>NC_140919.1:20541073-20548187 GCF_045865225.1 Trachurus japonicus
TGGTCAATAAAAAACCTTGTATGTTTGAAAAGGAATAGGAAGAAGCATTAGCTTATTAATTCCTATCCCTTCTCCACCTAGAATCCTAGGTTATCTTACTTCCTGTATATCCTGTTTTTTTGTTTTTTTTTGTTTTTAATACTCTCACAAAACAAAC
The DNA here is from genome assembly GCF_045865225.1 of Trachurus japonicus. NCBI lineage: Eukaryota > Metazoa > Chordata > Actinopteri > Carangiformes > Carangidae > Trachurus > Trachurus japonicus. The sequence goes on from NC_140919.1 coordinate 20,541,231, forward strand.
AATCACCAACAAACAACAACACCATGACTGCTTGTGTCAAAATAAATACAATAAGTGACAAGTATGGCAAAAGTGTGAAAACCTTAATGTTTGTCATACCCCTCTTCTTCCCTGTACCTTGTAAATACCATCTGTTTGTACCGCTGTTTGAATTTGCTCATGGTTGGACATTGTCTGAGCTCCTCCGCTAGTCTGTTCCACAGTTTCACTCCACATATTGAAATGCAAAAGGTTTTTAACGTTGTGCGTGCATACAGATGTTTTAGGTTCAGTACCCCCCTCAGATTATATCCCCCTTCTCTCAGAAAAAAACATGCTTGGATATTTACTGGTAGTGTGTTATTTGTTGCCCTGTACATGATTTGTGCTGTTTGGAAGTGTACCAGATCAATGAGTTTCAGTATTTTTGATTTTGAGAATAAGGGGTTTGTGTGTTCTCTGTAACCACTGTTATGAATTATCCTGATTGCTCTTTTTTGCAGAATCAACAAGTGTAGATTTATAAGTATTGCCCCAAATCCCTGCACAGTAACTCAAATATGGTAATATCAGTGAATTGTTAAGAATGTGGAGTGATTTGTGGTCCAGATAGTGTTTTGCCTTACTTAGTACTGAGATGCTCCATGACAATTTGCTTCGAACATGCTTTATGTGAGGTTTCCATGTTATTTTTTCATCCATAATTACACCCAGAAATTTATTTTCATATACCCTTGCAATGTCAACACCATCTATCTGTATTGCTGCTTGAGTGTTCATTTTACAGTTCCCAAATAACATGAATTTAGTTTTGTTTAAATTTAAAGATAATTTGTTTCTGTCAAACCACCTCTTTAATTTACACATTTCTTCAGTGATACACCCCAGAAGCTCCTGTAAATTCTTCCCTGAGCAAAACATGTTTGTGTCATCCGCAAATAGCACCAATTTCAATATATTAGATACATTACAAATATCATTTATATATAGAATAAACAGTTTGGGACCCAGCACTGACCCCTGGGGGACGCCGCAGGCAATGTCCAAGCACGATGAGCTATAATCTCCCAACTTCACAAATTGACTCCGTCCCTTTAAATAACTCTCAACCCAGTGCAAAACTATCCCCCTGATCCCGTACCGTTCCAGTTTATTGATTAATATGTCATGACTAATTGTATCAAAGGCTTTCTTGAGATCAATGAATATTCCAATTGCATATTGTTTATTTTCTATAGCGTTCGTGATTACTTCTATTGATTCCATTAATGCCAGTGATGTTGAGCAGTTTGGTCTGAATCCGTACTGATTATCAGTGAGTAATTTATGTTTGACTATGAATTTATCTAATCGATTATTGAATGCTTTTTCTAGAATTTTTGAGAATTGTGGTAGTAATGAAACGGGTCTGTAATTTGTGAATTGGTGTCTGTCTCCAGATTTATACAGCGGTACAACTTTAGCTATTTTCATTTTGCTTGGAAATTTGCCAGTTTGGAATGATAAATTACAGATGAAAGTTAGCGGTTCTGAAATCCCCTCAATGACGTTTTTCACAATTCTCATATCAATGTTGTTGCCATCAGTAGATGTTTTGTCTTTACATTTATGTACAATATCAATTATTTATTTCTCTTCCACTGCTGTGAGGAACATTGAGTTAGTGTTTCTATCTATAAGATTATCATTCCAATCCTGTGATGACAGGGGATCAGGAATTTTTTCAGCCAGGTTTGGTCCAACACTCACAAAGAACTGGTTAAAGCTATTTACTATATCATCCATGTTTTCCTTTCTGATATCATTATCTATGAAATACTGAGGGTAGCATTGTCTAGAGCCATTTTTGATAATGCTATTTAATATATCCCATATTCCTTTAATATTTATTTTATTTTTATTTAGTATCTCATGATAGTATTCCTTTTTACTTTTCCTTATAATACTGATTAATTTATTTTTATATTTTTTGTATTTATTTTCAGCCTCTTTAGTTCTTTCTTTTATAAATTCTCTGTAGAGTGTATTTTTCTTTTTACAGGCATTCTGTAACCCCTTAGTGATCCATGGTCGATCTGAGTATTTATGTTTCCTGCTATATTGTTTAATGGGACAGTTTTTATTATATAATGCTGTAAATATACTTAAAAATGAGTTGTATGCATTATCAATATCACTTTCCTTATACACAGCATCCCACCTTTGTGCACATAGATCATTTCTCAGTGCCTCCATAGTTTCATCTGTCCTCAGCCGTCTATATACTGTCTTTTCATCTGTCTGATTTCCTTTAAATTCACCATTGTAAACTGTGAAGACTGGCAAGTGGTCACTGATGTCAATGATCAGTAATCCGCTGACAGTGTTGTCTTCAATATCATTGGTGAAGATGTTGTCAATTAATGTGGAACAGTGAGGTGTGATTCTGCTAGGTCTGGTGATCTTTGGATAAAGACTCATGCTGTACATTGTATTAATGAATTCATCTGTTACTTTGTGCTGGTTTGGATTCAACAGATCAATATTGAAGTCACCACAGATGAAAATGACTTTTTGATTAACTTTTGAAAAAGATGCCTCAATCCAGTTATTAAATGATTCTATGCTAGAACCTGGTGCCCCTATATATACAGCTGATTAATACAGTTTTTGTTTTTTTCTCTACAGATTTCAATTGTTATACATTCAAACAGATTATCAACAGCAGTTGACATATTTCCCACTATTCTATAATTCAAGTCTTTGTCCACATATATAGCCACACCTCCTCCGCTTTTATTCTTTCTGTTGATGTGGTTGAGTTCATATCCATCCAGCTCGAAATCCATTCCTCTATCAGCGTTAATCCATGTTTCTGATATGGCAATAATCTTGAATGGTTTTGTAAATTTACTCAAGTAATCCTTAATGTTACTAAAATTTGCGTATACTTCTGCTGTTGAAATGGATTATAGAAAGTTTGTTATCCGTTTTAATGGTCTGATTATACTGTTCGTTGGTATAGTAACAGCAATTATCAGTAACATTGGAAAATAAATTATTATCTGGATCTATATCGTTTTCTATGTCCAGTACATTGGGTTGTCCAGTACATTGGGTTGAGGATGATGTGCAACAAAGAGCCACAGGTTGGATTTGAGCCCATGGCTACCACATTTACAGTAGGACGAAGCCTATGGTAACGGCTCTGTACCAGGTGAGCCACCAGAGTGCCCTTCAAATTTATGTTAAAGCAAAAAAGAAAAAAAATATGAGTCTAATGCCACTTTAACTGCCATCTCTGGCTCTGTGATCATATCTGTCTTGTCTGGACAGATCCCTATTAGGTCACAAACTGATTGTTTCATCAGCAAAGCCACACCGCTCACTCATTTTAATCCAGACGTTCCTGCTTCAATTGTTGCAAGATGCACACTCTTCTTTCAAGAATACTCTCCCTCTCTCTGGTTCTTGGCGCCATTCCTGACTTCTCCAATCTTACTCTGGGAAACGTCCTTGGATTTTGCCCTCTGTGTGCATGTGTGGTTGTTCGTCCTTCCCAGTCTTCATTGTAGCGAGGGGTTTGTTTGGCCCTTGGCTCATCCATATTCATATGTGTTTGCAATGTATCTTCTGAGACCACTTCCCCATTCTTTTGGACGGGAAAGCGGTCTCACACTTTTGGACCCCACTCTAAATGTAAATTTGAAAGGCAAATGACAAAGGCCCGTTTTTATTTTTTAGGTATGATGGTTGATCATTGCACAATGTTAAACATTGTCACATCACTGTTGTTCATACTTTTATTCCCCTTTCATTCTGAATACAAAATGCACAATAAAAACACCCATAAACATGACTTTAGCCCTCGCTCCAGGCTTATTGTCTTCCACTCTACTTTACTGACAAGCTTCCTCCTTCTTCTCATCTTCTATATCTCTCACCTTTCCTTCATTACTATGGCATACCTGCAAAGTCAGAAATAACAGTGACAGTGTTAACAGTGAGGCAGAGCAACACAGGAAACCTCTTCTCCTTCCCACGGGCATTTATTCTACCTCTGCCATCATTCTCTTCAGATCTTTTATTCTAGCTTGCTTTAAACTCTTTTTCTGACCCTCATCATGAAGACAATCATACAGGTCATATCCTTAGCTTCACTGTTTAAGCAATCACATGAAATTAGTCCACAGTATTGTCATGATTAGCAACTGTGGACCTGAATTTATACGCACTGAAATTGAAGTCTGACAAAGGCTCTGAATAAAAATTAAGTTAAATAATATTTTATCTTCCTGAAATACCCAGACCAGCTTTTGTCCTTTAAGTGTCGGTCTGGGATTTTTAGAAATCACTGCTGAGCACTCTGAAGGTGTCATGGGTTTAATTCAACGAAACATCTGTGGAGGGGGGTGCCAGCTTGATAACCCGGGAACGCAAGAGCTCAACCGTGTGACTTGCACACTCAACACTGTAACATTCAGATAAGGTGTCTGGTGAATGGTGCTGCGTTTCTGATGGCGCTGTGGATTAATTGTTGCTGTACGTGATGTCCTCTGGAGTTACCATTTGAGAGTCAGTGCATCACTCCTTGGACATCTGAATTAGGATTCTGTATGCGGATGCTGTTCCTGGCTGATTGCACAAAGGATTACAACATTAAAGCTTGTGTAGAGTAGGTATTGAAATTCCTCTCTCTTGTACAATGTAAAATGAGGAACACAGAGTAATGTTTAACAGTTTCAGATGCTGTGCTTAAAATACCAACTGTAAAAGTTCATATTTGTATGAGAATGAAAAAGTTTTGATATGACAACCCAATCTGTCTGCGCTGCTCAAATATCCGACTTGGCTCTGTCTTTCACAACCTTTTTAACGATAACACAGGGGAAATTTAGCAGGTGCTTATATCCAGAGTGATGTACAATATGTGGAGCAGTTCGGCAACAAAGGAGCAGCAGTTTGGATTCAGGCATTCAAATGCAAGCAGGTGGTGTAATGGGAGTGTGAGTGCACAACAATAATACTGATGCAGTTGAATAGCTAAAAACCTGTGGAATATATGGCATTTGGCTCCTAAATAGTGTGGGTGTATGAAGAGTGAAAGTCAGGAAAATCTGAAATTTTCCACCAAGAAGCTTGTTTATAGTATCCTGACTGAAAAAGCAAGAAATTACATGAAACACAGCATAAAGACATCCCTGAAATGCCTCTCAACTCTTGAAAACAGCTGTTCTTCCTACTGCCAGTGCTCCATATTTTCTACAATTCCAGAAAAGGTCTTCTTCCTATCCTATTTTCTGACCATTCAGGCCTTCTTCCCCCCCTTCGAGGTGGTAATATGCGTCAGTGAGGGAATGCCTTTGAGCACAGTCAAAGTCGGAGATAGATTAGAAGAAATGCTGTGCTATGAGACAGGTGTCAAGAAGAACCTGTGATTGCCTGGTTAGAAAATAGCCTGAAACCATCTTACATGCACTGCATGTATGGTGTGATCCCTCAAACACAAACACATTGGGCCCTAGTTTCGTCGACCAGGTGAAGTCTATCATCAGCGCAGCTTCGCCACGCCAACGGGGTGTGGCCCAGGTCCATTTCGCAAGTTTGCTGGACAGCGCAGTCAGACTTAGACCAGCGCAACCCCTCCCCTCGTCCCTCCCACCGGCGCAAACGGCAAAGAGGGAGGAGAGAGGGCGGGAGGGAGACAGGAGGAGGAGAGAAAGGCGTGGAGTGGGTTTGACACAGCCGAGTCAGATCTTCACCAATCAAAGGAGCTCCTCTCCTCACCTTTAACTGCGCGGCGGGTGATGCGCGCTGCAAGTTGGTCATTTTATACTTGGACATGGACGGAGGAGACAGCGACGCCAGAGGCCGAACCTCTCCCAGGAGGAAACAGCTGTTTTGGTCCGGAGGTCCGAGCTCAGAGTGACCAATAATGAGTTTACTAATACACTTAACCAGGATTGATCTGATATACTGAGAACCCCTGCCCAATCTAAGAAACAACAACTAATAAACTAATAAAGAAACTCACATTTATTCAAACTCTGTGTATAAGATGAGAGGTGTAGCCTACACTAATCACAACATAAACAAACGCCATGTGGATGAGATTAAATCAGCGTAAAGCACGAGCGCTCTCTCTCTCCCTCTCTCTCTCTGTCCTCCTCTCTCTCTCTCTCTCTGTCCGTCTCTTTTTTTTTCTGTGATAGAGATGCTGAGTATACTGTAGTAGGCTATATACTGACTATCTGATACCGAGGCTGTTGTGGTGGGCTAAGAGAGATAATGATTTGTGTTTTGTTTTTCATTACGGCTGCGTGATGCGGTCGCGCGCTACTGAACTAATAAGTAAATAAATAAATACAGCGATCATCACAAGGGCAGAGTGGTATCTCAACACGGCAGCGACATGCAGTCATCCACCCTCAGTCCTGCTTTTGGGACATCCACAGCTGCTTTTCAGTGCCAGTTCGTCCCTGCTGTGTTAATTCAGGTGGAGTTTCCTTTACGCACCGACAGCCTTTGATCTCTGCTTTGATCTGACGTCAGATGTGACGGGACAATCTATATAGATATAAATTCACGTGTTGATTCCGTTAGTTGCATTAAATAGTGGTTATTGTGGATATTTATTGCATTGAAATGTGTCTGGAACTGTGGAGATCTGCCTGTGAGGTCTTGGTGACGTGTGTGCACTGCAGGTCAGTCAGCCAAACTTCCACTGCACCTGCTGCGCTTCGCGCTGCGCTGAGACTAGACCTGGTTGGAGGTGGCGAGCTTTCAGCGCAACCTCGGCGGGACATTTTCGCACAAAACTTCCACTGCACCAAGCTGAATCTGTGACGCCTCCCCCTGCTGCGCGGCCACGCCTATCTCAGCGCAGCGCGATCTACCAATCTTCCAATCTGACTTTGCACTAGGCTGCGCTGGTCGAAACTTGCATTAGACCGGCTGCGCTACCTTGCGCCACCTGCGCTGCGCCAGCAAACTAGGGCC
>NC_140919.1:21246492-21320908 GCF_045865225.1 Trachurus japonicus
TTCGAGCTCCGAGTTGGAACTTTCAACTGGAACGCACCTCGAAGTCGGATTTCCGACTCGGAAAGTCGGACATTCAACACAACCCCCGAGTTGACATTTAAAGATGGCTGCCCCGGTTGTAAACAGTAAGTAGAAGCTCCTGTAATATCCTATTATTTCACCTTTTTTACTATTTGTTGTCACAATAGTCAGCCGTATACATTGTATTGTTAGATGTATATATATCGAAATACTGTCACATTGTAATTTACATTTTTCATGTGTATAGCGAACTATAAAGCAGACCGTGCTAACAACGGCTAACCGTTAGCCTGGTAGTTTCAGCCGGTGTTTTTTTTTATCTATGTTTTTTCAATGCGGAGAAGAGTTATAAATGGTAGCCTATGATGTAGGCTAGTGAATGACCTCTGGATTATAGATGCACAAATATATTCTCTGATTGTTTTTGTTTTTTTACCGATGGCTAAAACGGTAATCGGTTACCGAGCCTTAACGGGCGTCCGTTAACCATAGACTGTTAAAAAAAAACAAAAGACGTATAACCATATTTAATAGCCGTTAACCACCAAACCATTAAAATGTTGGTGACGGCTTGTGATAGGGACAAGCCGCCGTCATTGGTGATTGAGAGGATGATCGATGGTGTAGGCTGTTGCTTTGGCGTTAGAAAACACACACGCACACACAGAGAGAGAGAGAGAGAGAGAGAGAGAGAGAGAGAGAGCGCAGGTAAACAGCCTTAGTTGTTCACATAATTAACTATTTTAATACAAGGTAGCGTACAGCCAAACACCAGGCTACAGCTACTCTAACAGCTGAGCTCAGTCAGCTGTTGATTTACCAGTGAGCTCGAGAGGGAGCGCAGTGCGTCCTTTTTTTTTCGGCACCATCCTTACAGGTGAATTACATGTAGACGTTCGTTTATCGTCTTAAAAGTGTGCATATCTAGGGGCGTCGCGTGGCGTAGTGGTTAGAGCGGGCGCCCCATGTATAGAGGCACAGTCCTCGCTGCGGTCGGCCCCGGTTCGAGTCCCGCGTCGGGCGCCATTTGCTGCATGTCATCCCCCCTCTCTCTGCCTCCCCATTTCCTGTCTGTCTCAACTGTACTATCTATAAAGGCATAAAAAAGCCCAAAAAATATACTTTAAAAAAAAAAAAGTGTGCATATCTACTCAGGATATAACAAAAAAAAGTTTTGTTGCAAAATATTTACCATGTAAAATATTTATGAGGGAAATGGCTGTGATGTAGCCTAAACCTTTTTTTTCATTTTGTTTTTTTTCCCCCCAGTCTATGTGGACAACAACGCTGATTTATTCATGGACCCAGACAGGAGCACACCCTTTCCTGGACCTTTGTTCCAGAAAGCGCACGATTTCACCATCTATTACACTGACATGGACTGCACCACTGTGGCGAACCTGGTGGTGATTGAGGACAGTCACACCACCACAGCAGGTTAGATAACATAATAATAATAATAATAATAATAATAATAATAATAATAATAATAAAACAACAGTTATGTCTATGATACAATGTTTGACAGCCTATTACTCATATGTGTATTGTAGAGAGCTCCAAGGAGAATGCTGCCCCTCTCAGCCAATCACCATCCCCTGCCCTGCCTGCCAACGAAAGCTTCAATAGGGAACAAACACTGTTCCTCATTGACCTGATGCGGCAACAACTTGCAGCAGAATCTGAAGGCCTCCCAAAGAGTCTCAAGGAGCTGAACTCTCGGCTGAAATCGGCAAGGTGCAATAAGAAGAACCTCTGGAAGGAGACGGCGGAGAAGCTCTCCATTCAGTATTCGGAGTTGTTTTGTCCTGAGAAAGTGGCCAGGAAATGGAATACCCTAATTGACGCATATAAAAAAATTAAGGACAACAACAAGTCCACGGGGAAAGGAACCATCCGCTTTCAGTTTTACGATGAAATGGATGACCTTCTGGCTGGGCAGCATGATGTTGTTTTCCCTGTGGTTGGCACAGCAGCGGGGATCGATGTCAGAAGACCAGAGGTGCTTGGACCTTCGGCCGTCACGGCACCTCCAGCAGAGGCTGCTTCCTGCACGCACACCCACACCCACACCCACACAGCACCAACACACACGACCTCATAAACGTCGGCGGGAGCAAGATGACGTCCTCCAGTACCTCCGGGAGTCAGAGGAAGCCAGCCAGAGGCGACATGAGGAGGCACAGAGGTGCCACAAGGAGCTACTGGCTCAGCTCCAGTCAGCCCAGCAGGGGTTTGAGGGCCTGATGGCTCGATTTTTGGAAAAAATGTGATTGATTTGAAATTGAATATTTATATATTATTATATATGTCAGGGATGTCAAACTCAATTTAGTTCAGGGGCCACAAACAGCACAATTTAATCTCAAGTGGCCTTGTACCTGTAAAATAATAGCGTAATAACCTTTAAATATATTTTAAAACTTTAGATTTTCCTCTGTTTTAGTACATTAATAAAATGTTTACAGTTACTGAACTATCCCTTTACAAAACATATTATGAACCACCTGAAATTTCTTGATAAAAATATGTGCAATTTCAAATTTTCACACTTGACAAATTCATCGTGAGGGCCAGATTGGACCCTCTGCAGGGCCGGTTCTGGCCCACGGGCCGCATGTTTGACACCCCTGATATATGTTATTGAATTTGTAATGTATTGAATGTTGTATTAAATGTATTTAATTGTTTTAAATTTCTGCCTGGCATGTTGTTATTGCAGTAAATAATAGTAATACATAATCATAATTAAAGGGAAGAAGTAAATAATAGTAATACATAATCATAATTAAAGGGAAGAGACAGTCAGTTGTGTAAAACACTTATTTACTGGCGGGATAAGAAGTTCAAAACACATCTAAAACACCTATTTACAATATTTACAACTTGAACTCATGAAATTTGCAGTGTTACTCGTTTTCATCTGCCTGTCTTGGGCATCCATTTGGGTGTTTCTGGCAGATTTCTGAGGCACCAATGCACATATTGTGCAGAAAACAAGCAGCCGTTACGATCATGACCACTGCATCGATCCGGGTGTTTTGCAGATCTCGTAGGCGCCTCCACTTGCACTTCATTCTTCCAAATGCTTGCTCTACAACCACCCTCCCACGGCTGATCCTGGAGTTCTGTAGCTCGTTGGCCTCAGTTAGAGCCCCGTTGTCACGCTTAGGCGTGATTACAAAGGGGAATGCCTGCCCGATGTATGCACTGTCTCCCAGCAAGCTGTTCTCACCCATCTTCTCCTGCCATGTGGTGTAAAAGTCAGAGGCCCTCAACATCCTGGCATCATGGACCTTCCCCGGTGGTCCAGCGAAAATGTCAATGAATCGCCCCCTTTCATCCACAATTCCCTGAAGGAGGACAGAATAAAAAGACTTTCGATTCATATAGTCTCCTCCTCTTATTGGTGGTCTTTGCACCCTGATGTGGCACCCATCAATAGCACCAATGACACCATTGAGACCACAGAGGCGGTGGAAAGCAGCAGCAGACGCTGCTTTCTCACAGGTATTTGGCCAGGATATAAAGGATGATCCTACTGTGCACATGATGTTGAGCGCTTGTAGGATGATCCTGTGTGCTGTGGACTGTGACACATCAAATTTATCAGACATCTCACGGAAGCTGTTTTGGTTGGCCATGTACCACAAGAACATCAGCACCTTCTTTGTTGCAGGAACTGGCAGGAGACCTTGACTGTGTGGTTTTTGAATACCGTTGTCCTGCAGCTTCATCATGACATATTCAAACTGGGGCTTTGTGACACGGAAATGACGTGAAAAGGTGTGATCATCCATATTCAGCATCATCTCCCACTCTGTTCCAGTCTTCAATATAATTCGCTGTGTAGGCTGCAGCACAGTCAATATTCTAGGTGAGAGACAAAACGTGTTTTAGTAAAGACCATGACACATTTTACAGTTCTTATAGCATCACTGTATCATTTCACAATAATATGAGCAGCTTTTACTTCCTTTTATCAGTAGATTTATTTGAAATCTTTAACACAATCAATCAATCAATCAATCATGTTGTCCCTGTGTGATGTTTAGGGACAGGTCAGGACAGTCTGAGGACAGACAGCTTTGAGGTTGAAGTCCTATAAAAATGAAATGCACCTGTGACTGCAGGTCTGTAGCTACGTCTTGACCACATGTCAGTTGATCAGCTGTAGTAGAGTAAACTCCGCTGCACCGAGCGCTTTTTTTTTTTTTTAAATTAAGCTCCGGTAGCGACCGGCTGATAGATACAGGAGGATAGGCTACTGTAAACCAGCGCGGATCCGCTGTATTTATCAAAGCGTCACTGTGCTGAAGCAGCGGGTCTGTTTGAGCTGTGTTCATGAAGTTAGAGGCGACTTTCAAACTCTTCTACATTGTCTCTTTTCACCTCCTCTCTCCCTTGCTGGCTGCACCAACGTTTTAAACAGAGATCCGCTACATCTGTCGGCTTTGTTTGTTTACATTTCACAGAACAAATCCCATTGAAAACGATCCTGCATATTTTACAGACAACTGCTGATATTACATTGAGAAAAATCGATTTAAATCTACATATAATTTATAAAATTGCAGTTGTTAAGAGCACTCGCCCGTTATTTACTATTGACCGATCAAACGGCGTTCGATAGGCTACTTTTGTAGCTAAACAATGAAATATGTAGAAAGAAAGAAAAAGAAAAAATATGATACCTTCTGCGCCTTTGTGTTTCCTCCTCATCCACCGTGTTTGCAGGTTGCAGAAGGACCGTATATTTGTCCAGAAGTCGTTTATATTCGGACAAGGCAAGCGCGACAATAACTTTCTTTGATGTTGCCATCTTGTTTCCTCTTCCGTTTTGGGCCGTTGGCTACTTTTTCCCGACTGAAACGCTGAAAACTCGGGTGTGACGTCATTCCCAGCTCCGACTTCCGACTTCCGAGGTAAATGGAATGCAGCATTAGATAGATAGTTAGTTATTTATTTAGTTAGTCATTTTGACCTCATCCCACAACACAACACGAGTTCAGATATTAGAAAGTTGTCAAATAGTTAAACACAGTGTCAAACAGATAACAAATGAACATTACTCATAAACATTGAACATAACAATGACAGTCCCTTCCTCTCATGAGAAATGGACATGAATTCAGAAATTTGTAACAATTTTATACATTTTTATATACACACACTGTTCGAAAAATTGAAAAATAAAGAGTCGTCTATATTGGTTGCCTAGCAACGACTATTGTTATTTTTTGTAATGTATGTGTATGTATATGAATGTGAAGCATTACTATAAAGTGTTTTGAGTTGTGTGTCTGGCTGGCTATATAATGTATATGGCTATATAAATGCAGTCCATTTACCATTTTGCATTAGAATGAATGGAGGTCAAAATGACCTCTTGGCGGTTCTAGGAGTACTTGGAATGTTGGCGGTTCTAGTGTTAAAAATAGGATGTTTATCACTCTAGCTGTGGTGAGCAGTCATCATCAGAGCATGTAAACACTGTGAACAGGTGATGGAAACGTGCACAGTTGTCGACAGGCTGCAGCGTGCAGTGATATCAAGGGAGAGAAAATAGCTCCGCCTAGTGATTGGGAGGTCTGACTTTTTCGTGGACAACGGATTTATGATGGAACTGTATTAGTCTTCTGAACGCATATTTTTTCAAGAAGTAAAACGCTTTATTTTTGTGATCACAGCCAACTAGCCAAGCTACATTTGTCAACACCAAAAGTAGGGGAAAAGTCACTGTTGATGCACGACATTGCTAATAGGGATGTTGTACAGCTTCATGTCAAAAGATCCGAAATACCCCTTTATGATTTTTTCTGCAAACAATTTACTGTACAGTAAGAAGAATGTATTTCCATTATTGTCAGATGTTCCTTTTTTCCAAACTAAAATAACAAAAAAAAAAACAAGTTCACTTAACCTTGTTGACCATCATATTTGATTTTCAGTGTCCATTTCTTCAACAAACAAAGGTGTTAGATGTGGCCAGGCAGTTTAGCATATTTGTATGAAAAATACTGGTTACACCAGTTGATGCGACCCAGTGTCAAGCAGTGTCAAACAGCAACCCGTATTTTTTCATAAAATTCTGTGGGAAAATAAATCTGGAGTCAAATTTTGAATAAATGTAATACACTTTTGCAATTCAATATGTTTTTGTTTTGTTTTGTTTTTTTAACAAATGTTAAATTCGTCAAACATTATTTAGAAAACAGTGCTGCTCAGTAATGCCACAGTGCACAACATTTTAAGTATAGAAATGCAGAAAAATTATCTGTTTCAATCTAATGTTTTCAAAATAAAGTATATTTAATACACTTAAGATATTTAATATGTATCATTCTTTTGTGGTTACACCATTTGACATTTTCAGGGGCATTCAGTTTTACTGTTGTTAAAAAATGATGCAAATATCATCTCAAAAGACATAAAACCAACATAAACACAAGGTACATTTGAAAAAATCTTTTGCATGCTTTTAAAACAATTTCTTTAAAGATATTTCTCAATTGCTCATCTTGCCAACACTTATTTGTCACTGACCCATCCACTATTGAAGGCAGGTTTGAGAATCTATATAGCTACAGCTGGTGTACAAAGACGAGGGGCAGAGGCGGTGAGGAGGAAAGCAATCTGTCTGACGGACTCACTGTGAGAGGACAGGAAGTGTGATCCAGATCTATACTAACTAGCTAGCTGATAAAATCAGACCATACACTGTCTGAATTAGATGTGTTGCTCCTGAAATACGACGTTAGGTGCAGTGTAAAATTGGGTCGAAACAATCTAGTGTGCTATTGTGGCACCTTTAGTTGACAAATGTATGAATGCAGCAGAGTTTTTTTCTTCTTTTTTTGTATGCTGCAATGTTGTTTTCCTTCCAGCTTGTTTACTCACTCAACAAATCAGAAAATAATGACACTATTACTATCCCTATTCCGTCCGTATATATTGTATTTTCTCATTAAAAACAACACACACACACAGACATGCACACATCCTCACGCTCATGTTGAATTTCTGTAGCTGCATAATATACATGAATACACAACCATGGTTGGCTAACTTGAAATTGGTAAGCTGCCTGAATGCATGTTTTGAAACACACAGTATCAACATCATATCATCAACTATTTTTAGCTAATAGCTGGCCCTTTTATGCTCTTTGCTATTTCCATTTTATGTACATGCTTATGATGCTGCTGAGTTCAAACTTTGGGGTGACGGACTTCTTTGTGGTGTTGCATTGTGGTTATTGTTGTTAGTTTTAGTCAATTTGGATCCAAGAGATGATGATGATGAAGATGTGCAGCATCACTTGCCAAGCTCCACTTCCACTCTATGCTCGGGGGCTGGAAAGCATTTGATCTGCGCTCTGATTAGTGCAGTTCAAACATTTGCCAACAAACTCTAGGATTCATTTGGCATCATCTTCAGTAGCTTCACTGAGAAAGAAGCCAAAGCAGCAGTATAGCACAGATAAAGAAACAGCAGGCCACACCCAGACTCTCAACATGAACCAATTTACAGTTATTCCAATGCAACACTTTCCCCCTGCTGCAACACAAACCAACAGGTTTTAGGACTTCTCCTCTTTTCCAAATTGTTACCAAACAGTTTGAAAACAGAGCACTGGTGAATTAAAAATATAATTGCTCTCAAATGCATTTTGACATTTAACAACAGAGCAAACAAACAATCCTAAAGTAGGTCTCACGATCCATTTAAAAGGTCAGTTTGCCCTCACAAAATAGGTATTTTCTCACTTCCTCCACATCATCATGCAGATGGATTTGTTTTTATTATGTGTTAAGTTTTTAGACTTAGAGACTTCTGTTGCCACCAGTGTAATGCTGATAAGTGGAGTTCTGTCTGTGCTGGGCAAAACGTACATTTGAAAAACTCAACAGCGATCTGTTCTTGCAGATAAAATGCCCTTATAACTTATTATTATGAGGCCTCAGTCTCAAAAGTTTGCATTGTAACTTTTCTTCCAACTTCAGCATTACTGCTCCACCGGCAATATGTATAAAAACTTAATTTCTAACAATTTTACATTTAGTCCTTTGCTGTTTGAGAGCAAGGCCAGTAAAACGTATACATCTCATATTGCTGGTTTTAGTTTTTGAACCTTTAGTCCGTGCAAAGTTCAAGATTTAGTGCCAGACTCTGTCTTTTGAAAAAACAGTGTCAAATATGGAGTTGACACACTCCATTTAACACACACCAAATGCAGTAAACATGACATAGTACATGTAACTTCCAGAAACACGTAGTTGTAAAAAGTTTTGTTGTGTGAATCTTTGAGTTTCACTGAGTGAGTTTTCTTAAGAAGAATGCAGAGAAAGGGAGGGTGGTGTGTGTGTGTGTGTGTGTGTGTGTGTGTGTGTGTGTGTGTGTGTGTGTGTGTGTGTGTGTGTGTGTGTGTGTGTGTGTGTGTGTGTGTGTGTGTGTGTGTGTGTGTGTGTGTGTGTGTGTGTGTGCATAGGTTTGTCTGTGTTTTGGGGCTCAAGTTGAATATAGAGAGATAGAAAGAGCTAGTCATGGCTGCAGGTCTTACCTTAATCCTTTCCACACATTTTTCAAAGTGCTTCTCCAAGACGCCCAAAGAAGCAGAGGGGCATCCTTTTGTCAAAGGCAGATTAACCTTATATAAACAGGTTTCAGAAAGGAGGAGAGAGGGCTGAACTAGAGGGGGGAAAAGTAATGTTTTCAAATAACTTTGAAAACGGACTAGAGTGAAACGAAAGAAGACTCAAATGAAAGAAAAATGAAATGAAAGATAGAGTCACAAAGCTGGATGGAGAGTAAAGATTGAAAGACGGGACAGTTTTGATTTGGGGTTAGAGAGGGAGAGAGACACCGTAAGAGAGAGAGCTTTGGTTTGGTTGGGATTGCAGCCAGCAGAGCAGCTCAGAGGAGTAAGCTGCTTCCAGATGAGTGAAAGGAGTCTCACACACACACACACACACACATGGTCATAGGCAATGAAAGGGAGTGTGTGAGAGGACACAATAGCAGCCATATTTTAGTCACACAGCAATTCGGAGGGCTAGCAGATCGCCATGGCCGCTGAACTCTTCCGGACTTGAAAAGAAGTCTGGGATTGAAAGAAATAACCTCACACACCAGACGCTGTGTTTGATGATCAGAAGTTCTGAGGCAAAGGTGTTAGCAATGTAAGATCGAGCATGCAAGACTGCTGATAATCAGTCGCTGCAATTCACCTTTCTTCTGTATGACACAGGGGAACTTCACTCATGGAACCCTTGATGCTCCCAGTGCCTGTAAGCTGTATCTTTTAGAGAGCACATTCAAGCCAAAGGCACTGCTATTATTAGGGCCACGGGCCATCGCACCGGGCACTACTGTTATTGTGTGGATTTTTTCTTCCATAATATTATTATTTTTCATCTTCCGGACGATTTTCGATTCGCTACTAGCTACAAATTATATATCAAAACGTGCGGTTCGATCGGGATCGGGGTGCTATTACTTTTCTCAACAGTTTATGAATTTTTCGCGACGTAAGTCGTGAAAAACTACGCAAAAATTTGCATTGAAGTCAATGGGACGGGCGAAAAAACAAGAGCGAAAAAGACCAATCATTGGAGTTTAACAAACGTCTACTGCTCAGGCATACTTTCACCTAGAGACTTCATTTAAACTTTATAAATTATGAGATTATAATGGTTGTGTATTGCACGGAATGTTCGTGTCAGAGTGCGTGACATCATCGGTTAGAGTGGGAGAGATGCCAGAAAAACTCCAGATTTTTTCTCTTTCCACACTGAGCCCGGCCACAATTTACACTCTACACACATAGTTTTTTCAGAATTTGTAAGACAAACTTGTTATCTCTCATGTCATGTGCTCAAAATATCAGAGAGACTTACAGAATTTACAGAATAAGCCTCTGAGTGCGGCCACGTCTGTCTCTGCTCCTCATTGACTCCAATACAAATATTTTCTGAGAGAAGCAGAACGGACTGATGTTTTAAAACTGCCATCCTCTCCAAAATATTTACTGTCGAAACACCAAATCGTACCAAATTTTTCAGGAAGTCTTTAGAGCAACGTGATCTGTGTTTTGTTCTGATAGGAGTTACCGTTTTGTCACAGTAAGCCTAAATGTGAGACCGGTGCAGAGGCAGAAAATCGCTCTTTTTCTCCACGTTTCTGTCTGTCTCAGCCTGCGGGGCCCCTATCGCCGTGGTAACCTCTGTGATTCTCAGGCCAGAGCTCGTTAACTTCATAAACAATCCACCTGGCGCTCGTTTAAATGTTTATAAACAGAGACACAGCTAAATCAGACTGACACAGGATGCAGCTCATAGTCACACACACACACACACACACACACACACACACACACACACACACACACACAGACTCTCCTCTCCCACACTCTAACACACACAGGTAACTTCGTGTGATTACACACACACACACACACACACACACACACACACACACACACAGTTAACCTAATGTGGTTACAGCTCCTCCATATCAGTGCTTATATAAAGATGATCATGTGTCTGTCTGATCAGCTCTGTCTTGACCTTAAGATCGTGGGTTTGATTCCCATGTTGACAGAGATGGTAAAACCGGCAGTAGCCCCGTGGCCCATTCAAAATTTCCCCAGAGGAAATTTTCTAGTTGTATTGATACTATTGTCAAAATGGCGGAGAGGTGTGTGTGTGGGGGGGGGGCACAGCGTCCTTAGAAACAATCATGGCTGACGGAGACCAACAAGCAAGGCTGTATTTGAAACTGCTACTACATACTGATTTGGTCAAAATGCAGTATGTAGTATTCAGTATGCAAACAAAAGAAAAACTGCAGTATGCGAAAAATTGGGGGGCAGCGGCGGCGACCGTAACGTCTGACCGGGGCGGGGCGCGCGATCGTAGCGGAAATAATGAAAGTAATGGCAAACAAACACATCTCCAAAATCAGGCAGGTTTCCTGGATGCCAAGTCACCTACTCATTTTAACACTAGAACCGCCAAGACGGTCTCACAGACCGTTTGTGTTTTTTCTTATGTAAATTAGGTTTGTTTACATTAAACCTACAGGTCTTCCAGTCCGTGACTTTTCCTAAATATATGTGTTTAATGGTTTCTGAAGCTTACAACTTATTAAAATGAAACACACTCGATTTCTGAGCAATTATACCTCGGACCGCCAGCAGCGGTCCCACAGACCGCTGCATATAAACGGCAGTTATAGATCGCTGTGTCCAGCTGTGATCACACAGCAATTATTAGAATTTGCAGTTATCGCGCTTCTTTTTTCACTTATTGTTTTCCTATGTGGCTATATTTATTTTTATATGAGGAGAGAGAGAGAGAGAGAGAGAGAGAGAGAGAGAGAGAGAGAGAGAGAGAGCACGAACGAGACACCGGGTGTATACGGGCAATAACTGAAACAGGACGGTTAGAAAAGAAAAAGGAAAATCAGAGAATACAGGATATGTCCAGGAGACTCATCGGGACGTGAGGGAGGGGGGATCGGTTGGTGGCTCAGGTAGTGATGAGGAAATTGTAAGCTGCATCTGTCAGATATACGCATCTGTCAGCTGTCAGCTGACGTGTGCTCCGTGCAGATGTAACGGAGGTGCGTGGACTGTCTGTGTAACGGACTTCACAAACTTTATTTTGTGGGCTCAGGACAGACTAGATCATGATTAGTCTGTGTTAGATATAAAGCGCCATATACTGTAGCCTACTCACTCTCGTTTATAATGATTATTGAATTATAACGTAATAATAGCCTAATTATCTCGGCTGCTGTCCAGTCCGGTAATAACGGGTTTCTGTGGGCGTGGAGCCTAAACTACGTAATATCCAGGTAGAACAACTGTAAAACACTGGAGTTGATAACAAACAGGCCTAGAAAAAATTAAAATCCAGTGAACAGCGACATCGACTCTTGACATGAAAGCAGCACACGTGTCCAGATGCGTCACTTTCAGCTGTAGGCAGACGTGTGTGCTGCAGGTGCAACAAGCAGTGCTGTAACATCACTCAGTCTAACCCCCCAACCACATCCAATCAAGACCCCAACACAACATAATATGAAGAGGGACTAACACTACTAAAAATTAAATCTTAGTTTTTCCACTTACAGAACTGTTTGCGACTGGAAACAATGTAATTACACGTGACGGTCTGGGAGACCGCTGTGGCGTTTTAAGGGGGATTAGAATGTTGGTGGTTCTAGTGTTAATGTAACAATTGCCGATGAGAACCGGTGTCAAAAAGGAAGAAAAAAAAAACAATTGATCACGGACTTAAAGATCGATTACCATGGCAACAAACAAAGCTTCGAAGCTTCAATTTTTTTGGGTCAGCCTTAGTATTTTCTAAACTCTCATTGACCAGAATGAGTTTTAAATGACTGGAAATGGTGACACTGATGCACTGCTCAGCAAGTTGCTTAAAAATATAGTCAATTACACTTTAATAAGTTCTCAATGGGGGAAAAAAAACTACTTATATAACTTAACTAACTACTCAACAGAACAACTAATTGCACTCATTTCCTCTGACAGAAAACAAGTCTGTGGTTTAACATGATGTTTACTGACCATTTACAGTTAACCTCACATTAGCCCTAATGGCTACATAGGGAAAGACTACCCTCACCATTAAACACCCATACTGTAGTTATGGATTGCCATGTGATGGGAATGAAGTAGGAAGTTAGTTGATGTAGTGTACAAAACAAAGGATTATCCCACACAAGACTGTCCTTTAAGCCTTTAAGAAATTCTTTAAGCCAAACCCCTACCTTTTCTCAAACCTGAGTAGTTTTTAGGTCTAAACAACTGTCGTCCCCTTCACAAGCACTGTGGTTTTATGCCATGACAGTAAAGGTCTGGCATGCCTGCATTATTATTAACATGGTACAATTTATGGAAAAAATCAGTGCCAACCTCTTTTGTTTGAGCTCAACCACTTAAGTATCATAACGAGTGTGCAAACACTGCAAATACTACTTTATCCTATACTGGTGGTTAGGTTACTAATACTTTCCAATACAGTACTTCTTCTAACTTTTATTTATTTTCTTACTGAGATTGTATTTGTACTATGGAGGGATGTAGGAAACAGTTGTGTGGCAATTATTGAAGTTTGTTGTGCTGGCAAGTGAACAATGCTTTAGGACAAGGGCTGCAACTCCCGGGAATAGGAGTGAGCATTATTTCCAACCTAAAGTGGGCTCTGTCCATGGAGTGTAAGTTTTAAATGACTGTGTCAGCTGGGGTCCTGCCCTCAGGACACAATAGCTCCAAATTTGAAACTCAGTGAACTGGATGAAGGAAGTTGACTCCATTCCCTAATGCACACAGGTTCACGAAAATGCACACACAGGCAAGTGTGAGTGTGAGCAAACACACACAGGCAAGTGTGAGCGTAAACAAACACACACAAACAAACAGTACGCATACAGTAAATGTCCACATGTGACAGGAATACTCATGATGAGGTATATGCATGGAGTTCACCCCACAGGCAGCTATGAAGTGAAATGAATAGGAAAGATAATTCCCAGGAAAAGGTCATCGGCTCACGGATTTGAGGAAAATATGACGGATGTGAGATTAGCGTACACACACTCACACACAAAGAGAGAGAGACAGAGGAAAGGCTGTTGTGAGGACTTTGTCACGCCTCTGTGCAGCAGCGTTCCATAATTGATTTAAACACACAGAGGCAATTACTTTAATTCCATCCATCATGTGCTATGGGAGCACCAATAGCCCATTAGTGCTGTCATATATTTACTCTTCAATGGTGTGTTCATAAAAACACAGATGTAAATTCATTTTGCTGTGACACAATGCTTTTTCCATGCTCACACACTTTCTGGCTCTCTTTAAAGGTTTCCTCCTTTTCCTTTGTTTTATTCATTCACTCTTTCCCCACTTCTTTCCATTCCTCATTTTCTTTCTATTCAATCTCCTTTTTTCATTAATCTGTCAGTGCTGGAGTAGAATTACACTCGTCTTTCCTTTTCCTTGTCTCCCTGCATCACTCTCACTTTCTTTTTATTTGTCTCTGTCCGTCTGTCTAATAACTAGTGAGCAAAGATGAGTTCATTCATATCAAATCATGCTCTTTCCCACCTGCAGTGCCTAACTCAAGAGTGACAGCTTATTTTTGCACCCTTGACTCAACTCAATTAACAAAGGCACTTTGTATTGTTATTATTAGAGTTATTAGAATAAAGAATATGGGATTGTTGCTGATGAACATTCAATACACAGGCAAATTGCTGCTTGTTATATTAAGCTTTTTTTTTTTTTAATTTCCCTTTATCCGTCCCACGCACAACAGCCTGATCCAAACATCTTGGTTAACTGCCAAATCAACCGTTTCAGTGTATGCGCATATATGAGTGTGTGTGTGTGCATGAAGTGTGCAAATTATGCGTTTGTTCTGCCTGTGTGTATCCCAGCATTCACTGAATACGTTATAACTCACGTTAGAGCCGAGTTAATTAACAAACATAAATACTGCTTTCTTTATCCATCTTGTCTTTTATTTTCCTCTATCTTGCTCTGTCATTGTGCAGCACAGCAGGGGGTGGGTGGGTTGGGCTGGGAGACTTTGACAGCCCAGCACAATTTGCAAGCAGAGACATCGGAAAAGGAGAGCGGGCGCACAGAAAGGAGCCAGAGTGATGAGAAAAGCAGACAGAAGTCGTGAACGTAAATTCCTAGGGCAAGAAACAAGGAACAGGTATTGTTTTTCTTTTTTTTTCCATTGGAAAGAAACATTTTCTCTGCGCAAATGGGAATCTATTAAAATCCAAAGCTGGGAAAAAAAAGGTAAAAAAAAAAAAAAAAAAAAGAGATTGGAATATTATGGGAATGGTGCATGGCAGTAAATTAAGGTGAACCCCGTCAAAATATTTATTTCTATTCACTCATCATCTCTAGAGCAACAGCGCAGGTCTAATACTTCTTACACACTGGAAAATGTTAGAGCCAAGAGTCCATTCATTTTCAGCACAGACAATATTAGTTGAGTGACAGCTGGAGCCCTGGAAAGGGCCTGAAACTCTCATATCTGAGTTTAACACATGTGCGCACAAGCATGACTTTGTGACATTACAACTAATGTGGAGGGAAACTGTGGTCCAGTGTGTGACTTTATACTGTACAAGTGTGATACGTCAGGACCTGAGACCCCTCACAGATCAAAACAAAAAAATTGCCTTTTTTTTTTATTTTTTTTTTTTATAATTCTTTTTTATTTCTCTCTTCAGTTCATCCACACGCATCAAAAAAAAAAACAGAACAAATTAAAGGACAAAGCATTCATTCATGTGTACATACAATGGTCAACACACTGCTAATTGCTACCACTGGCAATCAAGGCAAAAAAAAAAAAAAAAAAAAAATGCAAATACAAATAAAAATAAAAATAGGCGAAACAAAAAGCAGGAGCAAATAAGCTTCCACAACAAAAACATCCATAGAGGAAGAAAAAACAAAACAAAAACAAAACAAAAGCCCACATTCATACTCATACACATTCATACTCATACACACCCCACACTCATACTCATACACTCCCCACACTCACGCACACAAAGGAATACACAATGCCGAGTTCCTTTAAACGTATATTTGCTGTATGCTGTAGATCTATAGATCTCAGCAGCTCTCATTTACAAGGAGTCATAAATTGAACTCCATACCTGCAAGAAAATTTTCTCTTTCTTATTTTCCTCCATTATCGACCTTTCCATATTCAAATAATATTTCATCAAGTGTCTCCACTGTGAAATAGTAGGGGCTTCAGTATCTTTCCAATGTTGGAGAATTAATTTCTTAAAAACTAAGGATGAGTAGAGAATTTGCCATACCAATGGGTATCTTAGTTTCTCCACATCTTGAAAAATACAAATTGCTGGTGATAGTACCGCATTTGTTTTACCAGCTGTTGCCAACCATTTTTCAATATCCCCCCAAGTCCTCCTGATTTTTTCACAGTACCAAAAGGCATGGATGAGGGAATCACTCTGTTTGCCACATTTTAAACAAAGGTCAGAGGTGCTGGTATCAAATTTATGAATTTTGTCTCTACTATAATATATCCTTGTCATTAACTTATATTGTATTAGACGCAAATTTTCATTTGTAGTTACTTGGTATGTTCGTAATAGACATTCTTTCCATTTTGTATTCGCATCTACTATCCCTAGATCTTTATTCCAACAGTTATATGTTTTTTGCAGCTGTTCCTCATTACTTGTTGCTTTAATGAGGATGTCATATACATTACCTAACAAACGTTTCCTTTTACCCCTCTTGTTAAGGATCTCCCCCATTTCTGTGTGGCATCCCTTTCCAATGTCAAAATTCTCTGTTAGCCAACTTCGCAATTGAAGATATTTAAAAAATTCTGTGTTTTGTAGTTTATACTTATCCTTTAATTCCTGGAACGAAAATAATACATTTTTATTCATCATATCTGACAATTTATTAATTCCGCATTTTATCCATGTGTTCCAATATAATTGAGAATTTTGGATTGTTACCGATGGATTATTCCAGATTTGTATATTTAGTGGGAGATCTATTTCTTGTCCTAATATCTTTTTAACTTTCTTCCATGCATTTAAGGTGCTTCTAATCAAAAAATTTACTGTTTTTATCTTTTTTTTAGAAAAAAGGGCTAAAAGTAAATTACTTGGCTGTAGTTGATGATTTTCAATATCGATCCATGGTTCCTCAGTTGGGTTATTAACTATCCGATCTATATAGAACATTTGGGAAGCATTGTGATAAAGCTCTAGATCATACAGACCAAGACCCCCCTCATTTCGTGGATATTGTAGTAATTTTCTCTTTAGTCTATGAGCTTTTTTGGACCATATGAATGATGTAGTCAATGAGTTTATCTCTTTAAAAAAAGTTTTTGGCGGGGTTAGAGAAACGGATTGGAATATATACAATATTTTTGGCAGCCACATCATTTTAAGTAGGTTTATTCTACCTATTAGATTTATCCTCAAATCTGACCATCTTTCAATGTCTGATTTGAGATTTTTAATTAAAGGTAGGAAATTTTCTTTATATAACTGTATCTTATCTGCACAAATAATACATCCTAGATATTTAATACTCTTTTTTTGTATTTTAAATTGCTTTAAATTTCCCAGGTCAGTTGTACTTTTATCTATTGGCATTAATTCTGTTTTACTTTCATTCATTTTATAACCTGAAATTTTTGAAAATTCTGTAATAATTTTTACAACAGATGGAACTGATGTGTTTGCATTATTTAGATACAGTAATAAGTCATCCGCAAATAAGCTAAGTTTGTGCTCCTTCTTCCCTATTTTAATTCCAATTATTTCTTCTGTCTGTCTAATTTTTTCTGCTAATGGTTCAATCGCTAATGCAAACAGAGAGGGCGATAGCGGGCACCCTTGAGCTGTGCCTCTAGTCAAAAGGAAGGGCTCAGAGATAATCCCGTTAGTATATACTTGTGCCTTTGTTGATTTATACATTGTTTTTATCATATTTATGAATTTCATTGGAAATCCGTACGTTTCTAATACTTTATACAAATAAGACCGTTCAAGCCGGTCAAAAGCTTTTTCGGCATCCACCGCCATTAGTGTTAATTCTTTCTTATATTTTTTTGCATATTGTATTACAGATAGACACGTTCTTACATTAGTTTTGGCATCTCTATTTTGTATATATCCAGTTTGGTTATGATGGATAATCTCTGGTAGAATGTGTACTAATCTATTGTTGATAACTTTAGTTATTATTTTTTTGTCACAGTTAATTAAACTAATAGGCCTAAAGTCAGCAGGTCTGTCACAATCTCTCCCTGGCTTTGGTATAACCGAAATTATTGAGGAGTACATTGTTTGTGGAAGTGTGTTATTTTTTTGAGCCAAGTTTACTACCTCCATAAACAGAGTATTGATGTTTGGCCAAAATGTTGCGTAAAACTCCACTGGTAGACCATCTGTTCCAGGTGCTTTTTTTAAGGGAGATTTATTAATGGCGTTCCTTATTTCCATGCAAGTAAAATCTCTATTTAATTCTTCCTTTTGCTCTGCTGACAGACCCTTCAAATTCAATGATTTTAAAAAGGGGAGAGAATCTTGTTCTTCTATTTCAGAGGTATATAAGTTTTCATAGAATGTTTTAAATTCTTTATTGATTAAGCCATTGTCTCGTATCGTCATATCTAGAGTTTTATTTTTTAGACATATAGGCTGTCTTTTTAAAACTTTTTTAGCCAAGGAAGATAAGTGTTTACCTGATTTGTTAGCAGAAATATAATTAAGTTTATTTGAGTTGTATCTAATATCGTTGGCTTTTTTAAGTAATAAACTATCTAACTTTAATTTGGATTTTTGTAATTCTGTTAAAGTACTGTTGTTGACTTGTGACTTATGCTGCCTCGTAAGGAAATGTATATTATCCGTCAGTTTTTTTATTTCCTTGTCCAGTTCAGCTTTCTTTTTTGCTGCAAATCCTAGCATTATTCCTCTTATATATGCTTTAAATGCATCCCAAATAATCCCAATCTCTGGTCTGTCCTCAGGGTCACCCTTTTCCACATTGGTCTCGAGAAATAGGTCTATATGATTCTTAATATGCATCACAAACTCACTATCCTTTAGATATTTTCTGTTCATTCTCCATATCCTGTGAGAAAGAGCATTTTGTTTCGGGGTCAGAATACACGAGACTATGGCGTGGTCTGAGATAATAATATCATGGATTTTGCTTGTTTTAACCCTATCCAAACCTACTTTCGATATAAAGAGGTAATCTATTCTACTATAGCTATTTTGAGGATGAGAGAAATATGTGTAATCTATTATATTAGGGTGCACGGTTCTCCATATATCCTGTAGTTCATTATTAGATATAAATCTCAAAAGTTTTTTTGGTGGGTTAATTTTCCTGTTTTTAGTTGAACTATCCTTTGAATCAAAAATACAGTTCAAGTCTCCTCCTAATATAATCACTCCTGTCGGTGAGCTATCCAACACGGGTTGCATTTTACTTAGGAAGGACATATCTGAAATAGGAGGTTTGTAGACATTAATCAAAGTGTATAGTTCTCCATATAATTCGCATTTCACTATCAGATATCTCCCATAAGTATCTGCATGTTGAGCTACCAATTTAAATGGAATCCTCTTATTAATTAATATTCCCACTCCTCTGCTCTTTGAGGTAAATGTGGCTTCAAAGACTTCCCCCACCCATTGCCTCTTGAGGTATTCTATTTGCCCCTCTTTAAAATGAAGTTCTTGTAAAAAAACAAAATCGGAGGACATCTTACCCAAATGGTACAAAACTTTATGTTTTTTTGCTCCTTCCTGTAGTCCATTTACATTCCAGGTTACAATCTGAAAAGTATTTGGAAGAGTTTGTACAAAGTTTTTAGCCATATTCTTTTTTGGTGTTTAAAGGAGCTTCAAAAGGAGAGCAGCAGAGATCACATCTGTTCAGCAGGTACTTACTGTGGAACTTCTCGGAACTTAAACACAAATTAAAAAAACATCCATTCACACACACCCACTTGTAAACACACCCAGCCACCCTTAAAACCCATAACCCCATACCATTCCCCCCATACCTACAAAAAAATTGACTTGACTGTAACATTTGCAGCCTGTTCTGTTAATGCGAAATGTGGACTGATAAATATTATATTTGGTAAAAAATAACAATAATAATAATAATAGAGTTCTTCTTGGGATTCTGGGTCAACCACAGGCTTTTCACTGCAAAGTTAAGGGTCAGTAGTATTTTAGAACTGAATTGATGTGATTTACCATTTCATACAAAGGAGAGAGAAAAGAAAAGTTGAGTGGGAGAGAAGTGAAATAAAAATTATTCTAAGATAAACCTAGGTGAGTTATCCGTATTCTATGATGGGGAATATGGAGGTCATCATTAAAAGTAAACTATAAAACACCAATTTATTGTGGTAAAAAGAAAAAAAAAACTTTTTCCCAGTGATCTGTCTTCTTGACTTTACCTTTACATATACTCACATAATAAACTGTGATCTTGAGCACTTCCTAATTCATGCTTTCACTGCTTTTCTCCTCTCCTTTCCTTGACAACTACGGCCAAGACTGTTATAATTATGTGACCTCTAACCCCCCTCAGTCTCCCTCATGAATTTCTCTAACCACGTTGTTTTCTTAGCTGACTTTCTTCCTCCCTCTTGGCACAGAGGCATATTTGCCTCTGAAACACTGAGAGCTGTAAATGCTGATTGATAGAGCGAAGGTAGCACACCGATGTATACGTGTGTGTATCGGTACAGGCTGTCTATATTTCAGTGTTGTAACCTCTTCTTCTCATCCTCTGGTTCTCTTGCCCTTGTTTTATTCATTCAGCTTGGGGGTGATGATAACAGCAGCAACAGCGAGAGAAACACACACACACGCACACACACAGGGAGAGAGAATCGCACATACACATACAGAATACGCGGACAAGTTTGCAAACACACAAATCCACACTAACAGGCATTAATGGATAAGCAGAAAGAAAGGATGCAAGTTAAAACTCCACAGCCATGACTGACCTTAAAGAAAGTGAAAATTTATTGCACGAAAGCAAAATAAGAGGCCTGCGTCTGTGTAATTAAACCTAGCCGAGCATCCAGCTCAAGCACAAGTTCGGAAAGTAGTCCCTCTCACAACATGTACACAAAGACAGACTCACATTATTAGCATGAAGGTCTGACACACACTGGTAATAAGGCAACAAGGAATGGACATGCAAAATTAATTCCCAGCCATTGCATTAGTTAAAGGATTTGATAACAGTTGGTAAAGAGAGTCATCTTGATTTTTCTTTAAGTGTCTGTTCTTGTGAGTGTGGCTGTTTTGATGCTGTGAAAGGTAGGGAGGAAATGCAAGACGTGAGGCTGCTCTCCCTTTTTAGCACATTTGATTAAAATTATATTGATATTAGGGGATCTAGTGGGAAAAAACAATAATAACTACTTTGCTCAGGTGTTTTGAGCTTCTCCTATCAGCACCATGGACAGTGCTACAGGGATCAACATTAGAGTATTTCTACTTTTTGCAGGAATATTAGAACAAAGTAATAACCTGTTCCTCAGTCAGATGCCAAATTGGGATTGCCACAGGTTTACTGAATATATTAAGCTCTTTGATTTCCAATTAAAAGACCATTTTGGCAATCCTCTGTGTGGCCTAAAGTTTCAAATAAAGTAATAATAATTTCAGTTGGGGATTAGAAGGGGAAAGAAGTTGGCTATGGTTGTGATAAGCTCCATGAAGCTACTGGCAAGAGCCAATACAGATAAGAAAGAGTAATATGAGACATGGCCAGTGAAATTTTTACCCATTTCTCTTGCTTTTAGAGCAATTCAGTGCCAAATGCAGTTCTACAACTGATACAAAAAAAGAGTTTGGCATGTGCCACTGCCTCTCTATTTCTCTGTCACTTTGCAGTCATCTTAGGGCTACACTGTGAAAAATCAACAGAAGAAATGCAAAGGTGGTGAGGGGCATTTGGAAGCATTTCCCTTTTCCCTTTTCCCATTTCCCCCGCTCTCTTTTGTGAAAAAAAAGTAAAAAAAAAAAAAAAAAAACAAATTACAAAGATGCTGATGTCATCTCTGATTTGCTGTTAATCTCAGTAGTAGTCAGACTATCTTTGACTACTTCACCCAGGTTAATCCAATTACACTTTAATACCATACAATGAACCAGTGTCCATCATGCTAATAACACTCAGTAGCAGATTCTCACATATCTCTCATTACTCAGTACTTTATCCTCACTCCCACTTTTCCTTTTTCATCTCGTGTCTGCACAAGGGTCACCGTCGTCATAATGTGTTGTAATCACATTTTGATAATTGGGAATTCTAGGGGGTAGTTATGGAACAATACAGGGAGGTGGAGGTTGTCTGAGGTTGAGGCACATTCGAGCTCTCGTAGTCCTGCGCCGCGCCTTCCCCCAATCCATCACTTTTTCTCGTCCTAACTCCCTGCCTCTCTCCCCGTCCCCCATGCCCCCTTTCTCTGACTCTATCACAGTCTGGTCTCCATTGTGCTGATAGATTATAATGATCTTTAATTAGATCTAAATATAACGATAGGCGCTCACTGCTATCAGCCTCTCTCTGTGAAGACTGGCTATCATTAGGACGGGTAATAAGGAGAGAAGAAAAGAGGTGAAGAAAGACTGGGGGAGGAAGTGGAGGAGTGGGGGGTGTAGAGGAGAAAAGGAGAGAAAGAAAGCAGTAAAAAAAAAAGGACAGGCGGAAATGAAAATTGGAGTTGGAAAAGGTGATTGGAGAGATTCAGGCCACTTCAAGAAACTTGGAGCAATTTACACCAAAGAGGTTTTATGGGCCTTCAGCAGATCTATCACTCAGCACATCAGTAGTCTATTAAGCATTTTTTCTCCTTTTTCTCTCAGCCAAAGTCCTTATTGAAGCATTCACCTCTTTCCTCATTTCATAGTATACTACAAATTGTGTTGTTTTTTCCAATATATTTATGCTCTCCTTTTAATATAAACAGAGAAAAACTCTTATCCCCATAAGGTAGCACCTCAGTGGCACACCTATCAGGTGACAATGACAGTTGCTTATCAAATTCATTCAAGTCAACGATCTGGCCTTAATCCAACCATTTACACCCTTAGCACACTAAATCTTTCATTACATTTCATTCCTCATCATGATATGCATTTCCTAGCTGTACTGACTGTCCAGCATTGTGGTTACTGATCAACTCACTGAATCTTTTTTTACATTGGATTTCAGGACTTTGGCAGCATCCTCAACAAGTCAGACCTTTGCACCAAACACACCTGTCTGTATTTTATTGTAAATGGTCAAAGTGAGGGAGTTTAATATCATGCTGTTCAAAAGTGATGGTAGGTTGTATGTGGGCATCAACAGGTAGATTGTTGCTGCAACCACTGCATTTGAACATTGCGATTGAGATTTTAGTGCTCATTAAAATAGTGTGATTGCAGAAACAAATGGCCAAAATGCTTGCCTAGGTTATCACCCTAGAAGATTTATAGAGTGGGGTCGGGTACCAAAACTTGTTGCCAATGTGGCACAGGTACTTACCAGATCAAATCAAAATGCAAATTTTGGTGCCTAATTTCTGTGCTACTTGAATACCTGAATTGTTCATTGAAATATTTCATCATGTGCATGCTTGCTCTGGTGGCAGTGTGTATCTGACCATTATCTAGTAGTCATCATTAAGAGAGTTAAAATGTCAATAATAGTTTAAGGCATGGCTTTGAATAGGTTTCAACAGCGGAATGTGCAACTAACAATTGCATGTAAAGGCTGGGGTATGTCATGAATCTGGCTACACATGGGATACCTTTGAAATGCCGAACACATCAACCAGCAGTGCAGACTCACTGACTGTAATGTTGCGGTCACAATTTTTGGTCCCAGTCCTGGTTATTTGGACACCTGCCTCATGCATTTGCTATTAAGCAGTAAAATATTTGGGTGGCCAGACAAAAATACATTGTCTAGTTGAGCTCTCTTTCTCTCTTTTAATAACAGCTGGACTAGGTAAAATGAGGCTGTTTCTGTTTTAGAGTTGGGCCAAAAAACAGCTGAACAAAGAAAGGACTGATGCATGACAGTTATTCATCAAGTTCCTGTAGTTGTTCCATTAACATCAACATAGCTCAACATATTTGCATATTTGACCTTGTCCATTTTGTTTCACCACATATTTGCAATTATAGTTTTTTTTTTTTTTTTTTGGTTTGTTTGTTTTTTTTCTTGATGAAAAGGAGAGACAGACAAATAGAGGGAGGGAGGATGGACATTTATCCAGACTAGACATATTATGACTAATTGGCAAGTTCTTTATCTGTGGAGTTTGGTGTAAATATTGGATGAGCCATCATGTGTCCACATATGTGAGCGTGCACATTTCATTATCATTACAGATGGTGTGTGTCTGGGTATCATCAGGCAAAGAACAAATACAAATCAAGATGATTCATCCTTTCTACTAATCTCCTCATCTCAAAATCATATACTTTTCTCCTGGCTTCTTTTTGTATCTACAGTACAACCTTTTTTTTTGGTCAAACATATATCGCTTTTTTTTTCTCTGTCGGTTTTATTTGGGGTTCAGAGCATGGATCTTGTGTCTCTAATCACTTGGCAGAGTAGCCTGCTGTGGCCCAGTTGTTGGATATCATCCTTTTTAACAGGACACCACACGTCAAGATGCCTACATTTCCTCAATCACCATGTGTTAGACAGTGTCTTTGAGCAAACACCAAAACTGTTTCTGCACCTCTTGGGGATGTCAGATTAATGTAGTTTTTGTTTCCTGTAAACCCTTCACTTTGTCATTTTCAGTGCTGTTTTGTGTCTCTGTTTCTCTCCTTTGCTGCTTGTGGTGTCTCTCTGTTGCTTTCTAGCTAAGACTCTGTTCTCCATATTGCTTCTTTGACAATGAACACTTGTTTACAAAAGTTTGAACTGTAGACAGCGCCACAGGGAGATGGACACAGAACACAAGAGGCTCAACAAGCTATAAAAATGTAAAAATGGCAGAATAGCTGATACGTTTATTAGGCCCAGACAGTTAATCTTGTCCAGGATTAGACATTACACGCACATTAGATCCCATTGTTAGTGAACATACATGAAATACTGGACCTGTGATGCACATAAAAATGATAATCTTTCTTTATATCGTCTTCATTGAGCTGTATATGTACAGTATATAGCGTCCACTGTACACTGAATGCATACTGTCCAAGTCCAACTCACATATACTGTAGTGTACACTATTCGAGAAAATGACACAAAATGTGCACACCCATGCACCTTGAGACATATGAGCACGCATTTCACAGCCTGTTTATTTATAACACAGTAGGGTATCAAATCACCAGGGAGCAATAGAGGTGATGTGAGATGCTGCAATGAATTCTGGGAAAGCCTCATGTTACTTTCTTGTTGGATTAATAGCAGCCCTACACCCCAATGCCTTTGTGTATTATCTGTATGAGGTGAGGGTGAAACGTGCACATGTGTGTCCAACTCTGTAAGTGCGCCTGTCTGTGTGTCTGTAAGTCATTTGATTGTATAATCTCACGAGAATGTGCATGTATAAAACATGTGATGTTACGCTATAAGGATAGTTTAGGGTATAAGTATATTGCTGTGTTCATATTCTACACATACTGTACTGTGCCTGTGTGTTTTGAGATACTTTCCTTTAGTGTTGATAATAAATTGTATATTCCCATGTGCCTTGCTCTCCTGATGTGTTTTTGTCTGTGAGTTTGTGTTGCGAGCGATTGTAAAAAAAATAATAATAATAATAATAAAATAAATAAATAAAAAAATTTAAAAAAGATTGTAAATGAGAGGCAATAGGGTGCACTAACAATGTTTGATAAGACCTGGGGTTCCAAATGATCACTTCTCTTTTCTCTCCCTCTCTCCCCTCCTCTCCCGATCTCCTGCATCACCTCTCCTCCGCTCCCTCCCACTGCTTCCTCCCCAAACCATGTTGCTTTGGGTAATTTACCAGCAGCAGGATATGCCTTCAAGCTCTCAGCCACAAACAGATAAAGACATGAATGCACACACACAAATACACACATACCACATTTTCTTCAAATTAGACACAATGTTCCCAGCTCAACTCTCCAAAGTACTTAAGAAAGTTTTCTGCATAAACTTCTTCATTTTTCAGGGAGTCAGAGTGCAGGGGAAGGTTCCTGTTCGGTTCCAAATGCACGTGGAGTGGGGCAGCCAGAGAGCTTTATCTTTTAGAAGAGCACAAGTTTGCTACAAACAGACATAAAGCTTAGTCTATGAGTAGTGGGAATGCTTACAGTTCAGAGAGGCATAAAAAAATGTAAATCAACATAACCCAACAAACATGAAAATGCTTGTACTGTATACACAAGAGTAGGCTACATATAGGCACACAAGTTTACTCACACATGCACTCAGTCGCACATCAGATGGAACCTGTTACCATTCCAACGGCCCGCCCACGGGCCCCCGGGGGGGTTTTAAACAGGGAGGTGTCATAGAGGATGTCACCAGTCACTTGAAATAGTCATGCCACATATCGTTGGAAAACTAAAACTCTTGTGATTAAAGATATGCCGACCATTCCTAAATATAATCATCACAGCAACACTCGAATCAGACTATAAACATGCTAACAAAGTTCGTAAAAAGCCGATATAACTCACGATTTGTGTCAGGGCAGGCTCAGGATCACAGGGTTTCCCCACAAACTTGGTGTCGTTACATTCAGAAAAGTCCAGTAAATCCAATCCAGTAAAGTATTTAGTCCAAAACACACGGTTGTACCGGTAGATAGCCTCATCCCGCTGCTGCATCTTATGAAATTACGCATTGTATATCCAGTAAATCCGTTTATTTCTCCTCATAAGTCCGGCGTTTACATGAAAACAATGTTTATTTCACTTCACAAAATGGCGCTGCACTCTGACCTTTCGATTGACAGCTCACTCGACCAATCACAAGCTCCCTGTCCCCGGCTGCCGCCTGCAATAGCGAATGAGTGGCTGTGTCTGATGAGGAACATCCCCTCCGACAGCGCTGAATGGCTTCAGCCAATAGGAACCGATCCCGATGGCAACTGATGCATTGAATAGCCAATGAAATTCCGAAAAAAACGATGTGCTGCATTCACGGTCCCTGGGAAAAGGCAGCACTACAATTTTCATGCGTAACTGTGCAAATGCTGCACTTTGGCGCATGTATTGTTTCTCAATGGCAATTTTAGGAAAACGCCTAGATATACACTTAGAAAAACATGTGTAAAATACTAATTTTTAGCAGGATTGTTATCAAATTTGAACTGGGGCCAGGTAAGGCTTCATGCTGTGGTCCCATTGTGTTTTCCAGCTAAAATTCTCAGCTACACTCATCTTCAGGCATCTGATTGCAACAAAAAAATTCAGGCGAGAATAAAAACATTCTAATTCAGTGTGTTCCAACTTAGATTACTCAATGATAATAGCACTTATAGTGATTATTTCAGTTTGGGGAAAAACTTCAGAGTGTTACCTTTCAAAAGAGACCAAGCCCATCCATATTCTCCAAACAGTTCAAGAACAGCATTCAATTTACTTTGGGTACGCCTTGGATAGGCGAATATTACAGAATTTATAGGAGTGATTCTCCTTTGTTGGAGGAAAGAGAGAGAAAAAAACTGAGCGGGGGTAAAAACAGCATGTTCGTTGACTTCCTTTATGTTATTTCCTCTTTCCCTGATGAGGTTATGACTTCGTTAAAACAGAACTAAGACCGTAAACTAGACAAGAAAAATATTTTCCCAAAGCCTGAGTCAGCAAGTGCAAAAAAAAAAAAGCTGCACTATTTAGATATAGTTCACTAGAAATTAACAAATAAATGAATTAAGTTAATGTATGCAAACATGCACATTTGGTAACACAGTTACACAACATACTTACAAATAGCAAACAGAATCCTGTTGCTGGTTTGG
Source organism: Trachurus japonicus (assembly GCF_045865225.1). Lineage (NCBI taxonomy): Eukaryota > Metazoa > Chordata > Actinopteri > Carangiformes > Carangidae > Trachurus > Trachurus japonicus. Next base: position 21,274,074 of record NC_140919.1, read on the forward strand.
ATTTGGGTGAGCACATCGTTTTTGGAGTGTGTCAGCTTGTGTTTTTATGTTTGAGTGTGAATGTATCAGCAAGGATAATTACACATCAAAGACAGCCTGACCTAAAGGGGAGGTGTCCTGATTAAACGTGTCATTAATGAACTCACTTTTATGATCAGAAGTCAGCTTTCTTTTGATGACTGTTCACATTTCCCAGGCCGAAGCTGTACTCACATGGACCCCAACACCAGTGCAGAGAGCAGCACATACAGAATATGTATGTACATATACATTCCCATATACATATACATCATCTTTAGCCTCGTAAACCAGCCTCTCGCGGAAGTGCATTTCATTTCATTCCGAGGGAGAGTCTGGCCTCATCCCCATTCTAAGCATTTGGACTGAAACCCTCAGAAGGCCGAGCCAATCAGCGTCGCCCGCTGTGATTGACACAGCACGTTGGTCAATCAGGGACCGACTGATGCAAAGCCCCGTCACTACACCAACTTGCTGATTGGCTGAATGGGGTTGTCTGTCAACGCTACTACCAAAGATATTAAACCGTCTTTGCGACTACTCCCACCCAGCTCCCGCCCACCCCAAACGCTTAGAGGGGAGATGAGGCCAGACTCTCCCGAGAAATGAAATGAAATGCATTTCCGCGAGAGGCTGATTTACGAGGCTACATCATCTTAGTATTCATTAGACATCTCAAATTTGCAATGCAGGCTTTATGGTAGAAATCTGTGGTTTCCATGTCCACGAAGTCATAAGGACTACATAACATTAAAAGAAGGGAACCTAGAGTGTATCTCTATATCTCATATATGCCATTGCATCTACTGATTATGTCAACACTGTTGCCGCCATTGAATGAAATGCAGTGCACCTAAATTGCGGTCAGTGATCTTCTATCACAGTTCTATATGTAAGCATATGTAACAGTATCATTTGTCAATAGGAGTATTGAACTTGGTGCTCTCTGTTGATCATCCTCTGCATCTTTGTGCCTTGCAAACATGCTGCCGCTCTCCATTCCTACCTACTCCAACGCAAGGGACAGTTACTGCCTGGCTGATTTCTCATGCTTAATGCCTTGTTTTAGGCCAGCTGAAGAATCTCTGGAGGTATGCACTGCTGTCCACCTAACTAGCCCACTTTAGAGCTCCCCTCTGGCAACAAAGTCCACTCAATCAAAAAGGCTTTGTCAAGGAAATGCTGAGACTGTGTTTGAAGTTCAAACACAGTGAACCATGCATCCTGCTTGTTGTGCTGCTACTGCAGCAGCTGGTTCTGCTGCTGGCATGGCGTGATTTTAAGCAAATGGTTCTTAATAAACTGTTCTTCACTGAAGTTGTTCCGTTAAACCTGGAAACACTCTGTCTTCAGTACTGTCTCCTCATTAGACCTTTGTCTTTTATCACACACTCTGATCCTAACTGGTTTCACTTAATCTCTGTCGTGCTCTTCAGAAAGCTTGGTTTGCCTTTTTGGGCAAGTGCAAGATTTTTGTAGGCTCCATTGGTTTTGAGTACTTCCCGCATAAGCAGCTTGATATCATCTACATCGTTAGATGTGGTATTTGGTTCAATGAAAGTTGTGATGTTAGATAACCAAAATTCAATTTAGTTTATGCCTTCATTAAACACATTTAATGTTCCAAGTACATTTGTAACTCTACACTAAAACTCAAGAGCAACTCTCTTAAGAATTGTGTGTGTAATATAATTCGTTTGGGAGTTAAAATATATTCAGAGTTTTTTTTTTCCATCTGTATGAAATAAAATGACAAGATTTTTAAGCTGAATAAACTAAATCAACACAGCAGCCTCAAGGGCAATAACATCATGGTTTGCTCTTTTGTATATAACCTACTTATAATCACTTAATATATTTTTCTTATAATGATATATTAAGGGAGAATCTCATTTTGCTCATTTTACAGTTTTTCTTTGTTAAATTGGCTTCAGCGGGAATCACAACATGTCTGTGGCAAGTAAAGAATCTGTGAACTACCTCCATTGTGTCCTATTCTTAGAAACTCGTTGCAAATTATTCCAAGTAGCTACAGTACATATTGGCCAGTTTAACAGTCGCAGTTGTGCACCAGGCCAGTTTTGGTCTTCTAAATTTTATTTTGCTTGAAGGAGTCCGTCTTGCTGCAACCCCACAGCTGCTCATGTGTTATTTTCAATGATGAAATAATTTATTTTCAATAAAAATTCCAAAGTTTCAAGATTGCAAGGCTAGACTATGCCAAACAAGCTACTAGTCTTCCAAACTGAAGAGCAAAGTACATCATTTGTCCAATTCCTTTAGAAAAGGGGGTTCAGTTAGACAGATATTTCCTGAGGCAGTAGTTAAGGGATGGTGGGGGGTTGGGGTGGAGGTGGTGGATTCTTTTATTCTATCTTTTCCACTTCTATCCCGTTTACTCCGCCTATTTTGCATTTCCACTCCCTTGTGACTGGAATCACAGTGGCTGGCTGAGTAGCATCATATTACCAGTGCTAAGGGCCCAGACAGAATGGTGTGACTCATTTGTCTGTGCTTTCCAAAACCATTCCAAATCACTGTTGAAAAATGAATGTATTATATGACCAATCTACGGTTAATATACAGGTTGGTATCAGCCCAAAAATGACTTTTCTGGGGTTTAGGGAAACATCATGTGCTTTGTTAAGGCTGGGGGACATAATCATAGTTGCCAGAATACCACTGAAATTATACAAGAAAATGAAACTTGACTGTTCTGAACCTTGGGTTTCAGCCATTTTTAGCTTGGCTATACTCAGGCTTCCGGATGTTCTGCAGATGGGAAAATGCCTTGGATTTCTTGCTCTGAAACCATAGCGGAGCCTGATTCGATCAGGTGTCAAGCTGAATATTTCTGCAAGCGCAGAGGTGCTTTAAGATCCACTTCCTCTAATGGCCATTTGATGGTCTTTATCAAGTTAAGGGGACTCTCCAACCCCCACCCCCACTGGCCCAGTCATGATTTACTTAGGCTATCTGACTCTGCAACGGTAGCGGGTGCTCACTCAACCCAACCCCAGCTTCCCTCAGGCTCCACCACACTGCCCAAATTTAGATTTTCTGGCTTTAAACGACTGCCAAGAGGGCAGTGAACGGTAAACCCAACTGCAGGCTTCAAAGCATCTCTTCACACAAAGCTACAAGTGACGTCACAGGCGCTATGTCCATGTCACTGTGTCTGTGTCACCATGTTTACTGGTTCATCTAGTCTTGGCTATTCAGAGACCAAACAAAGAATGAGCAGAAGCTCAGTGGTTTTGATGGTTGATGAAATGTGAGAATCTCTCTTTTCCTCATAATCATTGCCTACTCTGTCTCATTGACCCGGCACAGAGCCCAGGGCACAGCATGAGTCATACCAGCTGATCCAGGGTCTGCGTTTAATCCCACACTCCATTGCTCTGAAAAAGGACTGCCTCACTGTTCTGACCTGTGATCTGCACAGTCACTTTTATCTCACATTAATCTAAGTAGCTTGCATTTAATAGAAAATGTATTCAATTAGCTACAGAATTCACCCAAACAAGCTGAAATCAACAATACAGGATCTTTTTCTTCCTTAGTGAAAAGGTAAGAGAAGTTTCAGTGTCCATGACTTCACATCACTTCACTTTACTTCATAATGCTGACAGTGACTTGTACCATTTCCATTTGAGGAGTTAACTAGTTTCCCTCTTATTGTATCAGTGAATGTTTATGTGTGTAGTATAGAGGGGTTTATGTGTGTTTGTGTACATCTGTACCTGCCTGTGCGATAACATGTGCCTATGCTCTGACATAGCATAATGACACAAAAGCCATCTTTTCTTAAAACCATCACTACTGTACCTCTGTTACCATGGTAACTGTTTCCAGATCTAGGATAGTCCTGTCTCCTCCTTTGTCACTGCCCCCCCCCCCCCCTTACACTTCATAATCTATATCCCTCTGCTTCTTTAACTTCTCAGTGCAGCATCTTGGCACTAATAACTGTTAGTTTAGAGATAGATAGACAGAGGGAGAGAAAGAGAGTGTGTGTGTGTTTTGTGTACCCGTTTTAGAGGGGTGCATCCCTCTATTTATGCAGTTCAGTGTCAGTAAAATTGAAATCCAGCATCAGCGTTTTGACATAGGATTGCACCCACCCACACACACACACAGAAAGAGAGAGAAAGAGGGAGAGAGAGAGAGAGAGAGAGAGAGAGAGAGAGAGAGAGAGAGAGAAGCACTCTGACACTCTGAGAAACTTCTACTTGAGGTGATGTAGTGTCTTGTAGTTTCCATGGTAACATCTAGGGAGCGAATCCAGGAGGAGGGCCAACATAACAAAAGAGAACACTGCCCCCCCACGACTAGTGAGAGGAGGAAAAACAGAAAGACAGGAAGAGAGAGAAAAGAAAGAAAGAAAACATCTGGGGCTGGGGGGTGCGAGGAGGGGGAGAGAGGGAGGGAGACAGACCCAGAGACAGAGCTAAAGATGCTGTATCTGAGAGTTGCTTCAAGTCTGTCAATGAAAGGACACACAACAGCAGCATATGTATATAATCAGTATCTCTCTGTGTCCTCAGCCATGACTCCAGACTGTGAATGAGCAGAAATTAATCTTGACTCCCGAGTCCTGTATTTTGTATGCTCTTAGCCTCGGTATCAAGATCGATTGCTTTGGTTAAAGTCTGCAGGAATACTTGTAGACTCCTGTTGCTTAGAGGAAAATCCCTCCCCTCAGTTCCCAAAGGTACGTCTTGCCTTACTTCCTTTGGTGTTTGTCTTTCCACTGCTCCCACAGGGACCAGTCAATGTCTCCACTGTAAACTAAAGCTTTAAGGAGAAATTCTCTAACAGAGCTGATCAAAACTATTAAAATATAAATAATAAAAGCAGAGTGCAGAAGTGACATGTCCCTGTTGAAGTTCCTTCTGCTCACCATTCTGTTTACAATTCTGCATTTGAAAAGGAAACAACAGACCCACATAAATGTCTTGTAACCGATTCTTTGGATATTTTATGCTGCAATATAAAGTGTGCTTTCATCAAAAGGTCCTTTAACCCTCTAGACAAAAATCAAAGGAAAAAAGTGACTATAGTCTGTGTGAAAGCTGGAGAATATTCTGAAAGTAAAAATAGTGTGAAAAGTGATTGAAATTAATTGAAATTGATACTGAATCTTGGGAATGATTGACAGCAAATAAATGAAACCAAATTTGTATTAAGTACAAACAATGTCACCGGCTAACGCAATTTAAACACCAGAGAGAGGGGTTTCAGTATCTCATTGAGTTTCTGGTATGATTTAAATATACATACAGTATATACATACATTATAGTATACATATATATACACAGTGTAGTCCTTGGGCCAGACCAGATATCGGTATCACTTAAGTGGGCAAAACCTTACCTATACTAAATTGTTTTTAGGGTCAATATAAGTAAATTAGAATATGATAGCCTTTTCATAGGGGCAGCTTTTTAAATTTTTTCCGCATTTTGTTATTTTCCCATATAGGCAGATTGTCATTAATTCTAAAAAGAACACAGATAGCCAATAAAACATTAAAAGTCATTTAACACTCTTTTTGGACATCACACATCATGTCACAGGGGACCCCAACAATGGTCAAGTGAAACCAGTACCTTTGTAAACACACCCACACAGGTACTCTGGTGACCACTCCCACAGAGGTTAAAAACCTGGGTCTTACTCCACTGTCTTTGTCTAGCTAGTGCGGACTAGTGAGACTTGTTGCGTATAACTGATGAAGCCCCCTTGGATAAGAGGCAAAACGTCTTCCCAGATAAATATAAGACCAGTTGCCTACAATTCAGTTTGCCCAGAAAAGAACGATGAACCTGGATGAATGAGAATATCCATAGACATCACACATAGTTTTTTCATGGTCCTTCGAGCCGTTGCGAACACCCATGCTGGAAAATGGACCCATGACCTGTTCAGCAACATGATGGGAGAGAGCAAGGAGAAAGGCCACAGTGGGAGAGAATGCCTCCAAGATATCTACAGACTTAACTGTATGGCAAGCCTCCACAACGACCACAGGCCAGAGCAGCACCTGTATCACAGCCTCCTGAATCTGAGGCTGGAGTGGCACAACTATAATGGTTGGTATGGTTCCAGTCTTGATGGACAGAGTTGAGCAGTATGAGCAGGGTTACTCGGAGGGAGATACAGAAGAGGAATGTAATATAGAGCCCCAACAGACACCATATGCATCTAACGACCCCTACTGCCCCCCCCAATGTGAGAAAGCCCAGTCTGAACCTAACCTATCTGAATCAGCACCTGTACCTGCTCTGAACCCCAGAAAGGTTTCCCTGTCTTCCAAACCATTTGCTTATCACCCAAGCAGTGTTGTATCAATTCCATTACATGCCCCCTCAGCCTGCACAGCAACCTCAAGCTCAAGGTGCTGTGTCTCAGCCAGCTCCACTTTCATATGCCCCACCCTTTACTGGAGCTTTCCCCCTGCTAATCCAAGCTTCTCTTTACCTGTGGCTCCTGTGCAGCAAACTATGGGCTCCAGGTTTTCAACATGAGTAGAGGGATCTTCATTCCCATATTTCAGCCATGATGACCCTCATGGGTACTGCTGAAGATGGCTCTGACTTACTTGTTGCCAACAGAGGAACCTGAACTGTAAAAATTTCATATCCTATTAGATCAGTTACAGCTCCTCTCTGCCCGCCATATTGCCCTTTCCTATGCACATGATCCACAACCATTCACTATGGCATTAGCAGCCTTAGAGTGACAGTATGGTCAACCACACCAGCTGGCCATGAGAGAGATGCAGACCATTTTAAATCTTCCTAGAGTAATTTCTGGAGATGATGCAGGCTTTCAGAATTTTGCAGTCAGAGTGAGATCATTGGTGGGAATGTTACAATCACTATGATCAAGAGAACGCATCGTACCTGTGATCTCCCAAATTCATTGTTCTTTGCATTCTTGGTATTGAGAATTTAACGTTGTTAAAGTGAGACTCTCTAACAAGGATAAAACCTTTGATACCTATGCCATCTTAGATGATGGAGTGCGCAATGTTGTTACCTGGAACAGCAGAATATCTGGGCTTGGAGGGAGAGCCTGAGCAACTTGAGCTTCGTACAGTGAGGCAACAGACCGAGAAACTTGAAGGAAGAACCTTAGATTATCCGCTGCCTCAAGCTTAATTGACAGGGCTTTCACATCCACCACCTTTTGTTCACATTTTGTATCTATCTATCTATCTATCTATCTATCTATCTATCTATCTATCTATCTATCTATCTATCTATCTATCTATCTATCTATCTATCTATCTATCTATCTATCTATCTAGCTATCTATCTAGCTATCTAGCTTATTTACACCTATATTACTGTAGATAAATTACTTGAAACACTACTTAAAGGTTTATTACAAGTCTCTATGGCTGGCCAATAGTTCACACCCAAAGGAGAGGATATGATGAAAGAAAGATGAGTTCCTGGGAAAGCACTTTTTTCGTTTTTGAACAGCAACAGTCTATTACTTTAAGAGGTGATAAATACTATAAAGCTGCCAGTCAGCAAGGTCTATCATATCAAAACTTAATCTAGGGGTGTGTAGGAATAAAAAAATCACAACTAGAATTTGCCCTCCCAGGTGATACCGATATGTGAAATTTTGGGTCTTGGCCCAAGGACTAGTGGTAGTATATACAGTGGTAGAGCAGTTGGAGACATCTGATACAAATTTAATGTCACAAAAATCTGAGTGATATCAGCAGCAGCCTCCTTCTTTTTATAAATTGTATATGCACTTTGAAACGTGTAAAAAAAAAAAAAAAAAAAAAGAAAAGAAAAGCTGGACAAAACAAACTGGAAAAAAATCACTTGAGAGTAACACCACTGAAAGAGCATCTTACCCAGTAAAGAGAGCACATTTTGAGAGGTGTGAAAACTGGATGATGTTGTTGGTGAGAGAGCATATGGTGTGTTTAAGTTACACCCAACCTGTTAGTCACATGGGAGAAGTTGTTGACCATACTTATGTCACCCCCCCTCCAATTACTGTGCGACAACATTCACAATCGTATACATGAGCAGCCAGTATACGTAGCAGTTGTGGGAAGGAAGTTTCAACGACATGTTTGTCGCTTGGGGCAAATTTCCCTTCCGACACAGGTGTCTTCGTGGGCAGTTGTGTTGGTGTTTCTATGCACGTCTATCAATCAGGGTTCCGTTAGATAAAAGACCATGTCAAAAACTGCTCTTTCCCTCTACCTCCGTTCACATGCTAACACACACACACACACGCGCAACACTGTGAAACCAGCTAATTGAAGTGGACATGAGAAAAGCAAAAGCTGTCGTTGCTAATTGAGACAAATGAAGCTGGCTGTGATAAAGGGATAAGCGGCCTGTTTCAATGTCACTCCAGCAAAGAGAAAGGGGAACTAGATCGAGAGCACAGAAACACAACATATTACTCCTGACTCACACACTGTCTCAATGACACAAAATCAGTCATATCACAAGAGCAATATTTTACTTTCATGACACACCAGATTGAATCAGATTATAATATTATTATGACAATTGATTAAAACCGTTTCGTTTAACTGAATTTGTTCAAGAAATGCATTTACAGTTTTCACAGAGAAGTGAATAACAGTAGTGCACTTTATTAATGTTAACTTACTTCCTCATTCCTCCTGATTTTTTAAGTTAACAGCATAGCAGATAGACCTTACTTTGGACCTAAAAAAGTGACTCTTGTATATAAAAGGTATGATGTTGTTAAAATATGTATTTAGATGCATTTATCTCACAGAACATGAATGGAGTTTTTTTAATTAGGGCCACGGGCAATCGCACTGGGCACTGGTCCCAACAGCTATGAAATAGCTGCAGGGACTATTGTTATTGTGTGGATTTTTTCTTATTATTAGTGTGAATGCTGAAGGCATTCACACTAATAATGCTGAAGGCATTCACACTATTGTTATTCACTCAATTCTTATTCTCTTTTTTATTGTTCTTCTGTTCGGCCATTTTCTTCCGCCTTTTTACGGTCTTCTTCTAGTCCTTCATACTTTGTGCTATTTCAACAATTCATATATCAAAACGTGCAGCTTTTTCTGGACTTTATGTATGTATGTATTCAAATTCAAATGTATTCAAATTTTTCATACGTTTTATACTTTTTCAAATATTTAACTTTTTCTGATTTTTTTCAGCTTTATAATGTGTGTGTGTTGCGTCTAACGAGCAGAGCTAGAGTGGTGCCAGAGTGGAGAGAGGCAAAAAAACATTCTAGAGTTTTTCTGGCTAAACTGTCAGCATGGCCACAAATTAAACTCTAGACAAATTATTTTCTCCAGTTTTGTAGCCACACTTGTCTTCTGGCTAAAATTCTGGTCAAAAATGCAAAGAGACTTAGATAATAATTTAAAATATTTTTTAAATGCAGCCAGGGAGCTCTCTGCTCTCATTCAGCCCAATGCATTTTTTTCACAGCAGCAGGAGAAGGAGCTCAACTTTGTAACTTGCTGTTAAGTGCTTTTTAATTCATTTTAATTCGCCAAAAAATAGTCACAGGTCACAAAAAAGTCCTCTTCTTATTTGGTGTGGCTAATTTATACTCATTTCTTTTTATTTTAAGCATCATTGAAAAATCTCACATTCATCAAAGTCTCAACCTCTCTTCTCCATAACTCTAATCTAGTGTAGTGGTAGGGTGACTGCTTGCCAACCCCAAGGTCACTGGTTCAAATCCAGGTTGAGCACTCTTGTTATGTTATGTTGAATTCTGCTCCCCTCCATCACCCTCAATTGGTTACAGGTGGTCGTTAAGAGACGCATTAATTGCTAGTGCCACAGTTTGTAACTTGCTGTTAAGTGCTTTTTAAATCATAAAAGTTTGCAGCACATCATCACATTACAATCAATGACAACATGCTAATGTGTGTGCTCTCTGTGGCGAAGTGGCAGAGTAAAGGTTTATTGATCATGAGGTCATGGGTTCGATTCCTGCCTCATTCATGTTGTACTTTCTGCTAGAGACTTAATTCAAATTCTGATCTGTAGACAAACTTCTAATGGCTCATTAGGGCCACGGGCAATCGCACCGGGCACTGGTCCCAACAGCTATGAAATAGCGAAGCCCGGGCACTACTGTTATTGTGTGGATTTTTTCTTATTATTAGTGTGACTGCTGAAGCAGTCACACTATTGTTCTTCTGTTTGGCCATTTTCTTCCGCCTTTTTACGGTCTTCTTCTAGTCCTTCATACTTTGTGCTATTTCAACAATTCATATATCAAAACGTGCAGCTTTTTTTGAACTTTATCGGCATTACTTTTCTCTTTTTAACTATTTATACTTTTTCAAATATTTAACTTTTTCACAAAAAATCTCACATTCATCAAAGTCTCAACCTCTCTTCTTCACAACTCCACTGTAGTGTAGGGGGTAGGGTAACTGGTTGCCAACCCTAAGGTCACTGGTTCGAATCCAAGGGAAGAATTCTTGTTATGTTATGTTGAATTCTGCTCTCCTCCCCCGCCTTCAATTGGTTACAGGTGTTTGTTATCTCCTTGATTACTCGTACCAGTTTGCAGCACATCATCACATTACAATGAATGACAACAGTCTCGAAAGCAGTGTGCTCTCTGTAGCCGAGTGGCAGAGTAAAGGTTTAGTGATCATATGGTCATGGGTTCGATTCCTGCCTCAGTCTTTTCACTTCATTGCTTGACTTTTGATTCCAATTATTCAGCTGTCATTGGACAGTCTTTGATTCCTCATAGTATAAAGCTCATTGTAACTCAGGTTCTCTGTGGCCATATGGTTAGTGCTCAGCCTGAAATTCACAGACATTTTCATTCTAAGTCATTCAAGCTTGACTCTCAAGCTTTCTTGATGTTGACAGTGTGCAGATCATCAACAGACAACAGTCTCTGCAACTGTGTGTGCACTGTGGCCTAGAGGCAGAGTGGAAGTCTAATGACCATGAGGATGTGGGTTCGATTCCGACCTTGGTCAAACATTTGTATGGTGATCACTGCTTGCACTGTTTGCTAATTCTGCAACAGCGTTCAGTTGCTGTCAGCAGTCACACCATTTCCATTCTTGGAAATGCTTTTTCTAGTTAGTGTGACTGCTGAAGCAGTCACACTATTGTTCTTCTGTTTGGCCATTTTCTTCCGCCTTTTTACGGTCTTCTTCTAGTCCTTCATACTTTGTGCTATTTCAACAATTCATATATCAAAACGTGCAGCTTTTTTTGAACTTTATCGGCATTACTTTTCTCTTTTTAACTATTTATACTTTTAAAAATATTTAACTTTTTCACAAAAAATCTCACATTCATCAAAGTCTCAACCTCTCTTCTTCACTACTCCACTGTAGTGTAGGGGTTAGGGTGGATGTTTGCCAACCCTAAGGTCACTGGTTCGATTCCAAGGGAAGAACTCTTGTTATGTTATGTTGAATTCTGCTCTCCTCCCCCGCCTTCAATTGGTTACAGGTGTTTGTTATCTCCTTGATTACTCATACCAGTTTGCAGCACATCATCACATTACAATGAATGACAACAGGTTTGAAAGCAGTGTGCTCTCTGTAGCCGAGTGGCAGAGTAAAGGTTTAGTGATCATATGGTCATGGGTTCGATTCCTGCCTCAGTCTTTTCACTTCATTGCTTGACTTTTGATTCCAATTATTCAGCTGTCATTGGACAGTCTTTGATTCCTCATAGTATAAAGCTCATTGTAACTCAGGTTCTCTGTGGCCATATGGTTAGTGTGTTAGGTGTTGTGCTATTTCAACAATTCATATATCAAAACGTGCAGCTTTTTTTGAACTTTATCGGCATTACTTTTCTCTTTTTAACTATTTATACTTTTTCAAATATTTAACTTTTTCTGCAAATTAAACTCTAGACAAATTATTTTCTCCAGTTTTGTAGCCACACTTGTCTTCTGGCTAAAATTCTGGTCAAAAATGCAAAGAGACTTAGATAATAATTTTAAATATTTTTTAAATGCAGCCAGGGAGCTCTCTGCTCTCATTCAGCCCAATGCTGAGAATTCTCCACAACTCTGTCTGAAACATGCTTATGTCTGTGCTCTCTGTGGCGAAGTGGCAGAGTAAAGGTTTATTGATCATGAGGTCTTGGGTTCGATTCCTTACTTTTTTTTTTAAGCAGAAGCCAGTGATCCTCTTATCAAAGGTTTTCTTTACCCCTCACATACTGTCTCTGTCTGTAGCCTAGTGGTTAGCTTGCTGATCTGGAGACCTGAAGGTTGCTGGTTCAAATCTTGCCTCAACAACAATTATAGTGAATTATTTTCCCAGTTGTCCTCTGTTGACTTCTGATAACTTGCTTCATGTTGAAACTGCTGCTCTCAGCCTGAAATTCACAGAAATTTTCATTCTAAGTCATTCAAGCTTGACTCTCAAGCTTTCTTGATGTTGACAGTGTGCAGATCATTAACAGACAACAGTCTCTGCAACTGTGTGTGCACCGTGGCCTAGAGGCAGAGTGGAAGTCTAATGACCATGAGGTTGTGGGTTCGAGTCCGACCTTGGTCAAACATTTGTATGGTGATCACTGCTTGCGCTATTTGCTAATTCTGCAACAGCGTTCAGTTGCTATCAGCAGTCACACCATTTCCATTCTTGGAAATGCTTTTTCTAGTTCTCCTTCCTCTTCCGGACGATTTTCGATTCGCTACTAGTCCTGCAACTCTTCGAGTTGCAGGACAAATTATATATCAAAATGTGCGTCTTGATCGGGATCGGTATGCTATTACTTTTCTCAACAGTTTACGAATTTTTCGCGACGTAGTCGCGAAAAACTGCGCAAAAATTTTGCATGTAAGTCAATGGGACGGGCGGAAAAAAAAGAGCGAAAAAGACCAATCATTGGAGTTTAACAAACGTCTACTGCTCAGGCATACTTTCACCTAGAGACTCCATTTAAACTTTAAACAGTAGACACAAGTCTTGTGTATTGTCGTATTACTCCACGTTTTGATAGGTCATATAGTTTTTGATCAATCCATTATCAATGACCATGATCATTTTTGGAGAAATTATGAGATTATAATGGGTGTGTATTGGACAGAATGTTCGTGTCAGAGTGCGTGACATCATCGGTTAGAGTGGGAGAGAGTGAAGAAACATTCTGTATTTTTTCTGGATAAACTGTCAGCACGGCCACAATTTACAATCTACAGACATAATTTTTTCAGAATTTGTAAGACAAACTTGTTATCTCTCATGTCATGTGCTCAAAATATCAGAGAGACTTACAGAATTGACAGAATCAGCCTCTGAGTGCGGCCACGTCTGTCTCTGCTCCTCATTGAGTCCAATACAAATATTTTCTGAGAGAAGCAGAACGGACTGATGTTTTAAAACTGCCAGCGTCGCCAAAATATTTACTGTAGAAACACCAAATCGTACCGAAATTTTCATTAAGTCCTTAGAGCAACGTTGATCTGTGTTTTGTTCTGATAGGAGTTACCGTTTTCTCACCCTAAGCCTAAATGTGAGACCGGTTTAGAGGCAGAAAATGGCTCTTTTTCTCCACGTTTCTGTCTGTCTCAGCCTGCGGGGGCCCCTATCGCCATGGTAACCTCTTTGATCCTCAGGCCAGAGCTCGTTAACTTCATAAACAATCCACCTGGCGCTCGTTTAAATGTTTATAAACACAGACACAGCTAAATCAGACTGACACAGGATGCAGCTACTAACTAACTATGTGTCAAGTCAGTCACACACACACACACACACACACATACACACACACAGACTCTAGAACCAGCTTCATGTGATTACAGTCACTCACACACACACAAACACACACACACCTTCATGTGATTAAAACACAGTTAACGTGCAACAGAATTTAAACTTAAACCATGATTTAATCTGGTTTTAAAGTTAAACCTTGTTGGTGTCACACACACACACACACACACACACTCACACACACACACACAGGTAACCTAATGTGGTTACAGCTCCTCCATATCAGTGCTTATAGAAAGATGATCATGTGTCTGTCTGATCAGCTCTGTCTTGCGCTTAAGATCGTGGGTTTGATTCCCATGTTGACAGAGATGGCAAAATCGGCAGTAGCCCCGCGGCCCATTCAAAATTTCCCAAGAGGAAATTTTCTAGTTTATACTCTTTTCTTTCTTTTTTTAAGCATCATTGAAAAATCTCACATTCATCAAAGTCTCAACCTCTCTTCAGAAGTCAGTGAGCCTCTTATACAGGGATTTCTTTTACTCTTCTCTCATTGAATGTAACTATGGTGAAGTGGTTAGATCAGTGGGCTGATGTACTGAAGGTTGTGGGTTCAATTCCTTCCTTGGACATGTTTCTTGTATGCCATTCCGCATGTCTTTGTCAATTTATTCTGCTAATTCAGCATGGTTCAGCAATGGCTTTCAGCATTCACACCATTTCCATTTTTGGAAATGCTTTTTTTCAGCAGTGACACTATTGTTCTTCTGTTCGGCCATTTTCTTCCGCCTTTTTACGGTCTTCTTCTAGTCCTTCATACTTTGTGCTATTTCAACAATTCATATATCAAAACGTGCAGCTTTTTTTGAACTTTATCGGCATTACTTTTCTCTTTTTAACTATTTATACTTTTTAAAATATTTAACTTTTTCTGCAAATTAAACTCTAGACAAATAATTTTCTCCAGTTTTGTAGCCACACTTGTCTTCTGGCTAAAATTCTGGTCAAAAATGCAAAGAGACTTAGATAATAATTTTAAATATTTTTTAAATGCAGCCAGGGAGCTCTCTGCTCTCATTATTTTTTATTTTATTTAACCTTTATTTAACCAGGCAAGCAAATTAAGAACAAAATTCTTTCTCATTCAGCCCAATGCTGAGAGTTCTCCACAACTCTGTCTGTAGTCCAGTTGGTAAGGTGGCCGCTTGCCAACCCAAAGGTCACTAGTTCGAATCCAGGCTGAGCAATCTTGTTATGTGATGTTGAATTCTGCTCCCCTCCCCCACCCTCAATTGGTTACAGGTGTTCGTTAAGAGACGCATTAATTGCTTCTGCCACCGTTTGCAGCACATCATCACATTACAATGGCAACATGCTTATGTCTGTGCTCTCTGTGGCGAAGTGGCAGAGTAAAGGTTTATTGATCATGAGGTCATGGGTTCGATTCCTTACTTTTTTTTTAAGCAGAAGCCAGTGATCCTCTTATCAAAGGTTTTCTTTACCCCTCACATACTGTCTCTGTCTGTAGCCTAGTGGTTAGCTTGCTAGTCTGGAGACCGAAAATTATTTTCTCCAGTTTTGTAGCCAGGTCACTAGTTCGAATCCAGGCTGATCTTGTTATGTGATGTTGAATTCTGCTCCCCTCCCCCACCCTCAATAGGTTACAGGTGTTCGTTAAGAGACGCATTAATTGCTTCTGCCACCGTTTGCAGCACATCATCACATTACAATGGCAACATGCTTATGTCTGTGCTCTCTGTGGCGCAGTGGCAGAGTAAAGGTTTACTGATCATGAGGTCATGGGTTCGATTCCTGCCTCATTCATGTCGTAGTTTCTGCTAGAGACTTCATTCAAATTCTGATTTGTAGACAAACTTCTAATGGCTCATTTATGATGCTTTTTTAAAGACCCACTCCCGTGAAAATCGTGTTTTTTGAGCTTTTCACATGTTCCTGTGGCATTTTTCTTGTGTTAGAGCACATATCAGCAGAAAAGGAAGTGCAAAATTGCATTTCTGAGTTTTTCTGCCTTCAAACTGCTGTGAACCAATGGCAGACTCAAACTGGCAGTTTCAGGGAGACTGGAGCTGACGTGTCACAGCTCCAGGGGAGGGCACTAGTGCTACAAGCTGCCGCCCCGTTCTTCATCTGGCTCAGAGGTGAAAGGCTTGGGAGCTCTATTTCAACAATTCATTCAACAATTCATATATCAAAACGTGCAGCTTTTTTTTAACTTTATCGGCATTACTTTTCTCTTTTTAACTATTTATACTTTTTCAAATATTTAACTTTTTCTGATTTTTTTCAGCTTTATAATGGGTGTGTATTGCGTCTAACGAGCAGAGCTAGAGTGGTGTCAGAGTGGAGAGAGGCAAAAAAACATTCTAGAGTTTTTCTGGCTAAACTGTCAGCACGGCCACAAATTAAACTCTAGACAAATTTTTTCTCCAGTTTTGTAGCCACACTTGTCTTCTGGCTAAAATTCTGGTCAAAAATGCAAAGAGACTTAGATAATAATTTAAAATATTTTTTAAATGCAGCCAGGGAGCTCTCTGCTCTCATTCAGCCCAATGCATTTTTTTCACATCAGCAGGAGAAGGAGCTCAACTTTGTAACTTGCTGTTAAGTGCTTTTTAATTCATTTTAATTCACCAAAAAATAGTCACAGGTCACAAAAAAGTCCTCTCCTTACTTGGTGTGGCTAATCTATACTCATTTCTTTTTATTTTAAGCATCATTGAAAAATCTCACATTCATCAAAGTCTCAACCTCTCTTCTTCACAACTCCACTGTAGTGTAGGGGTTAGGGTGGCTGCTTGCCAACCCTAAGGTCACTGGTTCGAATCCAAGGGAAGAACTCTTGTTATGTTATGTTGAATTCTGCTCTCCTCCCCCGCCTTCAATTGGTTACAGGTGTTTGTTATCTCCTTGATTACTCATACCAGTTTGCAGCACATCATCACATTACGATGAATGACAACAGTCTTGAAAGCAGTGTGCTCTCTGTAGCCGAGTGGCAGAGTAAAGGTTTAGTGATCATATGGTCATGGGTTCGATTCCTGCCTCAGTCATTTCACATCATTGCTTGACTTTTGATTCCAATTATTCAGCTGTCATTGGACAGTCTTTGATTCCTCATAGTATAAAGCTCATTGTAACTCAGGTTCTCTGTGGCCATATGGTTAGTGTGTTAGGTGTTGTGCTATTTCAACAATTCATATATCAAAACGTGCAGCTTTTTTTGAACTTTATCGGCATTACTTTTCTCTTTTTAACTATTTATACTTTTTAAAATATTTAACTTTTTCTGCAAATTAAACTCTAGACAAATTATTTTCTCCAGTTTTGTAGCCACACTTGTCTTCTGGCTAAAATTCTGGTCAAAAATGCAAAGAGACTTAGATAATAATTTTAAATATTTTTTAAATGCAGCCAGGGAGCTCTCTGCTCTCATTATTTTTTATTTTATTTAACCTTTATTTAACCAGGCAAGCAAATTAAGAACAAAATTATTTCTCATTCAGCCCAATGCTGAGAGTTCTCCACAACTCTGTCTGTAGTCCAGTTGGTAAGGTGGCCGCTTGCCAACCCAAAGGTCACTAGTTCGAATCCAGGCTGAGCAATCTTGTTATGTGATGTTGAATTCTGCTCCCCTCCCCCACCCTCAATTGGTTACAGGTGTTCGTTAAGAGACGCATTAATTGCTTCTGCCACCGTTTGCAGCACATCATCACATTACAATGGCAACATGCTTATGTCTGTGCTCTCTGTGGCGAAGTGGCAGAGTAAAGGTTTATTGATCATGAGGTCATGGGTTCGATTCCTTACTTTTTTTTTTAAGCAGAAGCCAGTGATCCTCTTATCAAAGGTTTTCTTTACCCCTCACATACTGTCTCTGTCTGTAGCCTAGTGGTTAGCTTGCTAGTCTGGAGACCTGAAGGTTGCTGGTTCAAATCTTGCCTCAACAACAATTATAGTGAATTATTTTCCCAGTTGTCCTCTGTTGACTTCTGATAACTTGCTTCATGTTGAAACTGCTGCTCTCAGCCTGAAATTCACAGAAATTTTCATTCTAAGTCATTCAAGCTTGACTCTCAAGCTTTCTTGATGTTGACAGTGTGCAGATCATTAACAGACAACAGTCTCTGCAACTGTGTGTGCACCGTGGCCTAGAGGCAGAGTGGAAGTCTAATGACCATGAGGTTGTGGGTTCGATTCTGACCTTGGTCAAACATTTGTATGGTGATCACTGCTTGCACTATTTGCTAATTCTGCAACAGCGTTCAGTTGCTATCAGCAGTCACACCATTTCCATTCTTGGAAATGCTTTTTCTAGTTAGTGTGACTGCTTCCAGCAGTCACACTATTGTTCTTCTGTTCGGCCAATTTCTTCCGCCTTTTTACGGTCTTCTTCTAGTCCTTCATACTTTGTGCTATTTCAACAATTCATATATCAAAACGTGCAGCTTCTTTTGAACTTTATCGGCATTACTTTTCTCTTTTTAACTATTTATACTTTTTCAAATATTTAACTTTTTCTGATTTTTTTCAGCTTTATAATGTGTGTGTGTTGCGTCTAACGAGCAGAGCTAGAGTGGTGCCAGAGTGGGGAGAGGCAAAAAAACATTCTAGAGTTTTTCTGGCTAAACTGTCAGCACGGCCACAAATTAAACTCTAGACAAATTATTTTCTCCAGTTTTGTAGCCACACTTGTCTTCTGGCTAAAATTCTGGTCAAAAATGCAAAGAGACTTAGATAATAATTTAAAATATTTTTTAAATGCAGCCAGGGAGCTCTCTGCTCTCATTCAGCCCAATGCTGAGAGTTCTCCACAACTCTGTCTGTAGTCCAGTTGGTAAGGTGGCCGCTTGCCAACCCCAAGGTCACTAGTTCGAATCCAGGCTGAGCAATCTTGTTATGTGATGTTGAATTCTGCTCCCCTCCCCCACCCTCAATTGGTTACAGGTGTTCGTTAAGAGACGCATTAATTGCTTCTGCCACCGTTTGCAGCACATCATCACATTACAATGGCAACATGCTTATGTCTGTGCTCTCTGTGGCGAAGTGGCAGAGTAAAGGTTTATTGATCATGAGGTCATGGGTTCAATTCCTTCTTTTTTTTTCAAGCAGAAGCCAGTGATCCTCTTATCAAAGGTTTTCTTTACCCCTCACATACTGTCTCTGTCTGTAGCCTAGTGGTTAGCTTGCTGGTCTGGAACCCTGAAGGTTGCTGGTTCAAATCTTGCCTCAACAACAATTATAGTGAATTATTTTCCCAGTCGTCCTCTGTTGACTTCTGATAACTTGCTTCATGTTGAAACTGCTGCTCTCAGCCTGAAATTCACAGAAATTTTCATTCTAAGTCATTCAAGCTTGACTCTCAAGCTTTCTTGATGTTGACAGTGTGCAGATCATTAACAGACAACAGTCTCTGCCAACTGTGTGTGCACTGTGGCCTAGAGGCAGAGTGGAAGTCTAATGACCATGAGGTTGTGGGTTCGATTCCGACCTTGGTCAAACATTTGTATGGTGATCACTGCTTGCACTATTTGCTAATTCTGCAACAGCGTTCAGTTGCTATCAGCAGTCACACCATTTCCAGTCTTGGAAATGCTTTTTCTAGTTCTTCTGTTTGGCCATTTTCTTCCGCGTTTTTACGGTCTTCTTCTAGTCCTTCATACTTTGTGCTATTTCAACAATTCATATATCAAAACGTGCAGCTTTTTTTGAACTTTATCGGCATTACTTTTCTCTTTTTAACTATTTATACTTTTTCAAATATTTAACTTTTTCTGATTTTTTTCAGCTTTATAATGTGTGTGTGTTGCGTCTAACGAGCAGAGCTAGAGTGGTGCCAGAGTGGAGAGAGGCAGAAAAACATTCTAGAGTTTTTCTGGCTAAACTGTCAGCACAGCCACAAATTAAACTCTAGACAAATAATTTTCTCCAGTTTTGTAGCCACACTTGTCTTCTGGCTAAAATTCTGGTCAAAAATGCAAAGAGACTTAGATAATAATTTAAAATATTTTTTAAATGCAGCCAGGGAGCTCTCTGCTCTCATTCAGCCCAATGCATTTTTTTCACATCAGCAGGAGAAGGAGCTCAACTTTGTAACTTGCTGTTAAGTGCTTTTTAATTCATTGTAATTCACCAAAAAATAGTCACAGGTCACAAAAAAGTCCTCTACTTACTTGTTGTGGCTAATTTATACCAATTTCTTTTTATTTTAAGCATCATTGAAAAATCTCACATTCATCAAAGTCTCAACCTCTCTTCTCCACAACTCTGTCTGTAGTCTAGTTGGTAAGGTGGCCGTTTGCCAACCCCAAGGTCACTAGTTCGAATCCAGGCTGAGCAATCTTGTTATGTGATGTTGAATTCTGCTCCCCTCCCCCACCCTCAATTGGTTACAGGTGTTCGTTAAGAGACGCATTAATTGCTTCTGCCACCGTTTGCAGCACATCATCACATTACACTGGCAACACACTTATGTCTGTGCTCTCTGTGGCGAAGTGGCAGAGTAAGACAACAGTCTTTACAACTGTGTCTACACTGTGGCCTAGAGGCAAAGTCAAAGTCTATTGACCATGAGATTGTAGGTTCGATTCCTACCTTGGTCAACCATTTGTATGGTGATCACTGCTTGCACTATTTTCACAAAAAAGTCCTCTACTTACTTGTTGTGGCTCATTTCTTTTTTTTTAAAGCATCATTGAAAAATCTCATATTCATCAAACCTCTACTTCACTATTAGTGTTTGAATAGCCTAGTGGATAAGGTTCCTGCCATCCAACCACAAGATCACTGGTTCAAATCCCACCTGAGCAGTCTTGTTAGTGTGTCAGCAACTTTGAACTTTAAAGACCCGCTCCCATGAAAATCTTGTTTTTCGTGCTCTTCACAAGTTCCTGTGGCATTTTTCTTGTGTTAGAGCACATATCAGCAGAAAAGGAAGTGCAAAATTGCATTTCTGAGTTTTTCTGCCTTCAAATTGCTGTGAACCAATGGCAGACGCAAACTGGCAGTTTCAGGGAGACTGGAGCTGACGTGTCACAGCTCCAGGGGAGGGCACTAATGCTACAAGCTCCCACCCCGTTCTTCATCTGGCTCAGAGGTGAAAGCCTTGGCAGCTCGGTGTAGCTGTCAAGGTACAACAGGTATAGCTCACCTGGTAGAGCAGCTTGCACTGTAATCAAGGCCTACTTTCCGGTCTGGGATCGAATTCCAGTGTGGAGTTTTACACTAAATGCGCTGAATCTGTAATTGTACAATGTCCAGCTGTCAGCAACCAGGGGGTGGGGTGCGAGGAGGTGGCTGGGCGGGTGCAGAGCAGCGCAGTCTCCGCCCACCCCCCAGAGGTGAATTGCTAATGTGCATGGCTAATGAGCTGGTTTTAAAATGGCCGAAAAGGGTCGCGGGACCGGGACTTTAAGCATCATTGAAAAATCTCACATTCCTCAAAGTCTCAACCTCTACTTTTACGTAAGTGTTGGAATGGCCTAGTGGATAAGGTTCCTGCGTTCAAGCTGGGGAACAATCGTCCGTAAAAGAAGGGGAAGAAGGGGGGAGAAGGGGGAAGAAGGAAAAAGAGAGAAAAAGGAAGAGAAAGAGGGAAAAATGAGAAAAGAAGAGAGAAAGTGAACTTTTTTGTCCCAATTAACATATTTCAAGCCGTCTGATGACAAATACAGAACTTTTAATATTTTTCAGTGTACCATGGATGGGATCGAACCTGTGACCTTGGAATCTCTTGACTTGACCTATGAATCATTTGGCAAAATTGTAACAATTTTCATGTAAAAGCTTGTCATATTGGCTATAATTTAACATTATTGAATCAATTGGCAGAAATCAAATGATTTTCATTTCAATCAACTTGTCATATTGGCTACTATGTATGTATACTTGACACTTACCTACAATTTCTTCTTGTGTAATGTGTGTATTTAGCTACTTATAACATCATGGTATTTTAATTGAGTGTTGTTATAGCCATTGTTATATTCATTATCATTATTGTTGCTGTTGTATTGTTTTCAACATACTGTCAATAAAAACACTTAGAGTAGTGACAATTGCTGCTCATGAGTTTTATTTACTCAGAAAATGCCAACACAAAGACAGTAACACAAAGTAGTAAAATTAAACCAACACTGAACCTACAAACACTCTACAAATATTTATTCTTCACATAAAAACAATTGTTGTATGAAAATATTCAACTATTTACAATAAAAAATATTATTTACAATTATTAACTATTCACAAAGTACTGTTGATTGATCTTAATTTAGATTTTTCCTCATCTCCTCCAGCCACTGGTCCTTTGGCAGGGATTCTGTCACAGGACAGTATACCTTGCCACGGTACTGGCTGTGGCCAGTTTCTGCTGTGCGGAACTGCCCACACTTTTTGCAGGTATTTGCTGGTACCGTGCGTTTATATGGGCGCTTTAAGGTTACTTCAGTTTCCGCTGTGGATGGATGGATGGGTTGTGGGGTGGTGTTGGTGTTGGGGGGGCCCTGAATAGCTGCTGCCCACTGAAGCACTCCAACTGGTGTCAGAAGCTGAGGTGTCAGAAAAGGTCCTGGTGCTGGGGATGCAGTGAACAGGTTCCTCTTTGGCATGATGGGCCGAGAAAGCTGGGTGGTTGAAGCTCTCTGGTTTTGCCTGGCCTGGCCTGCCGTACTCGCGGGCAGCTGGTACTGGTGCTCCTGCTGTGCCCGCATTGGCTGATCAGGGAGCACTCTTGCCTCCTGAAGAGGCTGCGCTGACACAGGGAGGGCTGGAGGCAGGACAGTGCCCTGCAGTCTCACAGAGAGCTCCAGTCTCTTTTGCCGCCGGTTGTGCCACTGGATGAGGGTGTTTTGGTTCACCTCAACCAGCTGAATGTCTGTGCCCTGCATCACGAGCGCATTGCCAGTGACAATCTGTCTGATTCGATGGTAGTCCCTAAGAATTAAGGACCACCTCGAATCAGTTGTCTTGCCTCGTTTCAATGGGCTCGGATGCAGGTTGCACAGCCTGATGAAAATGTTTTCAACCAGCCGGCAGCAGTCAGGCCACTGTGCAGGGACGCTACTTGCCCCCAATGTACAGCGGGTGGTGCTCTCCACACCAGGGGTTGTGGAAGGCTTCTTGGGCGTTCTAAATCGCCATGGACGGCGCCAGGATTTTTTTTCTACCGGTGCTAAGGGGGGGCTTGACCAATACGTGAGGGTGCTAAAAAAAATAATCGATTTACATGATTGGTAACTTTATGGTTCTCTTTTTTCAATAAAAGCAGTATATGATACACAGCACAAGCATATTGGAGTATTTTATAATTGAATCTGGCCAAAGAATATTCAATAAAATAACTAAGCCTCATACAAGCGACCACAATAAAGCAATGGAAAAAATGTTTCACAAAAGTAAAAAAGTGACAGATTCAGCACCGGACAGCGGCCGACCATCACTTGCAAAGGTGACAGATTCAGCACTAGACAGCGACCACGCGCCTGCCAATAACCAAACAATAGACTACCCAAAATGCGACAAATGTATTTATTCCATTGCATTTAATGAAAACTAACAACTGTGCATTGGCAATATTGTCTTTGATCACAACATCATGAAATAACAGTGAAATTAATAAGGCTACAAAATGCAGCCGCAACGAGAACAGTTTCATCACATCATCACATCAAATGTATCGCAACATCAGGGGAAAACGCACCAAAGTTGATTTATAAGAGGACGAAATTAACAAGGCTACAAAATGCAGCCGCAACGAGAACAACTTCATACAACATAGGCTACAGTAAAACATGGAATTAGGCCTAATAGCCACAGCGAGAAGAAACAACAAACACCCTGTGCCTGTTAAATTGGCAAAGCACACACTTAGAACATGCTCATCACAATCTTGGTGATTACATACTGCAAACAAAAAATACATGGCACGTCCTGCTGTGCAAATCGTTACAGTGTAACAGATTAAATCTCACATCATCACATCAAATGTATCGCAACGTCAGGGGAAAACTCACCAGAGTTGTTTTATAAGAGGACGATGCGTCTGTTGCTGTGGTTAAGTGCAAATGAGTCTATAATCTTCTGGACATCCAGGGCCTTGGTTCGTTCTGCGTGTATGGACAGGCAGGCCAGGTTGCTGAGTCGCGGGTTTGCCATCCTGTTCCTCAGGTAGGTTTTTACGCGCCGCATGCAGGAAAAACTGCGCTCACATGAAGCGGACGTTACAGGCAGTGTAACAGCTATGCGTAAAAGTTTATATATGTCCTCAAATGAGTCTTTGAAAGGTTTAACCATGGACAGAAATTCCACTGTGCTGCTGACTGCTTCACCTTGTTCTTTTTTTCTCTGCAAGAGCCGGCGCATTTGGTCCACCTCAGCCAGCAGGTTGTCCTTTTTGATCCCATATAACTGTGCCATGGGTTCAAGGCTTTCCTTTTCGAGGAATGTGGCATTTTGCGGGTTGAGGGCTGACGTGCCCATTAGAACTGCACCTGCCTCTGTTGAAAACCGTCGTGTCATTTCATTCACTAGTCGGTCAATGACAGGGTAGAATGAGGATTCTCTCAGTTCTTCTGGAGAGGACATGGATGGATGTTTTGTTTGAGTTGGAGCTTCAACTACATAGTCCTGCAGGTGGTGAGGTTTTTGGGATTGTCTCTTTTCTTGTGGGAGCTTTGGTGGTTTTGCGACACCGACGTTGGCGCACAGGGCCTCTGCCTTGCTCCATATGGCTCTCCAAGACTCCTCTGTGCGCTTTTCTTTTAGGCCCGCGATTACCGAGTGCGCGAGGTCAGTGGCAGTCTCCAGCAAAAGACTGGGGGACTGCAGAGTGTCAGACATGAACTTTGCTGTACGAAAAAGATCCTCAAACAGAATGAGGTTGAGGATGAATTCAGCATCAATGAGTGAGAGTAATGACCGCGCGTCAGTGGCTCTGCGTGGATTTGGTTGCGCTTTAATGTCATTTAAGGTTGCAATGATGGCGGGTAGGGTTTTTTGCACAGCCCACAACGAGTAGTACTGGCAGGACCAGCGCGTGTCAGACAGTTTTTTAAGTTCAATTGGCTGCTGTGAGGGCTCAATTTCCCTTTGCTTTTTAATGAAATGGGCATGGACAAACGAGCCTGAGAAAAACTTGTACATGTCTTGCACAATAACAAAAAAATCCCCGGCTGGCTTCACGTTTCTGACACAGTCCACCAAAACAAGATTGAGGCGGTGTGCATGACAATGAATGTATATTGCCTGCGGTACCTCTTCTCTGAATTTCTCTTGGACTCCGTTGTGAACCCCGGACATGACGGCAGCGCCGTCGTAGCACTGAGCAATACAGGCGGTGTGATCAATGTTACATTTACTGAGTGTGTCTTTGATCGTAGCAAAAAGTGACTGAGCATCTAAACCATCAGCTGGTGTGAAATGGAGAAATTCTTCCACAACCTTTTCATTTTTCAGGTAGCGCACCACGACAGACACTTGTTCTGTTTTACTCAGGTCCTTACTTTCATCAACCATCAAGGCAAATAATTCAGCATTATGTATTTCACCACTTATCTGATCTCTAATCATATTTGCCATGATGTCCAGGATTTCATTCTGTATATCATGATGCGTGTACTTCGCATTTCTTGGATTATCTGATATTTTCTGTGCAACTGTTTTGTCAAATTTCCCTATGACATGTAAAAGTTCGAGGAAATTTCCCTGGTTGACAGCCGTGTCATCCTCTGTGTCTCCTCTCTGTGAAAGCCCCTGGTATGCAGTGAAACGCAGTGACTCCACAACTGCTCTCATATACTCTCTATTCTCTTGGACTATTTTTGCATGTCCATCACTCAGAGCATTGCATATTGTTGAGCCAGACTCTTTATGAATAGTCCACTCATTCCACGCTGCCATAGCATATTTATGCTCCACACTAGCATTGTGTGTCTTGAATGAACTTGTTGCTTTCTTCCAATTCTGGTAGCCATCATGAATAAATGCTGCCTTCTCTCCGTGGTTTCCTGGGCGTTGAAAGTGGCGGCAGGCAAAGCAGAAAACACGATCTTTTGAAATTGAATACTCCAGCCATTTGTAGTCGTCATACCACCTACGATTGAAGTAGCGGTCTTGGTGTCCCACTTTCGTGGCCGGATAACGCCGGAGAAGAGGCCGCCTTGGTTCTTCAGCAGGTGACTGACTTAGATCAGAGGGAGCGGTACCTGTGTCAGCGGCGCAGGCAGGGCCGGCAGGGCCGGCAGGGCCGGTAGAGCCGGTAGAGCAGCTTGCGGCGATGGACTGCTCTGGTGCTGCAGGTTCTGGCTCAGCGGCAGCAGTTCCTCCCTCAGAATCATTTTTTGGTTTATCTCCTCCTTTTTCATCTTCTTCTACCACTCTTTTTTTTTTAATAAGGAAATGATCCATATTGCAGGCATGGAGATTGCAGGCAGCGACTAGCTAGCCAGCCTAGCCGAACGCTCGTGTATCCATGGTGACAAGAAACGCTCACACACACACGTCTACACTCTGGGCTATACTAATCAATGGGAAACAGGCAAGCGGGGATTGGATTTTTTAAACTTAATATATATATATATATTAAAATATACAATGGAATGATTGCAATTGTTTTTTAACTTAATATACATGTATTATAATATGAAATAAAATCCTTGAGGGGGCTTAACTGGGGCTAAACAGATTTTTGACGGGGCTATAGCACCCCCTAGCCCCGGTGTGGAGCCGTCCGTGTAAATCGCCCACTCAACAATCTGCCCTGGTGTCGTGCAGCATAAACCACCTGCTGCTTGTCGTAGTCGTCCAGGCTCTGCCACAGGGAGATGATGGTGTCTGCCTGCTGGTTGTTGAGGAAGAGGGCCGTCTGCTCCCGAAGCTCCACCAGGTATTCTGCAAGGCTGTCCACATGCTGGTACCCAGGGATATTTCTCTCATCAACAGCCTGTGCAAATGATTTAGAAGATTTAGATAAGAATGATAAGCCTTCACTGACACTGGACACTGATGATATGCTATTGATGTTGTGGACTGTATAAATATATATATGTATTCAAAATGAGTGCAAATGTTCATATTCATACATATTCTAATTAAACATACAAACACATACCGCATCTTGAACTCCAGCTGCAGGTGATGAAGTAGCTGGAGTGCTGGAAGCCATGGTCGATGTGCCAGAAGCTGTTGATGAGCTGGGTGCTGTGGTGCTTGGAGCTGTGATGGTGGACGTCATGGGAGCTGTGATGGTGACGTCGGATGTCCTGGGTGCGGTGGAGGAGGCAGTTGGTGTTGTGGGTGCGGTGGAGGAGACAGTGGAAGGAGGCAGAGAGGGTTCAAGGACCTCAACCACTGTGGGATCCTCTGGGAGATCAGAGAAGCCCTCATCCTCCTCCATGTTGTCCTCCACATCATGCTCCTCAATGAGCTGAGCCGTCTCCTCTGAATCAGGGTGCATATCCTGCAGCGCCTGGCCAGTCTGCCTGAACAGATACTGCACCCCTATGAGCTCTCCTGAAATAAAAGTTAATAATGTTTAAAAGTTAGTAAAATGAATAAAATAATTTAAAACTGCGTAACATTACTCATGTTCTTACTTATGCAGCATTATTAATGTAGCCATAAGATAGCTACACAACAACACACAAACACAGAATACATGGCCATACACATAAATGTGGCATGCTGGACTGAGAATGTATCTGTTGTGTAGTGTGACTGTGTTCTCCTGTGTCTGTCTGTGGTTGTGGCTCTGTGTGTGTGTGTGCACGTGTGGAATAAATGAGCATCGTGGTTGACGTAGAGTTTGTAAGACTGTAACATCTACTGTAACTGTAAGTGTTGTTCTTGTTTACTGATTCTGTTGTCCTGTCCATGTGTTTTACAGGTGAGACAAAGGGGAGAGTGAATGGTCTGTGAAAGAGGGAGACACGGGACGTGTGTGTGAGAATGAGTGTGTGAGTGTACGTGCAGTCGTATGAATAATATGAGTGTATCTTAGTAAGCAGCGGCTGTCTGACAGCTGGTTAAAGTTGTTATGTTGCTACTCAGCTGATGTGAGAGTCCGTCAGTCTGTGTGCCACTGTATCCAGTGTTAGCGTCTGTGTCCTTGTCACAGAAATAAAAATAACCTACATGGTCCTCATCATTTGGAAAGGTGTAATGGGAGGGTGGGCAGAATGCTGGTGCCAACTTCCTGCCAAACAGCTTCTGGTAGTTCTTGTTGACACAGTGAAGCAGGTCACCAGAGTAGCTGCAGAGAGCAGATGATCCAGAGGACAGGGCTGCAGCACCACGGTCCTGGTTCCACCTGTGCAGCCCTTCCAACAGGTAAATTTGAAAATTTACACTGTTGGCACTGGTCCCTGGAAATACATGATTAAGAATCAAATGATTAATATTCTTGGATTGCACAACACATGCACCAACATGTCTGACAGACACACACCTGGAATGAAGCGATTCAGGTGGAGGTGAAAAGACTCCAGCGATGTAGAGCCTCTGGAACATCTGTAGATGGGAAGCATCACTCCTCCTTTTGAGAGCTCCCCAGTCTTGATGTAAAGTGCAACACCTGGTGGATCCTGGATGCACTTGACATGCTTTTTCTGGACCATCCAGATGTGCTCCATCCTCTCGGTGTCCAGCAGGGGAACTCCAAGGGAGTCGTTGCCACGGCTTCCCATCAACAGCTGCAGCAGCTCCTCCAGCAGCTGAGTCGTGGTCTCCTCCCCACGGGTCCTCCTCCGACAATGCAGAACCAGCTCCTTCCTCGACAGGTGCTTGGGGATGTCACCAGTAGGGAGAGACAAGCCCTGCGCCTGGAGTTGCTGTTGTTTGGCTTCACACAACTGAGCTAAATCAGCAGCGTCCCACTCGAATATGCACGCCGACAGACGTGACATAAAGAGCGGGTACAGCTGATGAGCATCGGTTGTGCAGCCCACAGCGAGTCGGCGCATGAAGTGCCAGATATCCAGCCTCATGGTGAGGTCTGGCCACCCACTGAATCTGGCACTCAGCTTTGTCTCTCCCCCCTCAGCACAGCAGCCACAGTCAACGTAGAGGGCAACGGGGTGGTCCACACCAGCCTGCTGGTATCTTTTCACCAGATCTGCAACCATCAGGTCCAGGCCAGCTCCCTCCTGAGCGGTCAGCACACTCATGAGAATCTGGCCATACTCATTCCCCACAGAAGTGAGCCACAGTGCTGTCCCCTTAGCTGCCCCAGCAAGCTTCTTGATGATCTAAAACACACAAAATGTATAGGACCTCGGTGATGATGACTCAGAAAAACATTGTGCTAATTATAATTATAATATAATATGTAATATCAGCAGACACTTTTAGAGAAAGGAGTTTCTTTAACCTTTTTGGTGGAGTCCATTTTCAAAATGGTTCCATAAACAGAGGTGACGCGTGCCTTGATGTCCTCCATCCTCGTCAGGATGTCCTGGCCGTAAACCGACAGCAGCCACTTACAGCTGGGCACCACAGCAGGCTCCGGTGGCTCAGGGAAGAGCATGGGCACCAGTCCAGGCCGCCGGAGGAAGTCCAGACACTCTGTGGTGTACCGTGCCACTCGATTCAACCACTCCTCTGTGTGGTTCTCCCTCAGCTGCTTGAGGACCCGGGTTGGACTGTTGCCCAGCCCTCTCTCCCGCAGGAGCCGGATCACCCTGATGTCACAGGCAAACCTTGGATATAGACAGAAAACATATATCAGTAAGATTATTTTACACACTTATCCGTAAAGACGAGGGAAGAGAGAAAGAGACATTACTTACTTTCGTGTGAGGATGACACGGAACTCCGACCTGTGTGCCAAGTCCAGCTGTGTGAGCACAGTCTGACTCCAGGACACATGTGAGGATCTACATTTGGTGCAGACCAGAGTCTCTGCTACCATGTTGTAGATCCGGTCGACATCCAGGACCTGCCGTGCCCTCTTGTGAAGCCCTCCTCCAGCCAGCTGGTGCTGCCCACAGCCCAGGTTGGGACAGACCACCTTCACCTTCCACAGCTTGTACGGCATCCACACAAGAAGCGGATGGGCAAAAAAGCGGTCTGGAGCAGGAGCCTGGTTGTAGACACCGCTGGGCTGAGGTGGGAAGTACCAGAGCTTCAGGTGGTCCTGAAGCTCCAGCTTACCCTTAGGGCCAGTCCTGAACAGCAGCTTCAAAATCCATTTATGGTCCTCGGGTGGTAAGCTCTCTGACCACAAACGGGGCAGCTGATTTGTTGCCGGTGTTGCTGGTAAGAGGGGGCTTGTGATGGCAGTCTATGCAAAAGATAAAACATAACAAAAACAACAAAACATAAGTACAGGTAATACAGACAGTTACTGTAATCAACACCTCTCATGGTCTACATACACAGTATGACATTAAATATACAATTACGTACGGACACAGTGGCACACACTGTTGTGGGGCTGTGGACAGGTCCTGAGGCTTGCTGTGTCTCAGGGGCCGGTGGAGCCTGTAGGTGAATGGAAAAGAAAACACTCACATCTGTGGCAGTCTGATTTACACCATAACCAATGTCAGCTTCTGCTGTTTAATGTGATGTGTAACATGACTACAGTCTTTAATAAATAGTGCAACAGTGGCACTTTGTGGCACTGACCTTCCCTTTTTACAGGGTTAAGTTTACTGATATACAAATACACAAAAATTTGAAAAGTGCTTTGTGTCATGACTTACTGGGGCAGTGATACTGGCTGGGGAACAGGTGGTGGCGTCTCCTGTAGCATCCCTAACCCCTCCTGTGGCATCAGTGACTTGTGTCTGTGAAGCAATAAGGCCTGAGTTACTTCTGTTAAAACTCCAGATATTACTGTTGCTATTTGAGCTCTTTTTACCTTTGTTGTTTTTCTGGCAACACTTAGATTTGGCTTTGCAGCCGCGACGTGTGCGCCACCAAATCTTGGTTTGTTGAACTGAATGGCAATAAAGCAAAGGACCACATCATCAGGGTGTCATATAGGCTATTGTCAAACCAAAAGTAAACAAAGTGCCAAATCATTATTGTCAATTTGTGAGTGTGAATAACTATCCAAATACCATCGACAGTGTCAGCGGTGATGCCCTCTTGATGCCTGCTGGACTCTGTTGCCCTGCTGCAGCTGGCTGCGTCTTTAAGATAGAGTAGACAAGACACTAATTAGTTTGTGAAACTTTGATCAACATTCACTAACAGTTAATGACATTGACTGATTCTGTGTTTGTTGCATCACATAAACCTTGCTGCCTGCCGAACTGGGTGGACCCATGGCACCAGTTGCTGCAGTTTGCTGCAGGGGGGGTCCCTGGGGATTAGCTGCAGCTGGCTGTTGCTTTATGACAGAGAGAGCACACACATCATTACTTAACTGATCACACACACAGGTACCTCAGTTTCTAATGGCTGGTGTTACCTTCTGGGTGTGGAATCCGCAGCTGCATTTGCTCAGGGGCGCAGATAGAGGGTGGGACAGGTGGGACTCGACACCCCCAGATTCTGATTCACTTGGATCCGTCCCCCTCACTTTTATGGAGAGAAAAATCTCGAAATGCAAAAAAATGAAAATGCGAAATAGCGCCTCTCTGGACGCGTATGGGCTATGTGGCGAGAAACGGTATTACACTCCTGTATTCGGTTGTTGAGCTGGGTAGGCTGCGTCGTCTCAAGCCTGGTTACCATAGTTACCCAGAACGCATATGACAGGCATCAGTGGGACAGCTCCTAGTTTAGGACCCGACCCCATAACCTAGAACTACCAACAACAAAACGGCATGCAAGATGAGGCCAGCCAAACCCAAAAAGCAGA
Organism: Trachurus japonicus; assembly: GCF_045865225.1. Lineage (NCBI taxonomy): Eukaryota > Metazoa > Chordata > Actinopteri > Carangiformes > Carangidae > Trachurus > Trachurus japonicus. Next base: position 21,305,631 of record NC_140919.1, read on the forward strand.
AAACGATTGCATCGTTTTTTCAAAAAGCATCAACTGTAAGTAAACTGTGTGTTATCATAAACGTTATCATATCACCTTGCAATTTTTGTTGGTAGTCTGTCTGTTCAAAGAAATCTCGCCGTGGAAGTAAAATCGTAGTAGAGACACAGAGTGAGAATAGAGGAAGAGAGACCAATTTCACAAGGGGGAGGGGAGGGGGAAACCTTTATGCATTTATTTATTATCAATTAAATCGTCCATTGCAGCTTTCTGGGGTCTTCTGGAAATGTGTAGGCCTGCTTGAATCCGTGATATTGCCAAGCCTAATGGTCTAGACTCTAAGTTGTTAGGTTACAGTTTCAACAGCGATTGCTAACGTCATCATTTTAAACCGTGAACTGTTATTTTAGTTACTAACACTCGGCGCAATGTGTTCCATTTAAGGTGAATCAGGTAACACAATTATTGTGTTGTTGTCATACATCACCTCCATTGAATTTGAATGACTGAGCCTGTTAGCTTGTTATTATCTCGCCTTACAGACACAGTTAATTATTTTTTAGAGTCCAGAATTGAACTTTGTAGGCATTACTAACCATTATAGACAAAAATGCACTACACAAAATAACATATATTTTATTATTTTAAGCTTATTAAAATAAAATGCTTGTACTGTGATGTTGGTTGACAGGCTCATTTATGCCGACAGGAAGTTTGGCCACCATAGCAACACATTATATTGGCATATCCATATGGAATCTTATAATCTCTAGTAGAGATATGGCTCCTGGGACTGGTAGCCTCTGTGGTAGCCTGTAGGTACGCCCATGTTAAATTACTGCCAATGGCGCTAATGCCTTAAAGCAGTTATAATGTTTGTTTATGCTATGTTAAAATGTTGTCATGGTCCTGGCCTGCAGGTAGTTCCTGAAGATGGCAGTGAGGGAGGTGAAACTGAAAGCGATCCACTGGAGGGTAGCAGCAGTAGGCCTAGTTGTGCATTAGATCTACAGCTTGAAGAGGCAGAAGGGAGAAGAGGGAGGGACAGAAGAAAGAGAGAGAGAAGGAGGGTCAGAAGAAGGATGGACAGGAGACGGGACGGCAAGGCCAGAGGCAGATGGAAGAAAGGGAGAGGAGGTTGACATAATGACATACACAAAACCAAATCAACCTGACCCTAAATTTGTCCCCCCCAGTTTCAAAAACCTATCTGCGCCCCTGCATTTGCTGATGTCCCCAAACAAGGATCTCTGTCCATGAGACATCCTTGGACACTTCTCAATCTGAAAATAACAGTAATGCATTTGACTGGATTTCATACATTGTAAATGATTGCTTTTCATTTGAGTACATCACATTTATAATAATGATGATTGGATCCTTGCCCTTAATTGTAATCAGTAAGTCATAATGTATGGCAATACAATTTATTAAGATATTTATAAATACATACCTTTTGATACAGGTCGTACCACTTCTTTTGTCGGGGGGCTGGCCTGTTGCCCTCACTTGCAGGCCAGACCCCAGTGCTGGCAAACCTCCGGAGGCGGGACATCCAGTCTGTGTCTGCCATAGCCTTGTGTGGCTTTTTTGGTGTTGCCTTTGATGACATAAATACATGGACATCATTTAAATGCATGAAAACAAAATAAGTGCATGAACACAGGGTAAGGGCCATGCCCTCCTTCATTAACTACTCTTTTAAACAACCACAGGTGGCATTTGTGTGAGAGTGTGTAAACACGCTTCAACATTTCAAGCTCACATCAGCAGCACATGAGCAACAGAGGAGAGAAAAAAGGACCTGGTACAGAACCATGCTTTTTGAACTTCACTCAGTATATTAATATCAAGAAATATAATATAAGGTAATAACATGTATTCAGAAACATTAGTGAATGTACTCAGAATAACTCATGCATGTTTGTAAGTTAGCCTAATAAAAGAGGGCTGCTGCTTCTTCCCTCTCACTGTACTGTATGTAATAACGTTATACATTCTTAAATATTACAGAGACTCCTTAGTGCAACTAAAACAGAGACTAACGTTACAGCGTTGTGTAAAATACGTCTCGCCCATCCCCCTCAAAGTGACGCCACACTGTAGTAGTAGTAGTCGTAGTAGTAGTAGTAGTAGCAGCAGCTAGTAGTAGTAGTAGTGAATGAATGAATGAATTAATTAATTAATTAATTAATTATTTTTTTTCGTTTTTTCGTGTCATGCCACCACTGTGGCCCATCCCATATGAGATTACAAGACACGTTTAATGACAAATACAAAAAAAGACGAAACAGTAGGCTAGTCGTAGTAGTGGCAACGCCATTGAGCTCATTTAACTTACATGTAACAACACTGTATTGTATACTCATATACACCGGTAACCCGTCAAAAACACACACTTTATCTTAGGTCTCTTGTGATTTAGCGCAATTTACATGACATGACTAGATGCCGGTAACGTTAGTATTCGCAAGCCGGCTAACGACTGTACCGATATAATAATAATCAATATTCACTGTATACACCGCGGTAACCCGTCAAAAACACACGATTTAGCTACGGTCTCTTATGATTTAACACAAAACTTGACATGACAAGATAATAAAAGCAAATGCCGGCTTACGACTACACACGAAATTCAAACACATAACGGACCGGCGTAAACGTAATGTAAAAATTAAGCGAGTAACGTTAAACAAACATGACAACCGGTAACACAGCTTGTTCTCTTAATGATTTATAATTCGTCACTGTAATATAATCAATATTTATGATAAATACTCACCATGTCGATATTCTGATCTCTAGCTCTCTGTTTTGTGAATGAGTGGCAGCCGTCAATCACCGGTGTCCGCGCAAAGTTGCCGCCCACCAGAGAGGGAGGGGGGAAAAGCGGTCCAACATTTCTGTGCTGTGATTGGTCAAATGTTGGAAATGTTGGAGCTGGGGGAAGAATCCGCGATGGCGATTGGCTGCCGAATGTTGGAGCTGCGAACGTGATTGGCTGCCTCGTCCAACATTGCTCCAACATTTCCAACATTTCCCCGGCCCATCCGGCGTCACCTGGCGTTCCAACCACAAGGTCACAGGTTCAAATCCCGCCTGAGCAGTCTTGTTAGTGTGTCAGCCACTTTGAACTTTAACCAATACCACTTGGTCTGGTCACATGATCAAACTTGATACTGCATATGCGCCCCCACCTATTCTCTTTACCTCTTTCAATCTTGGTTTGTGTTAACATGTTTCTTGTTTATACCACTGCACTAAGATTGATTTGCACTGGAACTACAGCTTTGGGCTTGTTAACTTCAGAGTGAGACAGGGTGCAGTTCATCAACAGACAACAGTCTCTGCAACTGTATATACACTGTGGCCTAGAGGCAGAGTGAAAGTCTGCTGACCATGAAGTTGTGGGTTCGATACCTACCTTGGTCAACCATTTGTATGGTGATCACTGCTTGCACTATTTGCTAATTCTGCAACAGCGTTCAGCTGCTTTCAGCAGTCACACCATTTCCATTCTTGGAAATGCTTTTTCTAGTTCTTACTACTTTCCTCCTTTTTACGGTCTTTAACTAGTCCTTCATACTTTGTGCGATTTCAACAATTCATATATCAAAACGTGCAGCTTTTTTTAACTTTATCGGCATTACTTTTCTCTTTTTAATTATTTATACTTTTTAAAATATTTAACTTTTTCTGCAATTTTTTTCCCATAGGAATGCATTGAAAATGTCTTCAAACTTTTAAAATCTTCTTACTACTTTGAACCTCTAAAACTTCAGCATACTTTCTCCCACAGACTCCATTTGTCTTTTAAATTGTAGACAAACTTTGAATCTATTCACATATTACTCAGTTTATCAATATCTTCAACAGTTTCTGATATGTGGCCGTTTTAAAATCATAACAATTTTCAGCAAAATCCAACTTTATAATGGTTGTGTATTGCGCTTAACGAGCAGGGCTTAGAGTGAGTGACATCATCGTTAGAGTGAGAGGTATCGAAAAAACATCCTGGATTTTTTCTGGATAAATTGCCAGCACGGCCACAAATTAAACTCTAGACCAGCGGTACTCAATAGGCGGCCCGCGGGCCGCATCCGGCCCGCCGGACCTTCCAATCAGGCCCGCGACTGAGTTCTACTAGTTTACATATTACTGTATACTGTATTTCTCGGGCTCCGTGCGCCTGTAAGTCAAAGCGCTGGGACATGGAAACACGTGCGGAGCGTTTGTGTGTGCCTGTGAGGCGCTGCACTGGGATACAGAAACGCTGACGAACCCAAATCACCATGCGCGAGTGTTTGGGGGGCGAGCTGGACTGCAGGGTTTTCCCTGCCTGTCTGCAGAGACCGTGGGTGATTTTCACCGCCGTCTTGGTTCAACTGTGTGTGCATCATACATGGGGGGCCGTTCAGATGAAGCGTCTTTTGCGCGCGCTCAAACCCATTCAATGTAGCCTCGCGTCATGCACGCTCACAACTCAAAAGCCGTAGCCGCGCGCATTTGATGAGACACAATTGTTTTTTCGTGCACGTCAGCGGTGCACAGCTGCACGACCTGCTTCTCCCCCGGTGTTGTGTCCCGGTGCCCTCGGCCTGTGTCTCTCCTACTGTTTCCCACTGAGCTCTGCCTCGTTTGAAAGGTGAAGGAAGCCCATGTGTGGAAAGACGTCGCCTCCGAGATGAGAATGTGTATTATAGAAGAGAAACACACATTTCAGGACCAATGACTTGTATCCTCAGAACAGAGTCAGACGTCCTGTGATTATGGTCAGGTCATATTTAAGCTGAAAATCACAGGGCATGTCTGAGGATACAAGCCAGCAGTGTAAAGCTCCAGCATGATATGTAAATGATGATATGACAATGTCAAGATTTTTCATTTTATATCATACAAAACACCATGAAGTGTATAAATAAATATTATGTGCTTACAAGTAAAATAAAAAATATTTAAATTATTAGACGAAAAAGGTGAATTTAATTTCAATCTAGGCCTATTTGAATGTGCGGCCCCCAAGGTGTCTGTTAAGAAAAATTCTGGCCCTTCGAAAAATGTATTTGAGTACCCCTGCTCTAGACAGATGATTTCCTCACCGGTTTGTCTCTGCTCTGCTCTGCTCTGTGTAGTGCAGTGGCCAGCTGTAGCGGCCAGCTCATTATCATGTCTATAAATAGAACAGTGCAGGTGCAGCCTGGCCGCTCGTTAAGATGTTTTTAAACACAGCCCCACACACACACATGATAAACCAGACTGACAGAGGATGTCCATGCACAAACACAGGCATCACACTCACACAGACAGACACACACAGACGCTCACACACAGTCACACATGCACACATACACAAACAGACAAACACACAAACACAACACTGTTCCACACAGTAAAATGTAAGCAGTTAAAAGTCACCATGGTAACTTCTGAGGGCATGCTGCCACACAGGTGTAATCAATCAGATCATTAGGGAGGGAGGAGTTTTGTGGCGCTTATCAACAGTTTTACTTTCTGCACATGTACACACAGACAGAGAGACCGTCAGACTCACACACCCAGACACACACATGTGTCTGGGTGTGTGTCATGTGTCTATCTATCTATGAAAACAAGTACATTTTATCACATAACACCGGTTTTAGCATCACTACATTGGCTGCCCATTCAGGCTAGAGCGGATTTTAAAGTTCTTCTTTTAACTTATAAAGCCTTGAATGGTCTTGCACCTCTGTACCTGTCTCAACTGCTCACTCCCTACACTCCGTCACGTCCTCTTCGTTCCCTTGGTTCAAACCTCCTGGTCATTCCATCCATCAATAAAAAAACAGCTGGTGGCAGGGCCTTCTCCTACAGCGCTCCTTTTTTATGGAACGGCCTCCCACAAGATATTAGAAACGCCACATCCAATCGCAATTTTTAAATCCTGTCTTAAAACGTACCTTTTTACCCAATACTTTGATTAACTAACTTATTTTAGCATTTTTCTCTGGTTTTACAATTGTTTTATTGACTGTCATTATTATAAACAAACTTTTAACTATTTTATCCTTTTCCTCTGGTGTTTTTTCAAATGTTTTTTTATTTATCTGTTGTTATTATTGTACTTGTTTTTATTGTAAAGTGTATAGACCACTTCGGCGTCGACGTCACAGTGACGTACTGGTGGCAGAAAAACACCGGAAGTAAGCAACAAATACACGTCCTGACCATAGGTCCTGACATACAGCTCAACTTTAAAAAGCAGCGCAGCTGCTTGGCTGCAGCACGACCCTAAGCTGTGATGATGAGCCCACATTAGAGGGTGAATTTTATTTAATTTTCGTAATCGCGGTGCAGAACAGTGAGTTTGGAGCTGACGAAAGGAGAGAAAAAAGAGAGTCGTGCCGCGGCGAGACCGATGAAATGCTGATTAGAGGAGTGATCAGTGGTGACCGCCGCGCTGACGGACCCAGTGGAAATTGGGATGATACAACGACTGCTGAGGAGGAACTATAAAGAACTCAGCTGTGATTTAAACTAGGACCTAAACCGAGTAGGCTAGAGCCGAGCTGTAACTGTGTAGTGGAGAAGCAGCAACACACGAGCGTCCCCTCAGATGCGGCTGCATCTCAGGTCACTGGTGTGTGAGTGTGAGAGAAATAAAAGCTCTGGCTTGCTTGGGCAGACGTTGTTTGGTGTCACCCGCTGATTTGCACATGTAGGCTACAATATCTAGACCCCGAATATAAGACGACCTGTCCTTTCCAACTTTTTTCGACGGAAAAAATACTCTTATCAGTCAGTGTATAAAATATATGTAGATATTGCGTGCATCGTTTAGGGATTTTTATTAAACATTTACTGTTTAATTCAGTGTAAACGTTAACACGTGTACACGTTCACCCTCTTATTCATTTATTTTGACATTCATTCATTCATTTTTACACACATCGGGTCATGAGCGGTGTCCCTAGCAACGGTCTGTGATATATAGCCTAACAACGGTCTGACTAATACAGAAATAACAGACATGGATCCGTTAAATAAACTGTATACAGCCATACAAGTAGGCTACAGTTTGCTGTCATACCGTAGTTGATGGACTTGTTGATGATCGCCCACGCAGCGTTTTGTGTCCCTAGGCAGTAGCCTACGTCGGTCCGTAACACACAACACACTCCGTTGCTAATCGTTAACTTAGCCTACTCAGGTATGACAACCTGTTTTCTGTTGACAAAACATTAAAATAATCAGAGAAGGCCTCTGTATGATCCATCTTCCTCTGATTTGATCGCTCTTGATGCCGGCTTTCCACTGTTGACACCAGATCAGCTGTCACGTTCTGCCACCAGTGAAGCCCCGCCCACAACATACGTCATCAATGTTTATAAACATAGAAATGGTCTATTGAGACCATGTACCATGGTGATTTTGCACTTTAAATAATAAATTATTATTCTATCTATCTATCTATACCCCTCCCTATTTTTTAACCCCTGTCTCCTTTCTTTCTTTCTTTCTTTCTTTCTTTCTTTCTTTCTTTCTTTCTATCTATACCCCTCCCTATTTTTTAACCCCTCTGTCTCCTTTCTTTCTTTCTTTCTTTCTTTCTTTCTTTCTTTCTTTCTTTCTTTCTTCTACTCCTTCATTTGTATTTTACGTAACTTTTTCTATCCTTCCCTCTCTATCCATCCATCCATCCATCCATCCATCCATCCATCTACCTCTTACTATCTATCATCCCCCTCTCTCTTTTTCTTCTTTCTTTCTTTCTTTCACTCCATTTCTGTCTTTTTACTTCTTTGTTTGTTTGATTGTTTCTTTCTTTCTTTCTATTCCTTTTCTCTTCCTTTGTTTTTACTCCATTTCTTTCTTTCTTTCTTTCTTTCTTTCTTTCTACTCCTTTTCTCTTCCTTTGTTTTTACTCCATTTCTTTCTTTCTTTCTTTCTTTCTTTCTTTCTTTCACTCCATTTCTGTCTTTTTACTTCTTTGTTTGTTTGATTCTTTCTTTCTTTCTTTCTTTCTTTCTGTCTTTTTCTTTTTTCTCTCTTGTTTCAATCTTTCTTTCTTTCTTTCAACAATTTCTTCAGCTCATTCAGCATTGCTTTCAGCATTCACACCATTTCCATTCTTGGAAATGTTTTTTCTAGTTCTCCTTCATCTTCCGGACGCTTTTTCGGTCCGCAACTAGGACAAATTATATATCAAAACGTGCGGTTCGATCGGGATCGGTGTGCTATTACTTTTCTCAACAGTGTACGAATTTTTCGCAACATAAGTCGTGAAAAACTGCGCAAAATTTTGCATTGAAGTCAATAGGACGGGCGGGAAAAAAAGAGCGAAAAAGACCAATCATTGGAGTTTAACAAACGTCTACTGCTCAGGCATACTTTCACCTAGAGACTCCATTTAAACTTTAAACAGTAGACACAAGTCTTGTGTATTGTCGTATTACTCCACGTTTTGATAGGTCATATAGTTTTTGATCAATCCCTGTTCAATGACCATGATCATTTTTGGAGAAATTATGAGATTATAATGGGTGTGTATTGCACGGAATGTTCGTGTCAGAGTGCGTGACATCATCAGTTAGAGTGGGAGAGATGCCAGAAAAACTCCAGATTTTTTCTCTTTCCAAACTCCAAACGGCCACAATTTACACTCTACACACATAATTTCCACCACGTTTGTAGACGAGCTCATCCTCGATCTCTTAATCTGCTCAAAATATCAGAGTGACTTACAGAATTTAAACTCTGAGCCTCTAAGTGCGGCCACGTCTGTCTCTGCTCCTCATTGAGTCCAATACAAATATTTTCTGAGAGAAGCAGAACGGCCTGATGTTTTAAAACTGCCAGCGTCGCCAAAATATTTACTGTAGAAACACCAAATCGTACCAAAATTTTCAGGAAGTCCTTAGAGCAATGTGATCTGTGTTTTGTTCTGATAGGAGTTACCGTTTTCTCACCCTAAGCCTAAATGTGAGACCGGTGCAGAGGCAGAAAATGGCTCTTTTTCTCCACGTTTCTGTCTGTCTCAGCCTGTGGGGGCCCCTATCGCCGTGGTAACCTCTTTGATCCTCAGGCCAGAGCTCGTTAACTTCATAAACAATCCACCTGGCGCTCGTTTAAATGTTTATAAACAGAGACACAGTTAAATCAGACTGACACAGGATGCAGCTACTAACTAACTATGTGTCAAGTCAGTCACACACACACACACAGACTCTAGAGCCAGCTTCATGTGATTACAGTCACACACACACACAAACACACACACACCTTCATGTGATTAAAACACAGTTAACGTGCAACAGAATTTAAACTTAAACCATGATTTAATCTGGTTTTAAAGTTAAACCTTGTTGGTGTCAAATGCGTCAAATGCCTCTCGTGGGAGCAGCTGATAGAGTCCCCCCCCCAGCTGAAAGCAGCCCACCCCACCAGCCAGAGGGTCCAGGACCATAGGGACTGCAGTGGAGGAAGGCTGCCTTAACACCCTGCACAATGGCACCCAGTACACAGAAGTTAGACAGGACCAGTCAGCCCATCACCTGGTCCGTTCAACAAATCAGTTTATGCTACTGTGATTTATGTAGCCTAGTTAAATACTACAGTAATCATCATAGTGTATTGGCAGGAAAGACCATTTAAATCTGTATCAAATATCGAATTAATCGATAATTTGCATGTTGGTCTTGGTTAAGTACCACCTTGAAAAAAAAAACAATGTTTTGTTGCTTAAGCTATTCAGTCATTCAATGGTATACTAAAATCCATGTGAAAAAAAATGCTTCTCACTGTTCTCAGGTCAAATATTTATATGCGATTAAAATGCAATTAATTGCGATTAATTAATTACAAAGCCTCTAATTAATTAGATTAATTGTTTTAATTGAGTCCTGGCCCTATTACACAAGATAAACACACACACACACACACACAGTTAACCTAATGTGGTTACAGCTCCTCCATATCAGTGCTTATAGAAAGATGATCATGTGTCTGTCTGATCAGCTCTGTCTTGACCTTAAGATCGTGGGTTTGATTCCCATGTTGACAGAGATGGCACAACCGGCAGTAGCCCCGTGGCCCATTCAAAATTTCCCGAGAGGAAATTTTCTAGTTTATTTTATTGTTTTGGCATATTTACATTTCCACTCTTTTTGAAAACGAAGTTTTGTTTCTGTAAAAACTGTCAAAACTGTTGAGATGCAAAGTTTTTATTTACACCAAATTCCTTTCTAAAAAGAAGCTACATTTTGGCATCAATCAGTTGTTAGGCTAGAAAGGACAGCTTTGTAGTACAGAGAGATGATTTTCATTAAACTGCTGTTGTAATGGAAAATCAGTGCCCAGTTTCTTCTTTCTTCTGAATGCATAGAAATGACATTTCTTATAACATTCATTCTGTGTTTGGTGTGTGTTGGCTGAAGGACGGATGGAAAAACTGACTTTAATCTGTCCCTACATTTCTGAAGCCAAACCTGTGATCTTGCTCTTTTAAATCAACATACATACCTCATTCTGTTGCACGCCTTGAAAAGTGGCAATCACTCTTCTCCTCCATTTGAAGTGCAGATCCATGCTGTCACCTTTATATACCTGCAGAAGCACGTGAAGGCCAGAGTACACACACACACACACACACACACACACACACACACACACACACACACACACACACACCTCAGACAAATGAGACGTCATTGAAATAAAAAGCAGCGGACCTGATGGCAGGTCGTTTTTTTTCTCATTTTTGATAACAAAGGATTTCCATATTCAATCTCCGATTGAGATTTTCAAAATTTGATATTTTTACTTATACTTATTAATTTATACTTATATACGTATATATATATATATATTTTTTTTTTAACCTTAGAATGATTTGACCCCCCCCCCCCCCCCCCCCAAAGAAAAAAAAAAACATATAACAAAAACCAAAAAAACAACAACCTTTCATTCTGCAACCCTGAGGTACAGTACAGTATAGTCATTATTTCTAGTGAACACTCCGCAGCCTTAATCTGCCTAATTGCTCTGCGTTTAGAGGTGGGATATAAATGAGGCATTCTGCAACACAATAACTAATGCATTTGACCCGACTGGTCAATAGCCATACATTAGACAGATGTCAGTGGGAGAGTCTAATTATGCTACAATGCTGTCCTGATAGACAATCTATAGCCATAGTATCTATCACAGGATTGAGAGGGGAACAGGGGTTGGACAAAAAAGAAAGAAGGAGAAACAAGTGTACGATGAAACAGGGACAGAGATTTGTGTCACTGCATGGACCACTTTTTACCAGAGAGATAATCATATCAAATACAGTAGCTGTAGAGAGGATGAGAGATAAAGGGAGGGCAACCAACAGGGAGAGGAAAACATGAATAAACAAAGAGATAAAAACAGAGAATGAGGGAGGAGGGACAAATATGAAGCAGATAAAGGAAGACAAGACAGGATGTTGGAATTCCACTTGAAGCTCTGCAATCTCTCTCTCACTCACTTGTCTTTCTGTCCGCCTCTCCGCCCCTTAATGTGCAAGAACAGATGTGGTAGCATATTCTGCTACATTAGCTCAAGGACGATTTCTAGCTGTACACTGGTGTCAGATGGTAACACTATTCATAGACAGCTTTAAATAAAAGGAGATCAGTTATTCAATCCATCTCAAAATAGAATAGAAATAGAAATGCAGTTTCCCATGCACTGTGCTGTGAGTGTAGGTTTTTTGTGTGTATCTGTATGTGGGTGGCTCTTTGTTGCATAAAGGTGTGTGAGTAAAAGAATGTCAAAGGTGCTTTTGTGAACGTGCCTGTTGTTGCACGACTGACGCCGGGTGAACATGTATCAGATTTTATGCAAATACGTGTTTGCCTGCATTTTTCTGTAATGTCTGTGCATGTGTGTGTCTTTGTGTATGCGTGTGTCTTTGTGTGTGTGTGTGTGTGTGTGTGTGTGTGTGTGTGTGTGTGTGTGTGTGTGTGAGTGTACGTGTGCGTTCGTTTATTAGCTCGCACAGTCACCCACTCCTTTTTTTAAAAATAGCAGCCTCTTGGCTGAGGCTGTCAGCAGCAATGAGAAAATAAGGAGTTCCATTCTGGAGGTAGCAGCCTTCATGATACAATAAGGATAGGGTGGCTGAGAGAACACACACGCACACACACACACACACACACACACACACACACACACACACACACAGACACACACACACACACACACACACACACACACACAGTTTAAAGGACCTTTTTAGCTGGCAGATCTTGACTAACCTATATTACCTATATTTAGATTATTTATGTTAACATTTTACATACTGTATAATTTATTCCTTTTGCCTTGATACTTAAGTGGATTGTGGAACACTGGGGTCCACTGGCATGGTTGAAGTTGGTCACGTATTGCTGGCAATAAACAAGAGGGAGTCATCTTTAGTAGTTTGTAAGAGGTGTGCAGATCCTTGAAAGTACTACGGCCAAGTCACCTCCCTCCCCTTATCTGTTTAGCTCCTTTTCCTGTTACATTAAGTAGCTGATCCCAATCTGGTCCTCTGATCCATTTTTCAAGTGAAATCTGTATTCTCCTTGAGAGGCAGAGAGAGAAGTGTGCACAAAGAAGCACTGCAAAAGAAAGACAGAAATAAAGCGATATGAGTGTGAAGACTCTGGTTCCTCCCCAGTTTTTGCTGCTCTGCAGAAATAAAGAGCATGGCTGCATGGTACAGAAGCTCAGTATTCCATACGTTTTTTTCTTCAGTATTTGGTGTTTTAAAACAGGATTTTCTCAACCAGCATTCCCTGGATGATGGTGTCAAAGTCTATGGGCCTGTCTCTCACTATCTTTACTCAAAATATTCAGTATTCTCTTATCACTTTCTATCCTCATTTCTTAGAAGGAAACTCACAAATACACACACACTATACTTCCACTTATAATGTTAAGCCTTTATTTCATGAGACATTCAATTCAGCTCACTCAGAGATCACACACCACGGGGCAACAAGCCTAAAATAATAGCAGGGCAGCACCGATCCCAGGCCCGAGGAAACATCCCTGTCACTTTTGCAAATCCACCTACACTATTAAAAAGTGACATTGATCACATTTCCTCTCAAGCAAAGCCAAAGCCAGTGTGTGGAGAATGGCTGAATGCCAACCATGCTGGTACCTGTTGATAGCCAATTTAGGGTCATCATTGTCCCTGTCTCTGCAATTAGCTCATTAGCTATGCAGCTAATTAGCTCGAGTGGTCCTCCAGTAAATCTCTTTTGGCATAGAGGGTAAAAAGTATAACAGTGGTCAGTTGCATTATATCCTTACCATTTCCTGTCATTGATAAGATGTATGTAAAAAAAAAAAAACTCCATCATACCATCACTGGTTTTAGAGTATATTATATTTCCTTTAGCCAGTTCATACATTTATATTCAAGTCAGCAACTTACAGTAAGTGAACAAGAGACATTTTTCACGTTCAACAGTTTGAGACTGAACAGTGTAATGTATTAAGTGGCTTAGAGCTCAGTATTGCTTTTCATTGGGTTTAAGATCCATTAGTTTCTGTGCTTTTATTTAAAATATTCATATGTAGAACAAAGAGAAACAGAGCAAACTACATATTTTGTATTGTTGCTTATTCGACTTTGATACCTCATGGAACTGTCACTTTAAACCCACTTTATGTGTGTTGTCTCTCATCCCCCAGCATTTGTCAGCACCTGATAGGTATACATTGCATTATGCAGGGCATACCTCATCATTCCCTTTTGTTTTATTGGCTTTATATCTCAATCTTACCCTCTGTTTATGTCCACAAGTAAACATCAGTTTGTGGCATGTGTAAAATTGTCTATCCATTACCTCCACACTCTCCCTTGCTGCTGTCCCTACCCTGACCTCTCCCTCCTCTTCTCATTCCATCTATTTTCTCTCTTTTTTTTACTGCCACACTCTTAGTGACTTGCTCGCTTCATTCTTGTCCTGCCATCCTGCTCTCCATCTCCTCTCCCTTCTTCCCTCTCTCATTCCATCATCCTTGCCTCTCATTCAGAGCAGAAGCAGCACCAGTCAAATTGATTTTGCCGCTGTGCTGAGGAGCCCCATCAACTCACAGATTGGGTTTCCCGCTTACCCTCTCCCTCTGGCCCTCTGTATTTCTTTCTTTCTCTCTCCCTGTTACTTCTACTTCTACTACTTTTCTCTGTCATCCTGGTGTTCTCTCCCCTTGCCTTCTGCCTCTCATCTGTCCCCCACCACCCTTCCTCCACCAGTCTGCTAGGCTATGTCGCCATCTTTCTCTCACACGTTCCCACTGTTCCTATCTCCATATACCCACAGCTAGTCAGTTACAGCACAAGTTATCTAGTACTGAGAAAACAAGTGCAGTTTTATTATGCTGCATAGACTGAGAGGGTTTGAGAAAAAATACTCACCTCATCAAATGGACAGTGCACAGCAGGACAGTCTTAATATTTGGGGTTGAGTCCCTCTATATTTCATTTTGTGAGTCATATTTTATGCATGTTTTGACACTTATTGACATCAATAATTAGCTTTCCCCAAGTGAATACAGCACTTCAGAAGTCTAGTCCTCGCCATGAAGCTGCCAGGAGGGTAAGAAATCAATCATCATGACACATAAAAGCATGCTTTAAAAAAATTAGTTGGCAGTGATCTAACACATTTAGTAAATACTGCAGACTAAAAATGAGAAATTTTGAGTCATTCAATCAATTCAGATGGTGCAACCATAAATAATATGTGTGTAAATAGATTTCTTGACTACGCAGTGGTTCTCTGCAGGCAGAGTAGCCTTGTTACACCATTAGCTGTAACAGCTGACCATAATTCTGCAACTACCTCTCCAAAGTGATACAGACATAATCTCTGGAAGTACACCAATTTATCAGAGGCTTGGCTGGCTTACCTGTGCATGTGTGTCTGTGATAATGTTCCTCTGTGCATGGCTCCCTATAAATAGTTAGCTGAGCAGATGTGCTTCATAAACAGATCATGGAGTGATGAATGACTTTCCAGGAAAATAATCCTACATTGTAAGTGAACAGCTTGCTGTGATCTCATCTGATTGCTGCTCAGTTGTCCTCCATATGACTCATGTTTCCGTGTGGGTCACACAGTAAGAGAGAGAGCTCTTTAAGTCTTAAACCTGATTTGTGGGTGCATCAGGAGCGATGGAATGTTTTCAGAAATTCTAACAAAGGCCGGAGAAATAGGCTACGGTACGATAACTTATATCCTAGTTTCACATTCCCATCCTCGGTCACTCAACACTTCCAATCAACA
>NC_140919.1:21321008-21597494 GCF_045865225.1 Trachurus japonicus
CCCTGTATTTCAAAAGTAAAACAGTAAAAACAGTGCCAACAGTCTGTTTCAGATTCAGTCACACATTCACAGTATGTGTTGTGTTCATGTAATTTAAATAACTGTGGGATATCATACATATTCAGTAAAATATACCGGGAAAGAATTCTAAACCCCCTTGAACTTCCCATAAGTGCACCACTGCTGCACCAAAATACTTAAGGTAGCCTAAACTAGGGTTATTTGGACTCCAACAACTCTGATGACTGTTGTTACCAACCAGAAACTTTAACGAAGCAAGTCACTCTCAATGGCCTCGATAACAGCTACACTGAGGTTAAATACCTCGGTCCCCCATTCAGACAATCAGAACTGAAGCCTCTTGGATGAGCACTGACATATCTGCAACCAAGTACAATGTCCTCAGTTGAACTTTTCTCAGATAATCATGACTTAAATGACTGAGAACATTCACTACTTTGTTTCAGCCGAGGTAACCTTATAGTCCAATGTCTTATTTTACTCATTTAAAACTGACTAATCCCCACACACCCGTCTTAGTTGTGTGGGTTCTAAAGGCAGCTCTGTGCACAGCCATCTACCTACAGCAGTGTCTACTGATAGCCCGCATATGTGGTGTTTAGGGAATAAGCTCGATAGGCTTCTTTGCCTGTGGCACACCCGAGAGTGTAGGGTAGGATCGCCTGTGTTGTCTCATCTGTGTGTTAATTCATGACAGGAGTATAGTTGCTCTAAGGAGCTCTTATGAAAAAAAAAACCCAGCTGACTGTGGTAAGTACAAGAGAAAAACAAAATGTTGGCAAAAGGATAATAAAATGTACAAGAAGAGAAATTGATGCTTGGGTGGTATAGGTCGCCCAAAATGGGGGACCAAGCTTTAGGCCACCACAGATTTCTTCCTGTATAAGTCAGAGAGGAGGCTCAATGCTTGTTAGACTGTGATATTGCTTATGATATCTGGAGGTTCTGACTTTGGAGATTGCTACTGGAGTTTGATCAAGTAACATATATTTTAGACTATACTATTGTTAACCACTGTTTTGCATTTTGACTTTAATGCTACTATACTGTAGTCTGGTGAAGTGCTTCTCTATAAGACAGTTCATTTTTGTTTATTTATGTAACGTCACATAGTGTCAACCAAATGATAACAAAAAATTGAGTCAAAACACTTGAGTTGGTGAGTTAATTAGTCAGTTAGTTAGTTAGTCAGTCAGTTGTTTGTTCGTTTATTTATTGTTGTTATTGATTTTTAATTTTTACAGGTTCTGTGCACAGATATGAAGCACCTTAGCAGTGACATTGGACAACATTCACAATATATTCACAAACACATGACATGCAGATTACAGTAACAAAGCTGACTACTGATTTAGTGCTGTGATGGCTGAAGCTATGAGGCTGTTTTTAAACCTTGCTCTGTTATATCTTAGTGTTGTATATCTGCATCCAGAGGGCAGTAACGTGAAGTACTGGTGTAGTTGGTGTGTGTGGTCTTGTATTATTGTGTTTGCGATGCGTGTGATGGCTTTAGCATTTAACTGAGTGAGATTGGGAGTATGGAGGCCTATAACCTTTGAGGCAATGTTGATTGTTCTTGCGAGGATGTTCCGGTTCTTGATTGTGAGCATATTGTAAAAGCATGTAGAACAATACATGAGAACTGGTTGAATATACTTTTATAAAACAGAAGGAGGATATTTCATGAAACATGTAGTCCTTTTAGTTTGCGAATGACTGATTTTCTTTTGAATGTCCTGTGGGTGTTGATCGAACCTAATGTATTGTCTGCTGTCAGTCTAAGCAGGTATTTGGAATTATCCAGATGACAGTGTTGTTGATGGTTGGATGTTGATGTGTGTGAGTCGCAAAAACCTTTTTTTTTTTTTTTCATTGAGATTCAGGTGAAAATGGTTTTGTTTGCACCACTGGTTGAACTGAAGAATGAAATTGTGATATTGTACATTGTATTATGTCCTATTGTTTAGTATTTTGGGACGATTAAACATATAGAGGTCTGCAGCCAGTGCATACCAGAGGTGTGTGTGTGTGTGTGTGTGTGTGTGTGTGTGTGTGTGTGTGTGTGTGTGTGTGTGTGTGTGTGTGTGTGTGTGTGTGTGTGAGTGAGTGAACCTCACAGAGTCTGTGATTATGTGGGTGTTTTCCCATTACTGGATTACATCCAGCCTCATGCCACTAACCAAATTTCTGTTCCACTTATTATTGACTGAAGAAAGAACAGAAACCGAGTGCAGAAAATAACAGGAGCAAGATAAGATTGGATGTGTGTGGAGAAGTGAATAAAGGAAAGTCAAAAAATAGACAATCTGACATGAACTAGGCCAGCTGCCAAAAACTAAACATAGATTTGGAGATTTCACGATACCTGTGATGTAATGAGAAGCCACTCGCACTGTGTTCATTTTTAGGCTCTGAGCAGATGAATTGATCAACTGCTTTCATATCTTTTGGTAAGTAACCAACTTACTTTATTGTCAAATGTTGCAATATAGCAAACTATAGAATTATAAAACTATTGATGAATCTTTATTTTGTACAAAGGATCTCCATTATTGTCCGTAGTACAGTATAACATGAACAGCTCCAGTTCAGAAGAAATCACACTATTGTGGAGAGTAAACGGACTCGACTCACCTCCGTCTCCAGTCTGATCATTATTTACATCTCCACAACTCTGGTACCTGGGTGAATGTCTTACCTATTAACTCTTAACTATTAACTGTTGTGGGTCACCACACTATCATACTAAAATATAATTACTGTACATGTTCGGTCATGGACATTATCGGAGACATGTGATGGCATTATAAAATGCTAGATCAGATAATAGTTCAATGAGTCTTTATAGACACATAAATGGTTTTGTGTTCTTTTCCACTCAATCTTTTTGGTCAGTATTCATAACCTCATCATGTTTGAATGCCATGTTCAAAGTTAGCCATTTACTCATTTTGCTGCCACCACTGAAATAACATGAGATACAATATTGAAGTGTTATTCAGAGACCAAAGTGATGAAAATAGATCAATGCAGTGTTGAGTCATGTTGTGGCTGGACATGATATGGTGTTTGTCCGTATAACTTGTGCAATTTTGCTGCAATATCTTATTTCCATGTGGGAAGAGCTGGAATATATTGGAGTGTGGGAAGGGGGGATGTCGCAGCTGTGCATGTGTGAGTGTAGTGGTGTGTGTGTGTGTGTGTGTGTGTGTGTGTGTGTGTGTGTGTCATTCTTAAATTCTGCTTTGTAGAGGGTTTCTTGGATCAACAGATCAGTCTAATCTGATTAGGTCTGTACCTGTACAGCAGACAACTAGATTTTACTGACTGAACAGTGTTTGAAGATAAATGAATAAATTCAATCAAGTTTCACACATTTAATTACTTCGACCTGTGTCAAAGCTGGGGTTATGTAGTAGCTCTGTGCCACCAAACCTCCCTTTCACACCACATTTGTTTCCTTTTCTCCTTGTTTACTTGCTTCCATGCTTTTCTCACCTCCTCAACCTATTTCACCTGCCGGCATGTGCTCAATAATCACTTCTGAGTGCTAGTGACATTTTACTGGCTCATTCCCTATACACAAAAGTAAGACGCAGAGCGGAAAAAACGACCAAAAAAAAAACTACTATGTGGCATCAACACACAACAAGTGACCTTTTACAGCGACAACTGACTCTTCTTAGATCTGCGCCTTGTGAGAGGATTGAGACGGTGTTTGATCTTTTAAACACTCAGATGTCGCCGACAGTGGTGTAATTACAAGACAGCTGATGCACAGGCAGGGGCCATTGATCAGGAGCAAGGACAAAAAACATGTACACACACACACACACACACACACACACACACACACAAATACACCCACTCTGCAAGGCCAATAATTCATTAGATTTTGATAAAAGCAAAGAAAAAACTAAAGTTCAAACTTTGCTACATCAATCTATTATGTAACAGAATCTGGAGAATTCAAAAACAAGAGCCGATTAAGGGACTGACAAATGTATATTAACATTATCAGTCATTATAGTGATATGTTTCAGTTTGGGCATTGGATATCTTATCATATGTCTATGTCCAACAAATTCATCTGATCCTAGTTGCAGTAAAATTAGAGGGCAGTGGCAACCCAGCAGACTTTATTGAAAAACCAGAAAACAAAATGTTTCATTAGGTGTTCCAACAAGGCGTGAATAAACATCAAAGTTAAAGGAGACTGAGGTTTTTAGGCACACACACGCACGCACGCACGCACGCACGCACGCACGCACACACACACACACACACACACACGTACACATGTGTTGCTGTGTCCTGCACATATAACCACGAGACATGAATAATGAAGTGCTGATTTACAGTCCAATTTCCAGACACAGATCTCTGTCACTGGTTGAACTCCATTAAAAAAATTCAAGACACTGGGGACAGCGTCAACAGAGATTCTCTGTCAAGTATGTCTCTGTGTTTGTATGTACAGTAGCAATAATATTTTTCTCCCACTCTGATTTGAAACCCAAGCATTTGCTGAGGCCAAATTACTGATGTGAGAATAATTATTCAATTTCTATTCATTAATTCCATTTATCTTGTTTAATTCATTGCTATGAAGCAATTAAAGCATGCATCACATCCATCACAGCATCTAAAACAAAGATGCTCCCACCTCATTCTTTATTCAGATAATCAAACTGAAACTGTGCAAGAGGACATTAGCAATGCAATTTCACATTTCTTTTACAGCACATCTGCAATAAAGCTGTACAGATACACTTAGATTTGCATGTCTGTGTAAAATAATATGACGCCTGTACATAAGTGAATTGACTGTTCTAGTTGACAGCTGTGACATTTGAATCTAAATACAGTAAAGAATGTGGATAAAATTATGATTTACTGTAACATCCACCACTGATGAAAAAATGTTTTATCTGGTCTGAACAATAGTAATGGCTTAGGAAAAAAGTGAATTAAACTTGTAAACAAACTTTATCTCTGAATTTTCCACGTTATTTTTTTCAAAATGGCAACATTTTCATCAAAATCTAAATTAGAGATTTTCAAACACAAATGTAATTTATCCCCCCCAAAGCTGTAATAGTATGTTGTGCGTATGTGTGCATGAATACCGGTCTCACCCAACCCCAATAAATAAAAAACAGAAAACACATATTTGTTCACATTTATATTACCACAATCCTGCTATTCCTGCAGCAGAAGAGCCACCTTAATGAAACATTTCAATCAAAGAAGCACCACATGATAGACTGATAGGAATCAATGGTAGTAAAATTGCAGTTTAACTGCATGATAAACAGCTCCCTAAACCAGCAAATAAATAAGACTAAGTCCAACTGTTACAAAATTTTAAATAATGCTGTTGGTTTTGTTGACTGTGCTCCTCACAGAAGTCACTGAAAGTGTCAAGCTGCTGAAGGCGAAAGCCTGGTCTCTGTCAAAAGGATCTGAAACATCAGGAAGGTCAGAGCCAGAGGATTTGAGGCTGTATGCCGGCTCACATAGGTAAAATGTCTGCTGTAAAGCTCAAGGATCTCACTTGATCTTACAGATTTTGTTATTATTATTTTATTTTACATAAATAGCAGGAAACAACTAAAATCAATTCAGAACCTTTCAGGTAACAAATGGGAGAACTGCAGATGTTGAATGATGTCATTTTGGTCAGTTTATGCCCTCCTTGCAGCAACAACAAACAGATGACAAAAGCATACATTTCTCCAGAAAAGAAGAAAAAAAAACATACTGACATCAAGTCATCATAATCCACGTGTGCCCTAAAATATGATGTAAACAAATACAAAGTTTGTGTTTTTCATTTCAAGTACTACTCAAAAGCATGTCATGTTACACACTGTTCCATGTTTAACCCTTAGATGCATAAGTGGGGTCAAAAATGACCCCAGGGGTTGTTATTCTTCAAAATCTTTGAAATTAAAAGTATTTATATTTTCATATTCCAGGTATTCCTCATAAAACATGTTTGTGGCATGGGGCCATTTGTATTTTTAAAAAATATTTCATTAATTTTAAGAAATTGCAGTTTTTGTATCACTACCCCACTCTTCCATAAGCGGGGTCAAAAATGACCCCAAGCATTTCCTATGGAATTTCCAAGGAACCTTTGATTCTTTTCAACACTGACTAGCAGTATACTGTTACTGTCCCACTTACACATCTAATGTCAGCAGTCTCACCACCCAGGAGGTCATTTTTACACAGCAACATACATGTAAGTATTATCTTCATTTATGAACTTATTTTCCACATCCATGACTTTTCTGTGATAGAGTATAACGTTAGTATTATTGTCATCAAATTAGCCTACTTTGTTGTTACAAATGAGGCACTATTTAGCTAACTGCAAAGTAATGTTAGTACTTTGATGTTAGCTAGTATAGTAAGGTAGCTAACATTACTGCATTTGTTGTGTAGAGAGTGAGACTCTTAATATATTTATAATTTCCCTGTAATAAAAGCTCTGTTATACGATTATTGATGTGTGTGTGTGTGTGTGTGTGTGTGTGTGTGTGTGTGTGTGTGTGTGTGTGTGTGCATGCATGTGTATTTACTTACATATAGACATTTACTTCATGGCTACGTATTGATTTATAGAGTATTTTTGTGTGCCATTCAAACATTGTCCTTTTTATGTTTTCTCATCTGAAGTATCTGCTATAGGAGCTAGGATTACTGAGGACCTTGCCCGACAAATGATCCTGCTGCACACAGTGAGAAGAGAGAAGATGTTTGTGTGTTTACATATATGTGGACAGTGTTATGGTCCCGAGATCTACTGAATGTTCTCTGTTCGTCCTCGATTGTCAAACAGACAGACGGACACACAAACAATGGATTTTGACATTTTTTGATACCTGATTGATTGTTTTGTGATCAATGTGAATAAAAAGTGATAAATGAACATGTAAAAAATGAAATCATTCTTTTGTTGACCAAAATATAATGAAAATCATCATCTTTAACCAAAATTAAAGACATTTATTGCAAAAACGCATTGATTCTAATTGGGGTCATTTTTGACCCCACTCATGGAAGAGTGTAGGTATTGGTAGCTCATGCATCCAAGGGTTAAATAAAAAGATCTTATAGGCAGTCATCAACTTTCTGGAAGATTTTCAGGAGTCCAATTTTGGCAGTGCAGTTTGCAAAGTTATTTAGAAGGTTTTTTTTTTTTAAGAAGAAGAAGAACACATGGCTGCTTGATACTCTACAGAAAAACAAGTGGCAAATAAATCTTAAATTAAAGGACATTTAATTCATAATTTAATTGTCTCCGTAGGGGGAAAAACAGAAAACACAAACACACAATATCAAGCCCATTTTAAAACAATGTAGAATGTTATTCATGGGGTTGCTCGTGTTGCCTAGAAGTGAACAGACTGTAGGACACTGATATCGGCAATAAAAACATGTCGGCAAGCATTAGACTGCCATCGTTAAGCACAAAACTCATTATGGCATGCCTCGCTCCCCTGCTGAAAGACAGAGTGAACATTTCCCTCCATTTGGAGAAAAAAAATAAAACAGTAGTTAGCCCTTTCTATCTGTATCATCCAGAAAGGTTTGGTTGTCCGGGACCCATGTGTGGAGGGAGATAAAGCCGGAAAGGGTTAGTAATACAGCACAGCTATTTAAGAGGCTGTAATGATATTCATTAATTTAGATTCATTTCAACTTCCATCCAGAGAGAGAGAGAGAGACCATGAGAGAAAGAGCAACAGAGAGAGAATGAGACAGTCATCATTGGATATAAGATTCAGAAGACTGGGATATAGGGGTTTTAGTTGGGGGTCAAAAAGTTAAGCTGGTGTCACAGAACTCAGACAAGAAAAGTAAATAGTGAAAAGGGAGTCATTCAACTGCACAGTTTTGTCTCTGCAAAAGAGTTTTGGAGGTTGAACAGCTCGCTGTTGGGGAAATATGAGGCATCAGCAAAGTGCATGCACTTTATGGGAATAGAATACATAAGTGTACATATGAATTTTATATTCATTCAAAAATGTATGGACTCCACTTTTCATTTCTTTGAATTTCAGATAGAAACCTCTTTTTCTGTGTGTGTCCCAGTCCTCGAATCCATCCAAATCCCACAGCCAGACACTCTCCCCAAATCTGACATGGCTGTAAACTGTGCAGGGTACAGGGGCATATTGTACTAATCTCTGGTGTCCAAACAATGATGTACCTTTTGCAGAAGTTCAAATTCAGTACTGTATGTTAACATTGGCTTCCGGAAAAACTAGGGCAACAACACACAAATACGCAAACACACACGGATAAACAGTGCAGGTTACAAATGATCACTACTGCCTGTCTTTTTTTTGTTAGTTTGTTTATTTTTTTGTCAATTTGTGTCAGATGAGCATGAGTGAAATATTCTATCTACTTCTATGTCTGTCTTTAGTTCACTACGTCCACTATCTAACTTTGTCTGTCTGCCTGCCACTTAGTGTGGGACAAGTAGGATAAAGTGGGTACGTTACAGCTTTTTCCCAAGAAGAGCTCAATGCTGTTGACAATGTGTTGAAGACACTACTGTAAAGCTGCAGAGTTCAGCGTGTAATTCTCTGCAGGTTCATCACTATGACAGCTCTTACATCGCACATTGTGATGTTATCCACTGTAATTATAAAAAATATTGATTATTAAACTTAAGCATTATTTCACACTGTCTTGTATTGGTTGTGTCATAATTATGAGAGTGCTTGTTAGTATTTATTACACTGACTCTGCAGCTGCCTGATCTCCATCAGAATCAGTATTCTCTTGTTGTAACAGACAACATATGGTCCTCTTTACCCAGGAGACCAGTTGGCAGATCTTCTTAGGATAGACAAATAAAGTAAAATGATCACCTAGGAATTTTTTTTTTTTTTTTTTTTTTAGCAAGGTGGCTTTTGCTAAAGTTACTTTTCTACACCTCTTTTTCATCTTGGGCTCTATACTAGTGAGTCTTGTGGCTGGAGTCCACGTGAAACGAGGGGGGCTATAAAGTAGGAAATTTCTGTCAAACTTTCTTGTGAGCCTTAACTTGGCTGGGACAGCTGCTCTAGTAAATTACCGGCATGTTTATAGTGACCTGCAGCAACAGTAATACCAAGTTGGCAATAGTTGCTCCCCTTCACAATGAAACAAACCTTTTGCCACAGCGGTTCTGTTCTGAGGACTGGTTTGTTTGAATTATATTTGGTACTCATCCATTAATTTGGAAGGCAGATGTTCTTTAAATGCATATTTGGTCATTTGCCAAAGGTGATGAAATACTCTGTGTGTACTTCATCTTCAGTTAAGGCAGAGGTCTTCAACAGGGGGTCTGTGACCCCTAGGGCGGTCCGCAGAGGTGCTGCAGAGGGGTCATGGAATATAATAGCTTGTATGCATGAATATCATTCAATTGAAAGACATTGTTGTTGCATTGGTATCAGTTAACAAGGTATGTTTATAAATGGCAGTGGCATGACCATGAATACACAAACCTGTGTATTAATTTAATAGCTGAGTATTGAATCCAGGGTATGTTTGTACATGGTAGGCTACTAGGCCTAGTTTGTGAGGCTATTGTTGACTTAACCTCTACTGTATATTACCATCAGACCATTTATTTTGTCTGACTAGGGTTGTTAGTTATTCCTCTATTAATACTTCATAGATCTACAGTGGGATTTACCATATATGAAAGTAGTACTATACTGTATATGAGAGTTGGTTAAAATATATGTTGCTTACTGTACATGCTTTTTTTTCTTTAGGGCTTTATTCTTTGGCTCGCAGTCTGTATAAATAACAGATGCAGCAGCCGAAAAATCACTGTGTATCAATGTACCCACATATTGTCATGTACTTCTTTAGGGGATGTTCAATTTACTTCAGAAATCAAAATGTAAAGAACATGCAACACAACAGTTTAGTTTAGTTTAGTTTTATTATGGATCCCCATTAGTCCTCACCTTGGTAAGGACTTTTCTTCCTGTGGTCCAGACACTCATACATGACAACAGTGAGGTGATATAATACCACCTGATGTGATAGACAAGGTCTGAGTGCAAACTGTTTTGGACCCAGCACCCAAAGTTCCACTAAATCTTCTTCCATCATAATGTCAAAAGGATTCATGTTCAACATTTCTAATGCCAGACAAGTGTGTCCTTGATGCATGAGGCATTCCAAGTGAAGCACAAAGTTGCACTTATCTAGTTCCATCTTTTCAGCTAGGCGAACTGAGAAAAACAAGTTATGAAATAGTTTTTGCACTTTCGGCAAACATATCACATTGGTTAGGATTAATGTTGTGTTACTATGCTTCATCATAAGGGTTTTGGAGTGTGTTTTTCTCCCCTAAGTGCTCTGCTGGGGCCACATAATACAGGAATTAGTCTTGATAAACAATTGAAGTTATAGCCCGAAATCTCCAATCACAGTTGTTGAATTGTATTTCACATTACTTGCACTCCAGGGAAACAAGGTTGTTCTGTCACCCTCATACACCCTGCATATTTTAGCACAATAACTGACCACTCATAATAACATTGATCATGGTCTCTTATGTTGGCTGATCAATTTCTTAACTGATAAGTCGCAGCATGTGAAGGTAAATGGTAAATGGCCAAATGTTCTTTTATCGTCCACTGGATCACCACAGGGCTGCATTTTATCACCACTTTTATTTGTTCTTTATACAAATGCTTGTCAGAGTCATCAGGCAGGGCATCACCTAATTAAGTTTGTTGATGACTCTGTTATTCTGTCACTAGGGAAACATGTTAGCCCTGCACTGTGGTGGCTGAATTTTTAGAGTGGTGTGAGTCCTCCATTTTAACCATTAACATGGCTAAAACCAAAGAGATGATTATAGACTTTGGGAAGAATCCTGCAGTCACCTCACCTGTGGTCATAAATAAGCAGAAAGTGGAAGTCGTCAACCAGTGTAAATACATTGGCACTCTGACTGATGACAAGCTTACCTTTGAGGCTCAGGTAGATGCCGTGTGCAAGTACATCAGTGTATGTGTCTTTATCATTTGAATGTGGACATCACTTTAATGAAAATGTCTTATTCTTGTTTTATTGAATCAGTGTTTACATTCTGTTTTATCTGCTGGTATGTCTCAATCAGCATTAAGAATAAAATGTTGCAGGTGTGAGTCTAAACCATCTAAATGATCTTTACAATATCAGGACCTTGAAGAAAGCCTATGCTGTACTTCATGATCAGAGCCACCCACTTTTCAAGGAGTTTACTCTGCTTCCTTCCAGCAGAAGATATATTGTGCCAAAATTAATTTGTTACTGTTGCTACTGGACTCCTGAGTGGCTCACTGAAGTGATTGTTGCACTTGTCCTTGCTTTGCACTTATTATCTGTTGTTGTTATTGTTGTTGTCTCTGTTTTGTGTTTTGTGCTGCTAGCTGCAAAATCCCCCTAGGGCATAATAAAGCTATCCTTGAACCTTGAGCCAACAGGCAGCCAACTCTGGCTCCAATCACCACGATAAAGATGACATTTAATTCAACTTGATTAATGATGATCTAGAGGTGGATAAAACTGAGAAAATACAATACAGTGAGTAGTCTAACTGTAAATGAATAAAATATTAATCAACATGCTGGAGTTTGATGTGCTTTTACATAATGATAACACATGCAGACATGTGTATAAACATATTTAAAAAATCATCTTTTTCCTTTATTCACAGACATGAAACAACACGTAAGATACTCCAATAATTCTGTTTGGCTGACTAATATGTCTACTCAATACCAACAAATACAAATAAAATACAAACTGTTGTCCGAACAAATCACTAGGAAAATATTAGATGGATCTAAACATCAAATTGCTTACTGACAACACTCTCAAAAGACTGAAGTGCAGATGTTGGCGGATACTGAAGGTACATAGAGAAGGTCCACCATGCTCTTGCTCCTTCTGTAAAGTGGTTCTGTTTTAAAACTGACCAACAAGTAGAAAGACTGGCAAGGGACAACAGGATGTGATGTTAATACAATGTATCTTTATTAATAAATATGCTATCCAAAACGTGGAGTCTAGGGGCTAAAAGTCAGTTGGCTGAATAACTAAGAGCATCTCCAGTTGGATGTGCTCAGCTTTCTTGGCCTGGTATGTGGCAAAGCTATACAGTCATAACCAGGGCTGCTGTGTTGGTCGTGACGGGTCGACTGCTGAATTGAATCCAGCTGTCTTACAGTACAACAGTGTATGGTTGTTGTTCCAACATGTCCCAAAAGTACCTGCTGGCCTGGGGGTCAATGGTGAGATGTCGGCCTTCTGGTCATAGTAGGCCTTTTGTTGGGACATTTCAGAGTCTCTCTGCTGTGCAGTTTTTTTCAAATGCAAACTGCAGTCTCCGCTGGTGACATGTTACCCAGTCCTTCACTGATGAACAGTTCACATTCCGAGAAATTCTCGGAGGGCAATTATTTGGGAGAAATCCATGCCTTCCAAACATCAAGTAATGTGGCGAATAGCCTGTTCATCTTTGAATGGTGTTGTTGTGTCATCTCAGAGTCAGTCAGATGCTCATGCCAGGTCCTCTTCTTTTCTCCCAGGGTCCCCAACAACCCTAAAAGTGTCCTGTTAAACCTTTCACAAGCTCCATATCTTGCTGGATCTTACAGTATGACTCTTAGCCATCCCATACAAATTACATTTGTGCACACGTACGAATGTTCATTAATGTGTATTGTCCCTTTTAAATAAATAAATAAACATCAAAAGTGATTCAAAATTAGGGCCTTGATCTGACAACAGGCGTTCAGGAATACCAAACTGTTGGAAAACTTTGTTTCACAGTACCTTGGCTGTTGTTGCTGCTGTTTGATCTCTTGTTGCTGCTGCCCAGGCGTACTATGTAAAGTGGTCCACCATAACTAACACATTGTGGTACGTATCTTTGGGATGACCTATAGACAGATGGTCCAGAACAGGATAGGTATCAATGGTGCAGGTCTAGGGTTAGGAGCTTTACAGAGCAAAATGCAATTCTCCTGTCTTGACACAGCGATCTTTCAAAGGAGGCACCAGCACCAATGTTGCACACCCAACTGTGCACTGTCCACAGGATATGACAGAGAGAGACTCAGAAGTGCATGTGTCACACATTTTGTCTGTTACCACATTACATTAAACTACTCCTTGCAGGCTTACTACATAGTATGTGTGTACCATAATATCACAATTTGTATTGAAATGTGTGAAATTTGAACAGTATTGGTACCAACTTCCAAATTTTTTGGCATTGTGACATTCCTCCTATGTTCCCTTTCCTCAGGATGTTGTTTTAGTTCTTGGGATAATGATGACGTTCGCCTGCTGAGATCTTAAAGCACATGAGGAAAAGTAGGGGGTCACAGGGTTCATTAAATATGTTGTAGCAAGACTACAGTATGTAATATATAAAAACACTTTCAAAACAGTCCAACCATGAACTGAATACCAGTGCAGGGAGGCCCAGGCTGGAGTAATGTGTTGAAATTCATGAATCCTCATTAGAATCTGCCCCGCAGTGTTTTGAACACAGTGGACCTTTTTCAACATGGAAGTGTTAAAGCTAGAGAGAAGGACATTACAAGAACCAGAGGCAGAAGAGAAAAGGTTAATACAAATTCAGATAACTGAAATATGGACTTAAATGTAAAGTATTCACTTACAAGAAGGTGGCACTTTTTCAAGTAAAGTTGTCACTATGATTATGCAACACAATAACTTGAAGTGTAGCACAAAACACTTATCTTTAACTGTACAAAATCGTGATGGCTTTGGAGAGAAATGGTCATACAGAGTAGATGACCGCTGATGCTCGTTCCTGTCGAGGGCAGTTTTTTTGGCAAGCAGTCTCTGCATTTGCCTCAACAACTTGTCTACGAGAGCATTTTGGAGTTGTTGGATTGTGTATTTGATGAGTTTGATGAGGGAAACCAAGAAATCCCATTAGCCTCCATAGCGTAGCTCCGACCAGCTCTGCCGTTCTAAAAATAGCTTGCACTGACAATTAAAGGTAGTTTACCCCTAAAACTATAGGGATTATGGTAATGGGCCAATTTGCCAAAATGTTGAACTATCCCTTTAAGAATGGGAGGCACACCAAAGCTTGACTTTTTACTGTCATGTATCGCATCAAAGAAAGACTAACTGTTTTAAATTTAGATACAAGGCTTTTAGAGAGTGAATCTTATACCTAATTAAAACACCTTGGAGTGGACAAAACCGTTTAATCTTGAAAATATCAGGGAAGGGTCATATTAGCTATGACTGAAAAAATAACTTTTTACTGCAAATCCAAATGAACAAAGGTTATTGCAGGAATGTAGCAAGGCAAAGCAGCATCAGAGTATTGAATCTCAGTTAAATTGCAGTGGTTACCCAAACTCTTAAACCTGATTTTAAGGAAAAAATCGAATGCACCATTTTTGTGAAGGAAATGAGGGTCCAGCCCAGCTGAAGAGATGCTTTCCCAAATCCTCCTGCTGGAAGGAGATTCCATCGAGAGGAATAGTGAACTTCACAAAAGTTGCAATATTCACAAAAAATCCACAAAGAGGAACAAGGCACTTGGTGCCAAGCACATAAATCTCTCAGTAACTCTCTCCTCCGACAGCATGGAGAACGGAGGTTCCCCGATTCTGCCGGCAGCAGTTCTTCTTTCCCGGGCTCATTTCTTCTTTCTCTCCATCTGCTGCCAATCCCTCGAGGTCCTCATAGGGCTGGTGGCTGGTCCAGTGATGTCCTCTCGGGGCGCATGACGTCTGTCCGACTACCCATTTCTCCGACCACCCATTTCTCCGACTCCGACCATACATTTCTTTATTTTTGCGTCCATCAGTCCGACCTCCCACTTCTCCGACTTAAGTAGCCCTAACCCTTAACCTTACCCTAAACCTAATCTCAACACTGTAGAATGGGTAGTCGGAGAAATGAGCCGTCGGACTTGTGGGCAGTCGGACTGACGTATGCTCCCCGTCCTCTCGCACCTGCTACAGGTCCCGATTAAGAAGTTAAAAACTCCTACAGTAACAGCCCTTTTTATACATCAGATCAATAGCACCTTTTCCCCCAGTTACATGTTGATTTCTTCACATCATTTTAACTGATACATGACTTTATATGGTAATCATTTCCTTCTGAATACAGAGTGCTATAGGTACTTTTGCGTTCTTAAAATGATTACATTCCAAGAGTCCATGTTGTTAGGAGGCCAAATCCTGGGTCCGAAGTCAACATTTCTTCTTATTAAACCAGACTATATCTTATCTTATTCGACTGCTGTTACCTCAAAACATATTAGCTTTTTTGTGTTAGTTGTACAGAAGCATAGTTGTGTTTGCTCATATTTATTCTCAGTATTATTTTGTATTGCGTAATAATCCCAACCTTAAATTTTCACATTGGTGTAAGACAAGTCTTCGATGAATACAAGCAGTGTGAAAATCCCAAGGTGAAAACGAGTTAAGGTTTGAACCATGTAGCTAGAATGTGTGCACTATTCACAAATTAAGCTTTATATAATGATGGATAAGGATAATGATGGTATTAATCACTTTAGCCTTCCAAATACAATACAATACACAAAGCAACAGAGGATCTGTTTTTCTGAACACACTTAAAGCATTTATGTGTGAGCAATGGCAGTTTCACACAGCACTACCAGTGTTTATTCAGCAGCAGGGGAGAGGGCATGTTTACTGATTGCTTGTATCCCATTTCACACTTAATATCCAGCATTATTATTCTCTGCACTTGTTTTAATTGATGCATTTTTACATAGTGTTTATTTTATCATGCTCTTTGTTTACAATAAACAGGCAAGCATCTACCATGTAATTATTCAATTTGCCTCTCTGGGCATTTATTCAAGTATAGTTGTTGTTACAATAGAATAATTAGAGCACTTGCAGACATTAGGAGACCCTTGGATTGAATTGTTTTTTTAAATCATTGATTAATAACTGAATCATTCCAAATTATTATAATTTGGTTTTGACAGCAAAAAACTGATGACTAGTGTTAATATTGTTGAAATCTGGATCCTTAATTTGTGCGATGTCATTAGATCTACAGTAATAGTATCTGTAGACCACATTGGAAGCATTTTGGGAGACAAACTCAATTATTACTTAATTAAAGATCTGATATAACCAGTTGAAAATATGCCACTTAAGAAATTCAGCATAGGCAGTTTGAAGGTGAGTATTAGTAGTGGTGGCCCTCAAGGGTTGGCAATGTAAATAACTAATAACTGACTGACAATGTTATGCAGAAATTGGTGGTACAAAGAGGATAAATCCTGATGACTTAAGTCTCTTTACATTTTCCTCCATGGTCATAAAATTTGGTTCAGATTCC
The DNA here is from genome assembly GCF_045865225.1 of Trachurus japonicus. NCBI lineage: Eukaryota > Metazoa > Chordata > Actinopteri > Carangiformes > Carangidae > Trachurus > Trachurus japonicus. The sequence continues at coordinate 21,337,428 of NC_140919.1, forward strand.
CATAAAACCTCAAGGAGGATACCATGGTTCTGGGAGGGGACTTTGGGGACCATAGTTAGCATTTTTGATAGTTTAATTTAATTTAAAGGGATAGTTCACCCAAAATTCAAATTTCATTCATTATCTACTCACCCGCATGTTAACTAAGGGCTGGGAGAAGTTTCAGAGTCCTCTGTGCCTTCTCAGAGTTACAGGGGGGCTCGGCACAGCACTGCATGTCCATATGACGCTTGCGAACGGAGCTCACTTTTCTTCGTCCAAAAAGACACAAAAAAACATCCAAATACCTCCATACTGCTGGTCTGTAATGTCCCTCTTGTATTGAAGCCCCAACATGAGAAATTGTTCAGAAAAAAATTAAATAAGTATATGTTTTAAGCTTGTTTGTAGCGGAAGCTCCCAGTGTTGCTCTGCTGGAATCTCACACGATTTGCGGAGCCGTGAACTGCGTGTCAATGCAAATCGTGCGAGATTTGGACGGACCAGGAAGAGCAGTGCTGGGAGCTTCCGCTACAAACAAGCTTAAAACATAATTTTTTGTGGAACAATTTCTCATGTCGGGACTTCAATACAAGAGGGACATTACAGACGAGCACTATGGAGGTATTTGGATGTTTTTTGGTGTGTCTTTTTGGACAAAGAAAAGTGAGCTCCATTCGCCGTCATATGGACATGCAGTGCTGCACGGAGCCCCGCTGTAACTCCGAGAAAGCACCCTAACTTAACCTAAAATCCCAATTTGTTCAGTACCTTGGATGATGTCCACATACCTACAACGGTACATCATATCCCCTTCAGCTGTACTTTTTATTCAGTGGTAATTGATAGTAGGTTAATGTGAGAGGCAAAGACTGAGACTATGCTAAACATTTCCCTGCTTAAAGCCTGCATTTTAGCATTGTCATTGAGAGCATTTGAAATGCTGATGTTAGCATTCAGCTCAAAGCACATCTGTGCCTAAGTACGGCCTCAGGGGTAGGGTATACTGTACATATTGTAATGTAGTTCACTGGAGAAAAGCTGCATTTGAACAAACATTTCTCTTTCACTTTGTACTGTTTAAATGACAAAACACAAGGCTGAATGTGATTTTATTCAAAAATGATAAATCTGAACACACTTTATAGGCTATTTTATATTTTGAGCATTACAAAGAAGGACATATAAAACTTTTAAAACTGTAAACTTTCCCTTTACATCAGCTGGTTTTTCCTTCATGTCCTTCAGTATTCAGTTATGACATTGGCTGGGTTTCACAGGGAGGTCAACAACTATCATGGTCTTTCAGGATGTTATTCCTTTGAATCATAGTGTGTTTAAGTTCTTACATTAGTTCAAGTGGCTTCTAAAAGCCTAAGAATGTGAGCATTTTTTTGCTGAATGAAATCCATCATTTGACAGAAAAGAATGACATCCACCCTCTCATAGAGACTAATAACATGAAATAGATGGTACTTATTTAAAGTGATCAGTCGTGTTAATGAGAGAAGTCTTTATTTTGCATACTGTATACAGCACCAGGTTTTCCCAATTATATACTTTTGAAGAGGTTTAGTCAGATAGAAAAGATATTGAAGAAATGGCATTGCCAGTCAAGGTAAAAAAAAAAAAAAATACTCTCTAATATTTAGAGAGAGAGAGAGAGAGAGTATATACACTCGGGAGCATTGGCGTCATGGGCTTTCCGACCTGAGAATGAGGTGAAAGGGGCAAATGAGTTCAACATTAATTCAGCATGAACCGAGACTGTGTGTTCTGAGTGTTTGCATTCGTGGTTTTACATTTGCACTCCATGTTTCAGAATGTACAGGCTAAGGTAAATTACTTCAGGATCTTTTATTTATCTGTCATTGTCCCTGTGTTTCAGTGTGTGTGCGTGTGTGAGATGACTGTATGTTTACTCTTGCTAGCCACTAACTCTGATTCCCTCCTCCTCTATGGTCTGTGGCCCGAAAGCAGCAGAACTGCAATTATTGATGAGGTTCACTCATCAATAATTCAGTCATACATCTGATTAGCCAATAGGATTGATGATGGAGCACTGCACTGAATCCTCACACATCAATCCTTTACGTGGCCCTGGGCCGTTGTTATCTCTCCTTACCATGTCTTTCTGCCTCTATTTTCTTTGTCTGTGTCATGCTGCTTGTGGCTGACATTCTTTCTCTCTCAGCTTTCGTCCTCTTTGCATTTTCTCTCTGTTCTTTACCTGTCTCTCTCTCTCTCTCTTTCTCTCTCTCTAACACCTCTTTTCCAACATCTCCAGTGACTCTGCATAACAGATACCCCACTGCCTCTCTTTACTGTCTTGGTAGGTTTTATTCATGGCATTGGCACATGGCTGCCACTTGATCCTGAGAGAGCCCCACTCAGGGGGAACAGAAGTGTCTCTGCTGGGGTGCGTCGTACTGTATGTGTTTGTGTCTCAGGAGAAATGGAGAGCAGGAAGAGCAGTGATGTGTGGTGACTTTTACAGATAGGCATGCAGGGCTGCAGAGCCACCCCCCACCGCCCATCACTATCTTGAGATGAGACAGGAAAATCAGACCAGATCCCAGTCCCTTTTAAATTCATGCGTCTGGCCTATGTCCTCACTGTCCGGCATCTTGCTGCTCTCTGTTTGGACATCTTCACCTTTCTGCCCTTTTTCGTCATCACACAATAGTAATTACTGATGGTTTAGTAAGACACCTTGTAGTGCTTTGAGATAATAAATCACAGTGTAATAACTTTCTTTTCTACTTGCAGCTGATACCTGGAACAACTGTTTCTTACACCTAAGAACATTTTCTCATTTTTAACACACTTAAAGGGGTTCAACAAGACAGAGTTGTTTTCGAGGTAAATTCATGCAAAACCACACGTTCCCGTCAGCGGCCGTTTTTTGGCAAGCAGTCTCTGCATGTGCAAAAACAACTCTGTCTCCTAATGTTCTGACATAGCGTGGTGAATGTGCAGGTCACAACTTGTCCACGAGAGCGTTTTGGAGTTGTTGGATTGTGTATTTGATAGAAATTCCATTAGCCTCCGTAGCGTAGCTCTGAGCAGCTTGCGGCTCTGCTCCACCGTTCTGAAAACAGCTTGCACCGACAATTAAAAACTATAGGGATTATGGCAAAGGGCCAGTTTTCCAATATGTTGAACTATCCCTTTAAGTGTATGTGCATGTTAATGCATCCACAGTGAGAAACGCACACTTCCCTGCAGTTAGCTGGCACCCACCCAAAGATCCAAAGGTTACACACAAGATTCAAGATTGTACTGGTGAAACAATACAACATGCAATAACAATGCACATATGGTAACAAAGTTGAAAAAGAAAAAACACAGCACACTGGCAGACTTTATTCTTTATTGAGCATGAACAATGCACTTCGCTTTCAGCATCATCAGGTTCACCAAAGCATTAACAGGTGAGTTTAACTGCCTGCTGGTCTCATAGTAGTCAGTCGTATAGGGCTAGTTTTTATGTACGCAAAAAAGGAAGAAAATAAACACTGTACAGTGTAAAAAAAAACAATATAAATATATCAGAGCACAACATTTATGGTGCCCAGGCATGAAGCACATTAATGTGGTTACAGTACACACTAATGTAACTGAGGTGCACTCACTCACCCATAAAGGACGTGCAAACCAGCTGCCAAACAGTTTGCATCGTCGCCTGCCGTGCAGGAGACCAGGGTTCGAACCCCACCTGGGGCAGTCCGTAATGAGAAACACAACGCAGAGAGCCAGATTGACATTGGCTACACTAATACACCTTAGTGTGACGTGCCATCATTGTACAATTGGTCATGCAATATGACGAATTACAAAAAAACATTTAACACCTGCAAGTCAAGCTAGCCTACCGAGGGCTTACTGTGGCCACAAGAAGGCAGTAAAATACAATTTGAATGCAAGCGGACAATATCAGCTCATTTATGGGGCAGAATGCTGCTCTGAGATATGAGAGAAGATAACATTGCTTTCACTTTGGTATCACTGTAATTGATGTCTATTCTTAGCTGTAACTGGTCAAGCACAGCTTTGCATTGCTTGTCCTGACAGCATGCCACTGAGAGAGAGTGAGAGAGACTGAGTCAGTGGGTATTTGGATAGAACCGAGAGCCTTTTCCAGGACAGCAGGGATCAATACCCACGCTGCCTGCACTCACAACCCCCATGAGCACAGTAGAGGCCCGAGAAGTAAAGTGTGTGTAAATTTGTGCATGGTTGAATATCTCACCCGGGTGTTTTTGTCTGTATTTGATGTTGTGTGAGCAAGTGTGCTTGTCTGTGTCTGCAGAGCAGTGTGTAGAGCCCAAGCAACAGAGAGGGGAGGGAAGAGAATTTGCCAGCAAAGAGCCAAAGTGTTAATTACTTATCGATCCAATTTGGCAGATGACTCCCTAAAAAGGCAGGGGGCAGCTCAGTGCTCAGCTCAAAAGGAGAGAGAGGAGACAATCTACTGTTGAAAAGTCTCTCGGACTCTCATCTCTGCCTCACTAAATGTTTACTACCAATTCCTGGCCTCTGAGCCATGCCTGGCTGCAGTGTCTACTGCCTTCTTATCACTTCCTGGCTATCTGACTCCTCTTCCCTCTGTTTTACTCTTGTTCCACATTGCCTGCTTTCATTCTATCCTTCACATCTCATCTACGTCCTCTCACCTCACACTTTTTCTCTCTGCTCAATGTTCCCTTCTCCTCTCACCTCTCCAATCCTCAGTGAATCAGTGTCTTTATCACTGATCCATGAGTCTCTCTGCCATTCATTCATTCATTCATTCATTCATTCATTCATTCATTCATTCATTCATTCATTCATTCATTCATTCATTCATTTCTTGTTGCTTAACTGCATCACTCATACTCCATATTTTCTCCATTAATTCTTAATGTATCTGTCTTGTTTGGCTGTATTTGATGAGTTTGATGAGGGAAACTAAGAAATCTCATTAGCCTCCATAGTGTAGCTCTGAGCAGCTCAAATAAATTGCACCGACAATTAAAGGTAATGAACCTACTCCTAGGATTTTTAGCAACATCGTGCATTGGTTTGTTTTATTCTCTTTCTAACTCCTTTTGTTTATCAGAATTCAGCAAACATCGTTATGCACAAACATGTCTGATTTCAAGAGTTGGAACAAGGTGCTTAACAAGTATTAATGCATGCACAATTTATTTTTAACTTTGGGTTGAGATTCAATATAAACTTTAAACTTGTGAATTTAAGCTTTCATTACTTACTGTACTTCCAACACATACACACCTGCAAATGCACAAACTGACATCTACACCACCCTCTTCCCCCACATAGGTATTTATCTATCTTTCCTCATTTACTGTATTCCCCTTTAAAAAAGAAAAATCTGGATTTATACTCACCATGATCACTTTTATATAGTTATATGCTGAATATGTCTAACAAATAGTCAAGTCAAAAGTTTAAGGACTTAAAAGTACAGACAGTACATCTGACAAGTAGATGAATGATGAATGGATATGTCTTTCCTTGAAAAGCTAATGAAATCTGAAAATCAGTTATTGTTAAGTAAGAGGTCTAAGGTTGTTTTTCACCCAACGATCTAATTTGGGCCTCTTACAATGGCCTCTGAGTGCTCCACTGTAGTATTTAGACACATGAATTTGAATGATACAGAACCCTGAGATTCATGTTCTTAAGGTCTAGTATTTGATAGTGAGTGTCTGCAACATTCTGATCCTGCGGCTTGACAGCATATCTAAAGGACAGGTGTTTGCATTTAGCACTTGCCAGTATTTTAACATTGTCTATATGATGCTGTAAACCATATGGAAGCCCATTGCATTAAATGGATAAAAGAAATAAAATAAAATTAGACACCTTATAATATTTTACCAGATGAGGAGAAGTGCCACACTTTGGTAAAGTTGAAAAGATATACACAGATTTGCACTTCCGGGATCAATACATCGGGCGAAACGTTGTTCAAACACAAATGATACCTCTGTCCCAATAGCATAGACTACAAGCTACAAGGACCAAAACTCAGATTTTTACAAAAATAAGCCATCTTCCGAGCTGGACGGATACCAATACTATATTCTTAGATTCTTTCTTAAGCTGTTCTTAAGAAGGTTCTTATGAAAACTCTATGTCAGATTCATCAACATGTTCTTAAACCACATAATTGTTTGCAGCGGTTTTCTTACATTGATGAATGCCATTGTAGTGTATTATCCACCTGAACTTTTTGCTTTAACATCATGTATTATGTTCTTCTGTTTTTCTTGGAACTGAAGGAAAGTGTTTAGTAACAGTAATAGATGAGACATGAGTGACCCTTGTGAGATGCACCCTAGGTGAATGTGTTTTTGTTGTTCAGAGCCTTAAGCTGATGTTCAGCCTTGTCCGAAGCATGAACTCAAGGTCGTAAAATTATATATAGGCTAGATCCTGTCTTGTGTTTATGAACACAATACATGAACTGTGTATGTTAGACAGATACAGCTATTGTTTGGATTTACAGAATGCTTCCATTAATGTTGAACAGTTAATGCCTAACATGGAAAGCTATATCCTTATGTTGGGAGAAGGTGGAGTTTTGGAGTTAGAAAGCATATGTGACCTGATCCAGCAAAATGAGTCGCAGTGACCCAAATTTCAAAATTGAGATTTTGGTATCAACAGAAAGAGGAGAAAATAAGCTTTAAAATGATACCCTAGTCAAAGTCATACATTGGATAGTTTTTAAGATATGGCAATTTTAATTATGGTCTTCCACTCACTGCTTTCGATTGAAAACCTGAGAAAATTGCGTTCAAACAATTTAGAACGTCTCTGGTTTAAAGCCTTCCGTGAATCTGGCGTCTGTTCAGTACCATGTGATTACACGTACCTTGTAGAGGCACCGTTCAGTGACCCTCGGAAAGCAGAGTGTAGCTATTCAGATGCTGTTTACAGCTCGTCTCTATCATAAACGGTTCAGAAGATATTTCATGTTTTGTAAAACATCTGCAAGCGTTAGCATGCTACTACGTTCGGTTTAGCATCGATGCTACGCTTGGTTTAGCATTGCTGCTACCGCTCAGCTTATCATCTGGTCCCGTACTCATAGACTGTAAAAGTACTACGTGATTACACATGGCTACCCTTGTTGTCATAAATGCACCGTTCAAGGACCCTCGGAAAGCGGAGAATCTCACGATTCAGATGCAGTTTACAGCTCGTCTCTATCAGTTTCAGAAGTTATTTAGCCTAATGTTGTGCTCCTCTCTAGAGGGTTAAAAGTTGTCCTAAGTCAACTTTAACCGTCATTCACGTGCCTTTCCTCAATTATCTGGACTATGAAACTTTGGGAGATTGTTTTTGAATGTAATTTCTTTGAAATTAGCAAAAAAAAAATTTTTTGAATTTTTATTGATTTTCCACGTTATCAGCTGATTATCTAAAAATAGAACGTTGCGACTTCCGACTCATTTTGCCAGAGCGGGTCACATATAAAGATTGTGGTTTTGAGCCATAGAGAGAGATCTCACATTGGCACCATGAGATGCTCCAAGATTCGACATTTTTTGTGCACTGCTCTTCTTCTTGTTAATAAACTACTTTTTGAATGCAAGTGAAGACGTGTTGGCGGTGATCCCTTCTTTTCATCAACACATCAATATACCACACCATCTCCTTGTAAATTGAGTGTGCGTGCCAGGTGATCCCAATTAACACAGGATTAGCATAGGTAAACACCCTGTCCATGCCGGTAAAAGGACATGAGACTGCAGGGCCATATGCACACAGAAACCATAGACACTGAACAGAGAGGTGAAGTGAAAAAGTTAAAATGCCCGAACGAAAATCTGCGAGGGAGCACCAGACTCCAAACGTAAAAAGAACTTTAGTGGTGAAGTGTAGGAACTGAGGCAGTAAGTGAAACAAACAAACAAAAAAGAAGATGTGCACTCTTGGTCTGGCTCATTGGGTGCTCAGCACCCCTAAAACTCTGACCCTAGAATTGCCCCTGTAACAAAACCTGGTAACAAAGATCTGAAGTTTATTACATTGATGTGTGGTGAAATACAGCAAAAGGACATGGGGCGATATATGGCCAGATCTAGGCATGGAGTTAGAGGGGAATGACATGATCCATACGTCTACTGCCACTTCCCTTTTTCCCCCATTGCTCATTTTTCTCGTACTCAGCACTTTCCAATCTTCTTCAACTTCAGGGAAATGAATCAAAACTCGCTCAAAATATTTTATCCGCTGCATGAGCTGGGACTTGTGGGCCTCAGCTCTTCTGTCGGGATCATACATGTATACCACTAGTACATGTGTAGCCTACATGCATGAATCTAACCACACACACTGCATGTACACACATTTGCTGAGTTGCCCAGATAGACATTATATTTAGTACACCAGTCTATTTACTGCTCTCTCTCTCTCTTTCTCTCTCTCTGAAGCACACAGTTTACACAATGGAAAAATGGTTGTGGACATTATTTATCTTGACTATGACTCTCCTGTGTGTATTATCCTGTCATCACCTGAAACTACCACTTACAGGTTTGCTCTGTGTGTATGTTGTGTGCCTCTTTCTGTGGACCTATCTTTATGTGTACGGTCCTCTAGGTGTATGCGCACATGGATTTGTCTGTGTGCTTGTGTACCCCTGTGCTTTTGTAAGCGTGTGTGTTTGTTGGCAGCCAGGTGCATTACCCTGTCAGAGTGCAGAGCCTAGCTCATATCTTACCTCTAACTGCCAGATAGGAAAAACCACTCCACTTTTGATTTGAGGCGAGAAAAGTGGTTTAGCACACTCTCACCTTCTCCCTCTCCCCCTCTCCTCCTGCACTCCCTCTTTACTTTTATTTGTCAATTTCCTCCCAACCTGGCTGGGCTGTCAGTAAGGTTAGAGTCTGGCATACTTGTGACACAGCCTTCCTTTCAACTTACCAACTACTTACTATAAAAAACAACAAAATAATTTGAAGGGAACACATTTTTCTTCTTGTTTTTTGGGGGGGCTTTTCACTAACTCTGAGTCACTGTACTTCTGAATGTTTATGATGATATGTTTTTCACACCTTCAAATTTAAGTTCAAAGTCAGCATAAACTCTACCCTGTCTCTTAAAAATCAGTTTACATGGTTGATATGTGTAGAGATGAGCTCAATATGAGTAAATAATGCTTTTCACATTTGTTTTCCACACAATATCTTGTTTACAGTCTCTCTGTGAATTATAATAACAAGGATGTTACCTTTCACTGAGCAAAAAGACAAATACAGTCACCCCCTCACCACCACCCCACCTTTGAATTTTATAGCCCCATTTTGTTCCAAGATGATAACACTGAAAGTGGAACCAATATTAACACGAGAGCTTAAGATAACGTGGTTTCATCAAATGAGTGCTTCATTCATTGACTGTAAAGCATAACTGAGTCACTTCTCCTCAATGGTGTCTATGTAATTGGATTTAGATGTGCACAAATAAGGACTAATGTTTCCACCAAACAAATAATTACCATGTTCTATGGGAATAAACTCAGACTTTAATGATAATGAGACTCTAGTAAATAATGTGTTTATATAGCATTCAGTAATTGTATCTGTAAAAATCACAGCAAACCAGAGCAATGCATCCTGAGGAGGACACAGTAATGGTTCTCTGCAGGGTCGATATTATGTGGGATTTTTCATCATTATTGTGTGTTTATTTGGTTTTCATATGTTTACTTCCATTAATTTTCTGTTGTTATTCATTAGGGGTAGGTTTCATTGCTTTGGTGTATTTAGTTCCAGATTTGGGATGGAGGCTCAAAACAGGTATTTTGTACAACTTCAAAAAATACTATGTGACACAATTAACAATACTTTTTTCCCCACTCACCTTTACTCAGCAAGTCACACATAGATGCTACAAATGTTTAACTTCCTGCAGTCAAATAAGGTATTTAATTAACTGGATCAAGCCCAGCCATCTAGGTGTGCTGCAGCCAGAAAATGGACTGTTGTTATTTGAAGATATGCACATCAAACCTCATCACTGCTTTCAAAGGAAAACACATCGCAGCAGTGGTTAAAAGCCCTTCAAAATCACAAACTTTACCACCTACCACCACACACAAATCAGATTTTTTTTTTCATGTGAACGAAAGTCATTAACCCACCAGAGAAAGGAAAATGTTTTCACTCATTTCACTAGTACTTTTTCTCATAATAAAAACTTTTGTGGCTTCTGAAATTGGTCGTTAAAAATCGAAACAACGCCAACAAGTCTCAAGGATCAGTGATGTAGAAAATCTGTTGGCCTTGTAGAGTATGTGTGTATCTGGCTTCAACTTGAAAATTATTGCATATTACAGATATGCAACTATTCATTTGACTTTGTTTCCATTGGGGTGACCATGTGCAAGAGCTTGAGTGACTTAAAATTAAAATAACTACTATTTACAGTATATTCATGTTCATGGAGTATTTTCGTAAATAGGAAAATAATTTTCCACTTTCCACACTCCCAAATGACACAGTGGACAAGGGCTTCTAAAATGTAGTACTTATCAAACAGTTTGTTTTTGCAGTGTTCCACCCTTATCTGTAACATTATATAAGAGTTCAGGTATATTGTGGCTGATATATGGTGTGCAGTTGGGTAAAATGATATAAGATAGTGTGTGGGGTTGTAAAAATGTAACTGAATATCTGTCACGCTTTCTGTGCTCTCTACTTTTTCTTGTTTGTTGCACAGATCACAGTGTTACAGTGAGTTTGATATAGTGCTATGTGTCACCTTGCTTTTTATCTCAAACTGCTGTAAAACATGGCAGCACGTAAATCATCACTTTATGTTTTAACATCCATTGATTTCTGACACTATGCACCCCTTATCATTTTCAAAATTATACGATCTGCTAACAACACTTACCATTTTCAACTGTGTGCTTGCTACTAATATTTGCAGCATTACAGATACTGAAGACAGATGATAAAGAAATCATTCATAATAAATACAATCTAAGTTAATAAATAGATGAACACCATTACCATGCTCCTAAAAGTAGAGCATAAAATAAGCCAATGCCATGACTCATTTACACTCCAGATGACACTACTGTTAAAATTTGCACTTAGCTTTTAAATTGAACTGGCACAACAATTCAGTATGTCACTTCAGTTTACACTTCTGCTTCCTTTAGTTACTTACGGTACACTTCAACTAACATTTTAAACTCTTGCACTTCAATTTCTTTCATCACTTTTCCCTCTACTCCACTTCAGCTTGACTCATTATATAAACTGACGCCTGAACTCCACTTACCACAGCCTGTTTCACTGGCACATCAACTTGTGGTAATTGTGTTTGAAATGTACCTCCAACTATAGTCATGTTATTTTATATCTTGAACTTTGTCTCTAATTTCTAAATTAAGATATTTCAATAGACTCAATAAGATAAGGCACTGTAACAGTTTCAAATGTTGTAACTGCAAGAACTGAAACATTTTCTCTCAAGAATTTAACCCTCTTTTAGTTGACAGGTTTCATAACTGAAATCTGGGCCACTGGCAGGAAAAGGACATGGGTGGGGTGGGGGGAGCTATTAAAACACTGCAATACACACATAAAGATTTAATATAATATACTGTATAAAGTCAATGTTCAACTTACTTCAGACACTAACACGTTCACGTTAAGGCCTTTTCAATTTTACAGTTGGTGATGACAGTTTCACTTTTCAGTAAATCCACACTCCCACTACAAAATTTGTTATGGATCTGGGCATATGTCAGGCTGTAAATGTCAATATTTGCTATTATCAAGGAAGCTCAGACAAGTTTGCGAGTTGATAAGAATGAATGTGTAAACCTGTCACACAAGGAGATATCAGCAATGGGTTCTGACTGAGCCCTCCGTTTAGATCTCCTGTGCTGTCAAGTGGGCTAAATGTGGTGTAAATCTGCCTTATTAACCTCTGATGTGTTGCTCGCTTTTCTTTGTCAGTGCTTGCTCAACTATGAGGCATTGCACTGGGCATCCTTTCTCTCAGCTTGACACCCCTGTTAATCTTGTTTGTGTCTTGCTATTGTGTGCAAAATAATAATTAATATTATACCTGTCAACTAATTTCATTATCAGTGGAGTGGACATTTCTGCAGTGACCCCTGCAACCCCTTAGGTCCACTCCTGGATCGATGCTATGGAGTTATTATTTGGTAAACAGTTGGACATGATTGCTCCAGTACATAAATTCATGAAGTCATGTTGTGTGGTGAACATACCCCATGTAGAACTTGCAGAACCTCATTCTCCTGGATTGTTCTGAGGACTTGAGATGCTGTTGAGATGTTTGTCTGTGTATTCAGTGTTTGCCTGTGGAACATGCGACAGGCAGGGACTCTGTGTGTACTCTCTCTACTGTATCATCAGTATAAATATCCATTCAGCAGTGTACCTATAAGAATATGCGACGTGCCAGCCTCAGCCAGCCGTCTTCATTAGTGTTATCATGCCTGGCTTTCACCAGTCAACTCTCTCCTTCGCTCTCTTTCCCCATCTACTGTCCCTCACCTCCACAACCCCAGTGCAGAGAAGAGGCTCAGTAACAAATTGCTGTAATAAAAGAGATTATTAAAGAGTGCTTCATGTTTTAGAATAGCAGTAGGGTATTTTTCAAGGAAATAATCTGTTTTCCTCCTCTCTCTTTTGGCTCATGCTCTGCCCTTCTTTGTCTCTTCATTGCAACTGCCTCACTCTATTTCTGATTGTGGTTGTGGGTTTTATGGGTCTGAATGTTGATGACAGTCAGGACTGTGTCGGAGAAACAAGAGCAGGGAGGGATGAAGAGATGGAGGGAGGGGCGGAGAGGGGCAAGGGAGATTTGCAAACAAATTTAATAACTAGCCTGCAGAATGAAATCAATTGCTCACCTCCCTGAAAGTGAGTGAGAAGGAGTGAGAGAGTGGGATATTGAAAAGAGCGAAGGTGGAGGCGGGTAGGGGAGATGCTGTATTAAAGGACTGGAGAAAATTTGAAACGTGTCACATCAATTTCAGCCACTGCAGTTATCGGGGTGTTTGGTTTACACCTGAATACTTGGGTGAAAGAGAGAGAAAAAAAGCTGAGGAGGACCAGAGAGAGAGTGAGAAAGAGACAGTGGCAGAAACAAAAAGAGTATGGAGGACAAAAGGTTGAAAGTGATCCAGAGGGGAAAGAACTGCTAAATAGCCAGGGGTGGAAAGTAACGAGTTACATTTACTCAAGTTACTGTAATTAAGTAGCTTTTTTGTGTACTTGTACTTTTTTGAGTAATTTTTAAAATCAGTACTTTTACTTTTACTTGAGTACATATTGTTGGAAGAAATTTACTGAGTTACATTTTAAATAGCTTCCGTTACAAAGTAAAAAATATAGGCTATACAGTATCAACTTGCACTGCGTCTGTGTGGGTTGTCAAAAGTAGCTACGCCGCTGCCGCCTCTCTCTTTCTCTCTCTCTCTCTCTTTCTCTCTCTCTCTCTCTCTCTCTGTCCCTTCACAGACGTACACAGCAGCAGCAGGTAGGCTACACACCTCTCCCCTCACCGCTACGTGAGTTTGTGCATAACAGGGCTCGTCGCTATGTTGTCGTCTTAATATTAGCCATTAGCCACAGCTAGCGGTTAAAAGCTGACGTTAATGATTAAAGACAACGTTATCAGGCATGTCCATCTATTCGGCTACGTTTACAGTGACCAAACGTCCTCTTTTGCCCGGACATGTCCACTTCTCACGTCCTGTCCGTGGCGTCCGTTTTTTTTTTTTTTTAATGAACTCACACATGTCCGGCTGTGTTCAGTAACGGGACCGCTGACCCTGCCAGATTAAATGACTAGACACACTGGGGCTGAAGGCCGGACCGGCAGTCCGTTGAGTTAAATGTAGGAGCCCAGTCAGATCCATGGCCATGCTCAGAGGAACAGACAAGCAGCCCACTGCTTCAGAGCAGTTACAGTAAAGAGGCAAGTGTGTGTGTGTGTGTGTGTGTGTGTGTGTGTGTGTGTGTGTGTGTGTGTGTGTGTGTGTGTGTGTGTGTGTGAGAGCAGACAGGGAAGACAGTAAAAAAAAACAGGTGTGTGTGAGTGAAAGAGGGAGAGAGAGTTTTTACTTTTCTTTTTTTATCTGTATTAAAAATGGTATTGAGTATGGAATATTTTCCTTTTAGTATCATGATCATGATGTACAAATCATGTCATGAACTGTCCATTTGATTGGCTCTGGACAACTGCAGTGTCAGAAGGTCAGAATCAAGTTGGTGCCACAGGAGCTAAAAGATGATGGAGACCAGTGTATCGATGGAGAAGGGACAAATTTGGAACACAGAGACATGCACGGAGAATGTTAGGCCAATCTCTGCCCCCCCCCCCAAAAAAGTAACTAAGTAACTTTTACTCTGAGTAAATTTTAAATGAACTACTTTTTACTTTTACTTGAGTAGATTTTTACACCAGTACTTTTACTTTTACTTGAGTAAAATTTCATCAAGGTAACAGTACTTTTACTTGAGTAGATTTTTTTGGTACTCTTTCCACCCCTGTAAATAGCCAACATATTAAAATGATCGAGCACTTCTTTTTTATGTGGGCAGGTAGGCAAAGTAAAAGTTGAATCAAAACCTATTAATGATGGGTGTAATTGAAAATACTGGACTCTGCAAAACTGGACTCAAAACAAAAACCTGCACAGCCAACATCTTGTTCAAAGGTATCCCAAATAAGCATAATTATCAGTCATTCCCACAATCATGATATTACAGTCATTTTCATGCAAAGCTGCTTCCTCTGTAATTCAGATTAAAAAACACATGAATACAAACAATAGAAATAATGCATTTCAGAATTTCTATCATTTGATTCTAAAATGATCAAAAGAACAATAACAATGACATAGTTTGTAAATGATTCCCTAATTTATTTTTGATAAACTGAAAATGTTGAATATTGAAGAATGTCATGTCAATAGTATAATTCTTTCAGGTCAAGGCTTTCAAAGGAAAAAAAAGGAGAAAAAACTGAAAGTTATCTGAAAAATACTGATGTGTAATTAACAAATAATCAATCCATCTTCAATGATGAAAAGAAATGTATGACAAAATCAATTTTGTCAAATGAATTGTATTATACTAATCAATATTTGTACTGAAAAATCTCAGTTTCAATTAGTTTATTAAGTCTTTGGCCAAAAATCTGAGTTTTGAACACATTTTGACCTACAGACAGATACAGTATAGTTAGATTTGGGGACTATGGTATTTATCCTCTTTGTAAAATTTCCCTGTCTTGTCAGAATTGACTTAAAAAATAAATTTGAAATGATATACTGTATGTGTAAGTAGGGCAGGGGAGCTATCACGAGCCATTAATTCACAGGCTGGTGAATGAAAATTTTACGGAGACAATTTATCTTCGCTCACAACAAACACATTAAGCAGAAATCACATTAGTAGTAATGGTGTATAATGTATGAAAATATAATAAAAGTCATGAAAAATAGTGCACTCTATCACCACCTCCATCACCAAAAAAAACTAAACAAAGCAAAAAAAACCTGATGAATCCCATGCATGTTTTTTTTCTCCCTTCTACTGTATGTATAAAAACAATAAAGGATATTATTCCCTTCATCTTTGCTATTTTGAAACTCTGAAGTCTGTACATCATTATTTAGTTCACAGGACAGGTGTAACAATAATTCACTGGAAAAAATAGCAGAAGGTTCTGTGATCAACTGAAATACACACAAAATGCTGATGGTTATAAAATCTGTAAGACTTTTAAAACTGAAATTATATACCTTAAATTTACATGGTTGAAAATGTTACTGACTGGGCCTTTAATGAATGTGGAGGCTTGGACCATATCCTGGCCATAATTACCCAGAATCCTCAGTAATTATTTCCCAGCCTGCTTAATAACTCCCTCTTGTGTAACCACGAATAAAGACTATTTTATTGGCCCGGAATTGTGGCTGTTTGATTGGTTGGGAATGGCAATAGTGTCGCCAGTCTGGTTAATTGCTGCTCTGAAATCATTTTAATAAGAACAAATGCCCTTGGTGGATTCTCTCTCTCTCACTCACACACACACACACACACACACACACACACACACACACACACACACACACACTCACTCTCTCTCTCTCTCTCTTCTCCCTTCCCCCTGTCTTACTGTCTCTCTCCTCCTTCTGCCAACACACACTGAATGAGAGAGGTAAAGAGTTTGAAATGTTCCCATTAATGATATATTAAAGTGTCCTCTCTTTCTAATTATTCTCCCTGATTATATGCAACACCCATGTCTGTTTACATTCCAATGCAGTGAGAGAGGAAAGCAATGGAGAATAGAGGAGCTGCTCATCTGCGGTTCTTGCCAGACCTTCTGTCACCTTAATGAACAGATAATCTATGCATGATGTATACATTAAAGATTATACTGCACCTTCAGATACACATTAGTTTCTGTAACTAATGGGCAATCGATAGGTAGTTTGCAAAGTGACTTTTCATAGTCCCACTGGGGTGGATATACAGTATGCTAACATTCAATGCATGTTTGTCTTTTGGCATCTTGTATTCTATCAAGTTGTTTGTGCAGTTGTGTTCTACATTTGGCACTTGGGCCGCCATTCCATGTTGTCAATCGCGGTGTTTTAGGGGCCGTCCACACGAACACGGGTATTTTTGAAACCGTGTGTTTCTCTACACGGTTTGGCCTTTCGTCCACACGTAACCGCAGTTGTGGGCTCCTGAAACCGGAGTTTTTTGTAACTGTAGTCCAGGGTGAACTTTTTCGAAAACTCTGGTTTCAGCAGTCATGTGTGGACAGGAAAACCGGACATTTTTCATAAATCCCCGCCCCCCTACTGTTGCTAGCACGTCAAGCTTCTCAACGCTGACCCATGGATCATGCACTGACCGCTCAGACGCTGAGTGGACTATTATGGCTACTAATATCAATAATCACTAAACATGCGGACACTAATACAAAATCGTGTGGTCAACATAAACATAATGTTGATATGGCGAAAATAGGCTTTTATCAAATTGTAAATTGCGGTCACTTCCCCACTGTTTTGCTTCCTCCCGTCCTGTACATTTGTTTTCAATTAAGCCTTTCAGAATCAATCAGTGGATTGATGGATTATCATATTTTCGTATCGGTCATAAACAAGAGATTACGGGCGGTGTGTGTTAGTATAGCACAGACTCACGGTGCCGGTCAGTTTGAGCCTCCACTCTCTCTGTACAAGTTACAGCTGCTTTCCTGTTGGTTAGGAGTGATATCGCCACCTACTGCTTTGGAATGCACATGACATTGTTTGAGACGGATTTGCGGTCTCATGTGGACGGAGTTATTTTTTATCACACCGGTGGTGTGGACGCAAATTTTTTTTTAACCGGGGTCCATAAAAGTTCGGTTTCAAAAATACCCGTGTTCGTGTGGTCGAGGCCTTATTTTGAAGAGTCAGGGACTGGATTCTCTCGTGTGTCTTTTTCGTACATGATCTGCAGGAAGTGACGTAGAACCTCACCAAAAATCATCGTGAACTCCCGACTGGTTAAGTTTAGTAAAACTGACATGTACAGGTGTAAAATATGGGGAAAAAACAAAAAGTAAGTGAAGCTATTGGTTAAGTTTAGGCACAGACAAGTAAAGTTTGCATGTTGTCTATGGCTTGACGCGATCACTCGCGGAAAATACGATGAAACGATCGCTGCAGGGCGCGAGCCAGCGGCGCGTCTGGTGTGTGTGAACGACATATTAGTGGGCTAAGACAAAAAACTACCACTGTGCACCTCTTCCTGGATTTGATCCCAGGTCGTCTGCGTGGCAGGCAACTGCTCTACCCACTGGCAGCAATCAATGAAGTGGTGTTACGACAGCATATTTAACTTTTCAAAATGGCACACCTTTTTTCAAATTCGGAATGGTGGCCCTTTTTTAAACATACGTACACATGAAGGTTAAGGGCCGGGATTCCGAAACATTAAAGTAAACGTTCGGAATGGCGACCCTTTGGAATGGCACCCTGGACCCTTGAGACATGGTCAACTCAAAATTGCACTCTAATAGCATGAATACCACAGAATTAGTTTTTCAATCCAAAATTAATCTTCAAGTTAGTCTGATTTTGCAGTACTATGGGTCTGATTATACATTTTTTATGTATTTGCTAAGGTTGAATTGAGTCATTATTGTATTATTTGTAGTTGGTTAAACTAATACTTAGTTATGTTAAAGAGAAACAATGCATTTTTTTTTTTTTTAATCTTAATTAAACAGCTTTGGAGTAATTGTGATGGTTAAATGACTTGTTATAGGGAGAGAAGCAGCTCTCTGCCTTCCACCTATTGTCTCTTGGACGAAAACCAAGATCAGTGCCTTTGACCCAGTGTCCCAGCTCTCGTCTTGGCAGCACCATGACACAAACATGCCCGGTAATCCGTAATCTCTTATTTATGACAGATAAGACTACACAAATATGATATTCATTGGGGTTTATTTCTCCATAAAGACCAGGCTCACTCTTATCCCGCTTATTACACGGCTTTTAACTCATTGAGTGCCATTGACGTCTATGGACGTCAATCAAAATCCAACGCTTGAGTGCCATTGACGTCCATAGACGTCAAATGCAGTTTTCTGCGGCTGGTAAATGGGGACGCTCTCGCGCTCACTGTGAGTAATTTTGGGGCTTCTGGGATGTGTAGAACGAAGAAGACTGTAGATCAGAGCAAGAAGTGAAGAAGGAGGAGAAGACGAGCGCGATCGGTACAGAGATAAAAAAGTCAGAAAAAGTTTCTATTTCTGGAGAAAAACGACGGGCAGAGCCTGGAACAAGTGTAACGTGGAGCTGGAGGAAAGCTTAGCCACGGATGCTATTAGCATAGCTCCAGCATGAAGTGATCAGAGGAGGCAGGAAAGGTAAACTCATCTAGATGATCAGCACCGAAATGCCGAAGCGGAGGCGGATCGCGGAGTCAGTTTCACCAGTTGCTGTCTAAACGACGTGACGACGAACCGAGAGATCAGCGCGGTGAGTCGCTGCCGCGGCCGCGTCCAGCAGAGAAGCTGAAGACGCCACGACGTCTCCCTCCCTTCAGAGACGATGCAGCAGGAGGAGAAGGAGGGGGGGAGAGGAGAGGGAGTGGAGGGGGAGAGGGAGGGGGGCGTAGGAGAGGCAGCAACTGCTCGTACTTGTTGTTGTTGTTGTTGTTGTTTTGTTTTTTGTTTAGTCTTTTTTTTTTTTGGGGGGGGGGGGGACATGTGAAATGAAATTTTCTGATGTCTTACATATTTTTGAAGCCAAAATTAAAACGGATAAATCACTATTTTTCTTGAGAGACTCTCTTTCACAAAAATGCATTTTTCTCAGCTTTCTAGAAAAAAAGTGGTCTTTTTGGTGCAACCAGGCTCTATTCAACTTAAGATAAATCAAGAATGGAACAAGGTACAAACAAATGTTTTTTTCCCTAGTTATATAGAGAGTCTCCTCTTTCCTTTGAGCTGTTTGGTGTTTTCAGAGTCATAGTACAAAATACTCTCTGGGTCTTGACATATTACTCAAAATGCCCCAAAACGCTGGCACCTGGCACTGACCATTTTATAAAAGGTCTGGCACTCAATGAGTTAAGTGAAATAAATAATTTGAGACACAATGTTGATAGAAAATAGTAGCTGGGACACCAGGTCGGAGGCTATGATCTTACAAGGTTGGTTTTCAGCCGAGACACTAGATGAAAGGCAGAGAGCCTCCATTCTGCCTGTAACAATTACAAGTCATTTATTTAACCATCGCAATTGCTCCGAAGTTATTTAATTAAGGTAAAATTGAACCATAAGGCAAATATCCTGCATAACTCTTTTCCTCTATGCTACAGTACTTTGATCAGAGCGGTGTCCCTAACAACGCTGGAGCCCACTGGAATTACCTCCATTGAATTTACCTTAATGAACTAACAATCCATTTGGGTTATGACACAAAAACTGTGCTTGTCATGTTGAAAATCAGACATTCACAGTGTTGGTAGGAAAAAGTATGTGTACCCCTCAGCTAGTGGCATTGACAAAAGCTAATTGGAGTCAGGGGTAAGCAATCCTGGAGTCTGATCAATGAAACAAGACTCGAGGTGTGGACAACTTGAAATAGGAAGGGTGCATAGATCACTAGAGCAGAGGTTGATGTCAGATTTGACCACAGACTGCGAAAGCAACCTCACAGCGGTGTTGGTATTCATGATAGGCCACCAGGAGGAACTGTGGTGGTAGATTAGGGTTGTGCCGATTGGCGATGTTTTGTTTTCTTGCCGATTTTACACACATACTCGCTACTTTTTTTATTGATCCAATGTGTGATCTGTTTGTTTTGTTTTAATGAAGCTGCTTCTCTGGCTGCTTCCAACAGATACTCTGTCAAATGACTGTGTTTCACCAATCAAATGCAGCCACTGGCAACGTCCAATCGGACGGAGCCAGGTAGTCATATGACCGCACACAAAATCTCTGCGGTAAACAGGGTGGCCAACTCTGCCTCAAGGAAACACACGTTTAGCAGAAATTAATGGACGAGGTGTGAGCCGTCCGTCGCAAAGCAGATTGCCACATTCAAGTTATGACCAAAGCAGTTCAGCCATGGCCATGTGAGCTCTTGAACAGTGGCAACAATATTAGCCCCGTTTTCACTCATGCACAAGATCTTACTTTTGTTTATGTGCAAAGCCTCTCTGAGCCTGTCAGCCAGTACATCTGCAGTGTGATTTTCGGGGACAAATGTTGTTTCGAGATATTTAGCCTAAATTTTCCAATCCTCGGAAATATAATGGGCAGTCACAGACATATAGGTGTGAGGGACCGGAGCGGCCTCCCTACGTAGAGGGGATCAGGGCAAGCTAGATTTAGGTGATAGAGGTTGGAAAACAGAGTCAGCGGAGCTTCAGGTGCCAAAAGACAAGGTTTTTTATTTTACAAAAAATCAACAATAATCCAAACACCCTCTGAGGGCAAAAACAGGCCCCAAAATGACTCTACCCTAGCCAGGCTAGAACTGACAACCTCATAGCCTCACACCAGGCTAGAGCACCTTTCCTCAGAGCTGCCAGAAGCCAAATGCTGCTCCCTTAAATACAACTGTGAGTTAACTCAATTGGGACAAACCATTACTGCGGGGTCAGACCAAAAACTATTGGTCCCTCAATCACATCATTAACATCAATATACACCAGAATAAACAATACATAACATATTTTTAGCCTTACACAATCTTTTACATATACACATACAATACCTGTGCAACATGATCACATAAATATATATAATGGCATAGACGATAGCTCGATAAAGGCCGCCCCTGCAGCCTTTTCAACTGTATGATAGAAGACCATCTCCTTGGCAATATATACCTGGAGATAGCATCCGTGCACGCCACCCATCTGGCACTGCTTCGCTTGTACTTTGTGCCTTTTGCAAATGCCTGCACTATAGAAGGCTGATGGGAATCTTTACAAACCACCGCAGCATGTTTTGAGGCCATTGTAGCAGCTTCTGCTGGATGATGCACACGCAGATGTCCATGTAAATTGGTCGTCTGTTTATCCTTCACGGTGACAACTCGTTTTTAAATCTTACAAACAGGCTGCGTGGTGTCATGGGGCTCGCCTTTTTCACCTGGTTTAAATCCGTAGTATTCCCAAATGGGCATAGTTGCATTTTTCTTCTGCACGAGGTCCATGGTGGTTGCAACATCACCTTGAGATGAAGGTCCTCCCAGTGATGCAGCAGCGCATGCACCCCGCTAGGCCTCTCTCACCACTGATTTGATTTCCCAAGTGACTGCAGCCACCACACAACTGTGAAGAAAGTCATATTGGACTGGGGGTCCACTTCCCTGTAGTTTTAATTTTTGGATATAGGGCAAGGGCTTAGCCTAGAAATCTAGACGCACCCTAGCGGCAGCAAATATATTTTCTCCGCAGGTCCATCTAGAAACGAGCCATAGGAACTTTTTGAGTCTCGAACACCGTTTGTGTTCACCAATCACAGCGCTCTATCTGTTTAGAGAGTCGTTGGGCAGGCTTAACGCGATGACGACATACATTTTAATTGGCTTGTCAGGCTAATGTCATCCTGCTCTTTGCTTTGATTAGTCGTAGCGCTACCCTATTGCGTGCAGAGGCAGTTTGAAAGACAGCCTTCATCCCGCCCCCTGGATTGAGCCGAGGTCTACCGGTCATTGCCAGACAATACATTTTAATGATATAGTCTGGCTTGTCAGGTTAGCAAGGGCTGGCAATAATGCAGTGTTTAAAACTTCCTTCTCATGGCAATACGGTTCTAAGTTTGATCCCTGTGTTTGAGGCTCACCTGTGTGGAGTTTTCATGTTAACCCTCTGTCTGCGTGTGTTCTCTCCAGGTTCTCTGGCTTCCTCCTATGTCCAATACATGCACATACGGTTTATTGGTTACTCTAAATAACCCATTATTGTGCATTGTTTGATAGACTGGCAACTTGTCCAGGGTGTACTCTGCCCTCACCCTCTGTCGCCTGGGACTGGCTCCAGTTGATTATTGGAGTGTGGCTTGAATTTTAAGTTAGTATTTGGGTGGGGATGATTAATCTTGGCTCATCAGTACCCCCACAACGACTGATGATGCTTGTCTTTTCGCCAAATGCCACAGACAGCTTAGTCCGCAGTGGGGATGTTCAGAGGGGAATAGGTGAACTCAACAAAACTACATGGGTTCCTCTTCAGAATGCTGAAGTATGTTTCCAACAGGGGACGCCGCGAGTCTGTGCTAAGCTTTTCACAGGTTGAAAAGAGGAGGCAGCCAAGAAAGGTTAAAAGCACCCAGACTTCTAGTTAAATGTTTTAAGCTGACGATTATCCATTCTATTTGCAAGGGAAACAAGAGAGCTCAAGTTAGCTGCATCATCACAGAAGGCTAATTCATCCTTCAATTGGTCTTAAACCCTTAACAAAAACTCCCTCCAGTGCTATCTAATTCCATGGCACACCTGCTGTTCATATCCAAAAATCTAGAGACTACTCCACCCCACCTCTTGTTCCACGCTGGACGCTCATAAGACAATTAGATTCGGTGTCCAATTAATCTTTAATTGGACACCAAATCTTGGAGAGAGTATGCATTTACTGCTTCTGTCCATGCCAGAGCTCTGTTAAAGGACACTTGGTTGGCTAATTCAGAGATTTGATTTACAATTGGCTGGTTACTGTTGAGGATAGCTGAAAGCACTTATTCATGTTGGCCTATGATAATGGCTTGACTGGAATCAGTTTTGTAAAGAGAGGTGTTTTTTTTGTGTATGTGCTGTGTCTGTGGGGTCCGTATTGACCAGATCCCAGATAGGGAGGGGAAAACAAAGGGAAAGGGAGGAGGAATCTGTCTAACAATAACACAAACAGTGCCATTGGGAGAATGCTTATGACTGGTGAAATAAAGGTTGAATTGTTTGGGAGGAATATGCAGCACTTCCTTTGGTGTAAAAAGAGCTGCATATACCAACATAAGCATTTTCCCCATGGTGAAATATGATAGAACAGTGGTTTTCAAACTGTGGTTCTCAGTGATTATTTTGCGTACCACTAGTGCTCCCTCTAGTGGTACGCAAAAGAATCACTGAAATAAATATTAACTCATTGAGTGCCATTGACGTATATGTACGCAGTGGCGGCGCCAGGGAGGGGCTTACCGGTGCTTCAGCTCCCCCTAGTGGTGGCATAGCACCCCCGTAGCACCCCCATGAAATCCAATAAAAAATAAACATTAAATAAAATTTTAAAAATCAAAATATTCTTATGGCATCTTATCTCATGTGCTTTGTATTTAATTTATGTCCGAAAGTGACCTAAATTAAATTAATTATGTTATGTAATGTATTTCTTGATAATCACACGAGGTCAAAGGTGAGGTGTCAGGTGTCACGTATTTTACGTAAGTGACTCCAGTGTTCGGGGCGATATGTTGACAGTAAATGGCCAGCGCAGAGGATTTCAAGCCGTCTGAGTTCACATCTTTCGTTTATTCCAACGACATTGGACTTCATATCAAAAAACTAAATAGAGTAAATATTACCGACCCTAATAATGCCGCCAGGGTGCTTTTCAAAAGTATCTCCGCCGAACAGCAGGACGTCCAGACCTGCAGTATCCGGACACAACTACCTGATCAACTTTGCATCGCCCTGCTCTAAAAGCATACACAAGCCTGGAGGGTTACACATGGACGCAGTCTGGCTTTGTGATGAACGTCCAGCTGTGGAATCTACCAGCAAAAAAGCTGCTGTATCCTCACTAGAAGGGTAAGTGTAATGTTAATAGGCAGTGTAGCATGGCTAACGTTAGCTCGTAGCTGTCCGGGGTGTTTTGGGGAGCTCTCCCCGGTGCTGATCAGCCCGCGGCGAGTGCATTTCCTCCGTGGCGACGACGTTGCACTGCAACCGGCTCTGGGTCAGCTTGGAAAGGCTCGAAGCGAAGGTGACTCGCGGTTTATATGTTTGCCACTTTCTTTTACTTTTTGACACAGGCTTTCCCGTTTGTATCATTTTGTGGAGCAGTAGGTAGCTCATTAGTAGTAGCAGCTCTGCTGCTCTGCTCTGCTCATGCTGCTCTCACAAACTCTCTCCCTCTGCCACTGAGCAAAACTTCACTTCCCTGCCTGCCACTTCTTTCTGTAATTTTGATACATGTTTTTTTCCCATCTTATTTGTATAACAATCAGTCATAAGAAAATGTTTATTAGGCTATAGCAGCAAAAGGAAATATGCAATAGTAACCACAGTAATGCATCAAGTCAGCTGCCAATCTGCAGGGGACGGCGCGTGTCATAAACGGGAAGACAGAAATGTACACAAGCAGGAAAGTGGCAAAAAGAAAACAAAGTGGCAAACACATAAGCTGTGAGTCTTCTTCGCCTCAAACCTTTCCAAACTGACCCAGAGCCAGTCGCAGTGGATTGTCATGGCCACGTCACGATCGCCACCAAGACAATCACTGATAACTCACTGATAACTCAACACAGCATAAGGAAGCCATGTCATCTTCGACAATGATGCACCTCCTATGCATTTCTAGGAGCACCCCCCGTCAATGTTGTAGCACACCCATAGTACCTGCAATCAAATTTCTCTGGAGCCGCCACTGTATGTACGTCAATCAAAATCCAACGCTTGAGTGCCATTGACGTACATATACGTCAAACGCAGGGTAGGAGAGGGTGAGGGTGCAGCAACTGCAGGAGAAGTACAGAGCAGGCATCACTCTGCAGAGTAGGACTCCTACTTGTTGTATTTTAGTTTTTTTTTTTTTTTTGTACAATGAAAAAACATGTGAAATGAAATTTTCAGATGTCTTACATGTTTTTGAAGCCAAAATTAAAGCGGATAAATCAATGTTTTTCTTGAGAGACTCTCTTTCACAAAAATGCATTTTTCTCAGCTTTCTAGAAAAAAAGTGGTCTTTTTGGTGCAAACAGGCTCTATTCAACTTAAGATATCAAGACTGGAACAAGGTACAAACAAATGGTTTTTTGGGGGTCTTGGAATATTACTCAAAATGCCCCAAAACGCTGGCACATGGCACTGACCATTTTATAAAAGGGCTGGCACTCAATGAGTTAATAAAATAAAATACATTTTAGAGATCCACCGAATATTTTCGGCCGAACATTGCCAAAAAATGCATTTGCAAGATGTTTTGATGATGTAAGCAAAACCTGCCAAAAATGCCGACATAGCTATCAGCAAAGTCCAGGCATTGATCCAATACCACGTGTATCTGTTTACCCGTTAGCTGCATTAGCTGCGTTAGCTCGGCTACAGTCGTTTATAAAATGAAATGAGGAGCGCTACAAATAACCTGCAGACCTGTGTACTGTGTACGTGTGTTGGGGGGCAACCACCATTCCGACATAGGCCTCTAATTGTCAAAATGGCAACACTTAATTTTCTATCAAATGTCCCATCATTCCGACTAGACTCATGTCTAGGGATGATACAATGCCCCACATCATTGAGACTTACACTGCTGACTTGTATCACCAGAACATACAAGGTTTATCTTACTTTTATAAAACGGCACAATGATTTCTTCATGACTTCATTCAATAAAGACACAAATAATTTTTCAGTGTGATTTTAGCTTATTAGACAAATAAACTACTACTACTACTACTAATCTCATTGTGTTTGTCTACACTTGTAAATTTAGATGAAGATCGGATCATATTTTATGGCCAATCAATGCAGAAAACCAGGTGATTCCAAAGGTGTCACAGACTTTTTCTTGGCACTCTCATACTGCATTTTAATTCTTGGTGAGCTTTCATATGAATCAATAGAGCAGCAGTTCAGAATTTTCTGCCCCATGTCTTCCTCCCTTTTCTTCTTTTTATTACAGTTTCCCTCTGTGTGAAGATCAATAGCACATGAACCTTTAATGGCGCAGTACTGTTGTCGTTTTACCGTGTGAGAAAGCAACAATTACCTGTAGTCAATTGACAGTGTTTGCGTGGGGTTTTGAATGTCTCTTTCTGTCTCTGCTGCTGAGCTTATTGATGGTATCCGATAATACCACTGCCTCTCTTTTGTCAAAGGAGATGAGCAAAGACAAAGAGTGAAAAAAGTGTGATTATCAGTATGAAAGAAACAGTACAAGCTCCTTTGTTGCAGAATGTGCTGAGTAAATGTATTTTAGGAGATAATACATGTTCAATCAAAACTACACAAGGAGGACATTTCTGTAAATTGCAATAATGTTTCTCAAACAAACACACAGCCATTGGAAGTATAAGTGTTGCAGTTTAATGGGTAAAATTGCATTTACCAGTTCTGACAACACAGGTTCTACTCTTTATACTTTTATTTGTACAATCGCCAAATATTGTCATTGTAAAATGAGAATGTAAACTTTGGAATAAAACATATCCCAGCTTTTTTTTTTGTAATTGAAGTGGAGTAAGTCCACAGTCCTTCCCTCCTTTGCAGTATTATTTGACTCTAACCCTAACACCTGGCATTTCTGTCAATCACATGGTTAAAACATCACCTCTTCATCTTGAATGCACTGCCCATTTTCTTCTTCTAAAGTGTTCTATAAACTTCAGTACATGCAAAAAGTACAAACGATTCACTGGCTTCACCTTTATGCACACAGTAAACACATTCTGTCAACTTTTCCTGTATATTCTCAATGTTTGTTCAGGACTGTATTTCACACAGGTTTGAGTTGATACAAAATGACAACAAATATGTACACTTAAAGTGTGTGTGTGTGTGTGTGTGTGTGTGTGTGTGTGTGTGTGTGTGTGTGTGTGTGTGTGTGTGTGTGTGTGTGTGTGAGACTCTGAAAATAAACTGAACTGACTGACTGAACAAAGCCTTGCTGGCACCAAGGCAACATGACTAATCAGTCCTCCTGAGTGTAATCTCCTTGAGAGCTTGAGTGAAGTTATGGACTGAATCAACATGGTGGCTTGGCCATGGACTCTTGTCTTAGGAAAATCCACCATGACACAAACGCATACACACAAAAATATTTTATCATATCTGGCTAATTTCTTTAATTAAGTTTAACTTCTGACAACAGGTATATAGCTCCGTGCCGTACCTGAATGTATGTTTAAATGAATATCCACTTAATTTTGTCCCCCAAGAAACAGCTTGTTTTTGTGTTGACGAGTAAACAAAAATGCTCTTTTTCTTCTTTTCATTTTCCGCACGGTTAATCTTTATCAAAACTAGGCAAGGCTCAAGTCATAAGGTGAATCTAGCTTCAAGTGATGTCATTAATCACATTTCTGAGCAGCGTAATGATACATAAATGCTATACACACATACTAAGTCCAAGTGATGTATCTCTGTGATCTCATTCAGCAGCAAGGGCCTTGTTTATTTATCACTACTGGATAATAAGCACTAAGTTAGACCATTTGTCATTGAGATCACAGTGACAATGATACTGCTCTCCCACAGTCTTGACTTTTTTTTAATTTTTTTAAACAATTTTATTTAAGGCATTTCCAGTTATATAAGAGTAATAAACATACAAACAAATAATCAACCAATTCAAGATATGAAATCTTGTGAACATAATCCCGTACTAGTGCCCTCCCCACATACCATCCCTTGGGACCAAGAGTACAAAAAAATTAAAAAGAAGAAAGGGATCAAATGTTGCAAAAGTGTAACATCCATGGACTAGTCAGACAGGTTGAAAATCGCTTGAAAGATCTCTTGAAAGGCCATTGCAATAGAGCTTCCTGGTCTATAAATTACTGTTACAATATCAAAATGGTCAAGCCTATGGGAATTTTTAATCCCCTGCATTTCATCTCAAGTGTGTCACATGGCTTCTGCTTTGTGTTTTTGGCTTCAATGTGAACCCAGATGAGATGCCGTGGATAAGCATTCCAGTTGATTCTCTGCAGGGAACCAGTCTCTGTCCCGTCACGCTCCCCAGCTTTCTGGAGATTGATCGGTATCAGTCGGCTGCCTGACAGCTCCAGGATTAAATCTCATTTAGCAAACCTGACAATTTGAGGCTGAAAGAAAAACAAGTGAGACAGAAAGAGAAGACAAAGAGACATAGATATAGCGTGCAGCGTGGATGATCGAGTGGTAGAGAATATGAAAGACAAAAACCTATAGGGAGAAGGATGAGAGACCTTACTAGTCGACTGTCGAGCTTAGGACTGTTTCCATATCAATGAAGACTGCTCCTCATCACAGCACATATTTTTTCTCGGGTCTTTTCCTATGGTAGCACTCGGGGACCTAGACATACAGTGAAACTTACAATGTAGAATGCTGGTTAATCTAGTATTTACATCCCCAAAACTAAGTTTTTTGAGTGTACTTATGTTAATTTATGAACATAACAAACAATAAAACATTTTTTTAAAAATGCAATTAAAACTAATGAGACTTGTGGTCCAGGGTTAGATACAGTATACAAAGGCATGCAAAGAGGAAACAGGTGGAGGTTGGCTTGGTGGCACAGTTGCTTCTCTGCAAGAAGGTTCAGGATCGATTCTCAGTTTTCATGTTCTCCTTGTGCCCGTGTGGGTTCTTTTCTGGTACTCTGGTTTCCTAGCCTGGCTCTCGCCAGACCCCTGTAGTTCCGCAAAGCTACGCTGAGCTCCACACAAGGGTCTGGGACTGCTCCATAGGCGATTCATTTCAGAAGGCAGGGCCTTGTAAAAAAATCTTGTATGTGATTGGATAAACCACTTGTCCGTTATCTTGAATGACGTGCTACTTCAGCCACTCACATCGTTCTCTGTTCATCTTTCAAAGAATTAATATTCGATAGATTCGACAAAACAGTTGGAATAGCAGAATCAATGCCAACGCACGACTCCTCACTGCGAGCCGCCATTGTTGTTTGACTCAAACAGTCGCTTCAGCGCTACGTCACACCTCAGAAAGTCCCGCCCGGCGATCCTGATTGGTTCATTATTTTTTGCTCCGGGGAAGAAGTTTGCATTGGCCTCGAGTCCAGACCCTTGTGTGAAGCTGAGCGTAGCGCCTCTGGTGGAGCTTTGCGGAACTACAAGGGTCTGGCGAGAGCCAGGCTACTGGTTTCCTACTACAGTCCAAAGACATATACAGTAGATTGACTGGTGACTCTAAATTGCACATGTGAATGTGAGTATGAGATTGTTCAGCACTGTGACAGACTAGTGACCTGTCCCCTATACCCCACACTCACCCCCTGTCAACTTAGCCTCGTAAACCAGCCTCTCACGGAAATGCATTTCATTTTCTCGTGAGAGTCTGGCCTCATTCCCCCTGTAAACATTTGGGATGGGTGGGAACAGGGCGGGAGTAGTCGCATTGACAGACAACCCCATTCAGCCAATCAGCAAGTTGGTGTAGTGACGGGGCTTTGCACCAGTCGGTCCCTGATTGGCCAACGTGCTGTGTCAATCACAGCGGCGACGCTGATTGGCTCGGCCCTCTGAGGGTTTCAGGCCAAACGCTTACAGGGGGAATGAGGCCAGACTCTCCTGAGAAATGAAATGAAATGCATTTCCGCGAGAGGCTGGTTTACGAGGCTACTGTCAACTAGCATTAGCTCCAGCACTCCTTAGACCTTGCATGGAAGAGCAGAATAGCCAATGGATGGATGGAAGTCATGTAGATGCAGGGTGCCGTTGTACGTATGCTATGTACAGGGTAGTGCAGGTCATACTTTGAAATTGCTTGTGGTGTGAATGTGGACAACTAGTGGTGAATTTCTGACATTATGAATTTCTTGCTGGCGTTTGAGAGACTGGTGAGGCTGAATGGAGATGAGAAATTGTAATAATGAAGACAGGAGGAAATTAAAAAATGGATCTGAATGGCAAGCAATTGTGGTTATGTTGAAGAGGCTGTAATGAGCACGAGTGACTTTTGTGATGACACTCATTTGACAAGGAAGAATCAACTACTGTATGACACAACATGTAGTTAGTCAGCGCATCCAGCTCTAAATATCAAATAGCCACACTCGACATTCTTAATGACTCAAGAGGTCACATTGTTGAATTGTCACACACAACAGTGTATCATCATCACAGCTCTAAAAATGAATATTTGTAGAAAATATTACATACCGTTGTGTGATTATTCACCAAAAGTCCCATGTGTTAGTTCAGCATGCACATTCACGTGCCCACCAGTGACTTGAGGAAGTATAAAGTGTTTGTCTTCTTATGCTCAAAGCCACCAGATTCCATGATAACAATAGTAATTTGACCTTAAAGAACACAGGATGTGCTGTGGTTTGACTACTTATAGATCACTTCATTTGTCTGCATTATTGTGTGGTGCTTTTCCCTAAGTAAAGGGCAAAAACACTACTGCCACTGAAAGTCACACACTTGCCTAACAGATCCAGGCTGTACAGTAGTATGTGAACAATCTCTGTGTTTGGTGAAAAATAAATCCCATTTTTGTCAATGGAGTCTGGTGCTTCTTCAAGAACAAGACATCCTGTTACTGAGACTCATCATAGGCTCATAAAAAGCAGAATAGCTACTTATAAATCACTAGTTTTATTTGTGGAGAAGTCTGTATGATTGTACTGCAGCCTGGTGTCATTTTCAGGCGATTTAATTAAAGTAAACACAATGGGCCGGATTTACTAAAGGTTTGCGTGTATTAAAACGTGTGCAAACGTGATTGCACGCGCAAACACATGTGGAACCTGATCTACTAACCGGACACACCGAGGATTGCGTCCCTCACACGGGCAGAATAGCACGTGCAATCCATTTAGCGTGTTTGCCTTGATGAATATGTAAATATGGGCGTTTCAGCCAGAACGTGCAGTATACTGGGAGGAGTAGATGCAAATAGATTTATTTAGTGCGTGCAATGTGATTTACCAAACCAGGAAGAGATTGCGGTGGCTGTTTTTGCGTCTTTATTCACCACGTCTGAAAACCATGTAGTAACTGATACCACTTTGTGAAAACGTATGCGTTTATTGATTTGATACCTGTCAGAGCCCCGTGATCTTACATCTCTGCATTTCCTCACGTCTGGGTAATTCTGTAACAGTTTTTCAGCCGTGTTAAAAGTCTTTTACGCGCCGTTACGCACGGGGCACGTCTGTCCTGCAGTGCGCTCCTCTCCTCTCACCTGGCTGCTCAGCTCCGTCTCTCAGTCTGCCTTCACCCGTCTTTGATCCCTCTGGTCAGTGGTCAGAGTGTTTAGATCCGGTTTAGATCAGTGTCCCACCTGAGCTCTCTATTAATCCACTGGATCATGGGCGGCACACACATATTAGGTGTGTGATTGTCGCTGCAGCTGCTGCCTGTTCGTCACTATATGACGAGTTGGGCCCTGTAGCGATTTGTGTTTATTTATCTAAACAGAGCGCGAGAGAGATGAACACACATGCTGTCATTGTATGCATCGGATCAAATGTCATTCTGTCCCTTCGTCCGTCCAGCTCTCTGTCCACTCTCTCCATGGCGGAAACGATTACCACACGCAAAACCCTCATTTACATATTGCGGTTTGCACGTGTTTTCATTTAGCGGGTTACTCTTAGTAGATCACCTGTTTTGCGTGCACTAACCAAACTCGCAATATTATAGCAGGCGCAAACAATATAGCGCCCGCTATCTGGGATCTTAGTAAATCCGGCCCAATGTGTGTAATGGCACTGTGCTCTGCGCTCATACACATGCTGCGAGGATTTAATGAACTGAGGGAGAAACTTTTTATACAATATGAAGCAGCTGCAAATAGCAGATAATACAAGGCTCACCCACATCTGCTCATAGATCAATGCAGACTGATTTATTGACACCCCTGCTTCAACCATTTGTTAAGTCACGTGTGCACATGCATGCATATGTGCAGTCGCAGGATGAAAAGCACGCAAGCACATGACTGCGCATGACTTGGAAGAGGTTCATAGAGGGACCTGAAGGTGTATCGTCTTGAAATCGCAGACTTTACTTTCACTTTCGTCAACTTACCAAATGTAGCTTTTAATTCTGCAGTATAGCTTTTTCCTTTTTGCTGGCATTTTATCTGTGTTCTCTCTGTCTTTATGGTTTAGTCGTGTAATTTTTTCGGTGGTGCAGTAGCAGCGTTCTGTTGTCACGATTGTGGAAGGTGCCCTCTTGTGGTCATAGATGACATGGCGTATATTTTTGATATATAAGTCGCTTTGAAATATAGGTCACATGACCAGCCAAACTACTAAAAAAAGCACAACTTATACCCCTTTCCCACTGGCCAAAAAACCTGTTTAAACTCGCTAACAATCAGCTTTTGGTGGCAGTGGCGCACCGACCCGCGTCAAACGACTCGGCAAGCGACGCAGGTTAAAATCGCCTGCAATCGGCTTAGCTCTGATAGGCTTGCAGTGGGAACGCCAGACCCGGGTCAACCTGCTAATTTATGTGATGACGTTGAGCATTACGTGACGACACGTCATAACATCGTGCCAGTCGCTTCTCATATCACGTACCAAAACAAAGCTCTGCTCACATTCGAGACTGGGATTTGATCAACATGTCACAGCACTACTTTTAATTGTTCATTGTCCGCTGCCTTTCGACCATTTTGAGGACAGACAAAAGTGCATAACAAGAAAGAACACTGACCACCGCCTGACTCGCTTTCATGTTGCTCTCCATTGTTTACTTCCATGAATTATGTCGCACTTATGATATCATCAACGCGATCTCAGCGTGATGACGTCACCAGATGCGCAGTGGTGGAAGCGGAGGCCACGCAGCAGGGGGTCAGACCCGGCTCGTTTTGGTCAATGGGAAAGGAGCCAAATGCCGATTGTTAGCGGGTCGACATGCATTTAAAAAAACTGCATCGACCCGCTAATTTAAGTGGGAAAACGGCTTTATAGTCCGGAAAATATGGTATACTATATACTCACATGACACATGGAAAGAATTATAAGCAATTACCAGGATCTATAATTGTTTTGTGTTCGCAATGAATGCTAAGTATTACAGAAACATCTAAGTTAGAGTCATCTTTTGGTGTATTTAATTTGTTTTTACCAGAGACAGTCAAGTTTAGCCTATTATTCAGAATAAAAGCAAAGCAAAAACGTTTTTCAAATTCATTGGAACAGCTGGTTAACATTAACATGATGGCAACTTTGGGCTATTTTGAAAGGCCTGTGTACACTGTCAACTAAAAGGTGTTATTTGAGTCAGTTTGACCCCTGGCGTAAAACATCAGGAAACATCAGTGTGTTGCATTCTTCTGTGAGTCGGTTTTATTTATAGAGCTGGTGACCCTCTACCTGTGTATTACCCTCACTCACGTCATTGCCCCCCAGATTTATTTTCCCACTCAAACATAAACATACACATAAACCCAACAGGTTGGCACTTCTGGATGAGTTGAGACAGGCTTCTGTGTACAGCCAGATGGAAGCGTACTGGCTGTCTGTTGTGCACGCTGGCTTCACTGTTCAGCTAATTCATTTACGCCATCACAAGTGCGCAAATAGTCAGACACTTCATGCAATTTTGAAGTCGTTGGGCAACACACAGCTTGCCATCCCTCTCAGTAAAGTCGAGGACCCCCGCCGGGCCACTAGAGCATGCTGGGAGATTAAGCTGACTTTCTAGAAGAGCCGGTGCAGAAAATGGCCACCACCTACTCATTTCTATAAGAGGGCACGTATACCATGTTCTTCAAACTTCCACAGACTGCAGTAAAACTGAAAATTGTTAGAATTAATCAACTTAGTTTGGCTGAGCTTACCTGAAATGTTAGTTAAGACTGTGTTACAGTATACTGTATTGAACTGTTTTCATGTTGGGACTGCTATCGTCAATGCAGTAAGTTGCAGTCAGCTGTATGTCCTACTCCTAAATTGAGTTTTTAATTAAACAGATGCAAACTAACATCTAAAATGTTTGTTTGCATATACAGTATGTTCCCAGAATAAAAAATGTTTCAGTGACAACATGCCATGACTTCTTAGTGCAGGCAAAGTCTTAGTGGAACTCTAAAACATATGAGGTAAACTTAGGCCCAATCCCATTTCACCCCTTGGCCCTACTACCGGGTCCATGGCACTGGTCCGACCTCCCATTAGTCCGACCTCCCATTAGTTCGACCTCCCATTGGTTCGAACTCCCATTGGTCCGACAATCGGAGTAATGAGAGTTCGAACTAATGGGAGGTCCTCATTAGATCGAACTGGACTAGTTATTAGTCAAACTCTACATTCTTACCGTTCACTATGCATTTATATAATTATTCATATAGGCTCCACCTGTCAATAAGACACACGTGGAAGAAGAGGTGCAGTTTATTGTGTTTCACCAACGAGGAGCTGTCATTACGCATGACTTTTACGCACTGCTGCGCGCTCATTAGTGTCCGTAATTAAACCTTGACACTCATATCAAATCAAACTTCCATTACAGACAGGTATACAGACAGGTGGATTGGGTTCTCTGTCTTTCTCTCCCACTCCGAACAGACAGACGGACGCAATCAGAAAGGAAACGGAGGCTGCGCATTGATCCTTTTTTCCTTTCTGGGATCAAACGGATCATGTGCATAATTAACTGCAAGCAAGCACTTAATATTAATAACATATAACGCTCATTATGCTTCCAGCCTGTCTAGCCTCTACCTGGTCTTTTTACTAAACTTAACCAACTCCTTTCTTCATTGCCTGAACCTAACCAAAGCGAAATTTACTTTTTTTTTTTCTCTCAGTCTGCTGTCAGCAGGAGCGGCGGCTGCAGCAGCCTTGCGCCCGTGAAGTGAGCTCAAGCCGGCGAGGTTCAGCCGTGCTCGAGCGGAGGGGAGGAGAGAAAAAAAAGTGTATTTATTTTACTCTGTACTCTGGGAGGGGGGACTTTAATTATCAGTTTACACATCTTGATCAGCATTTCCAAAGCTGCATGCTGGAAGAGCTCTTCACAAAGTAGCGATGACAGTTCAAACTAACGGGACCACCCATTGGATCGACCTCCTATTGGTCCGACTTGTGGTTGATTTTGTCGGAGTAACGGGAGGTCGAACCAATGGGAGGTCGGACCAGTGGGTATTTTGTCGGAGTAACGGGAGGTCGGACCAACGGGAGGTCGGACCAATGGGCAGTTCCCCTACCACTTACCCCTACCCCTCCGTTTTGCGCGTTCACGTGTAGGGGTAGGGGTGTCCCAATTCCCGTTAGGACAGAGGGGTAGGGGGAAGTGGTAGGGCTACATACCCCTCCAAATGGAGATTTTTCAGAGGCACAGTCCAAACGGAGGGGTATGAAAAGTTTCCCAGAATGCATCTTGCGGCAGCCGGCAGCGGTGGCTGTAAAACGAAAAGCTGTTTTATTTCTCACTGTAGCGCTGTTATTACGTCACTTTATCAAGTTTTAATATTTTTTCATGCGAGAAAGTAACTATTTAGATCCCAAATGTGCGGTTAGTTTATCCAAATGACGGCTGGTTAGAAGTTTGCTCCGACATTTTTTCGGGAACTGCCCATTGGTCCGACCTCCCATTGGTTCGACCTCCCGTTACTCCGACAAAATCAACCACAAGTCGGACCAATAGGAGGTCGAACCAATGGGTGGTCCCGTTAGTTCGAACTGTCATCGCTACTTTGTGACAAGCTCTTCCATTGATAGGAGCATGCAGCTTTCTCTCTCTCTCTCTCTCTCTCTCTCTCTCTCTCTCTCTCTCTCTCTCTCTCTCTCTACGCACATCACACACATACACGCGCGGCCCAGAATATCACCATATTCAGTCAGAGAGCCAGATCATGTCAGATCGCGCACAACCATCATAAATGCTGATCAAGATGTGTAAACTGATAATCAAAGAAATACACTTTTTTTTCTCTCCCCCCCTCCGCTCGAGCACGGCTGAACCTGGCCGGCTTGAGCTCACTTCACGGGCGCGAGCCTGCTGCAGCCGCCGCTGCTGCTGGCAGCAGACTGAGAGAGAGAGAGAAAAAAATAAGTAAATTTGGCTTTGGTTAGGTTCAGGCAATGAAGAAAGGAGTTGGTTAAGTTTAGTAAAAACAGCAGGTAGAGGCTAGACAGGCTGGAAGCATAATGAGTGTTAGCTATATGTTATTAATATGAAGTGCTTGTTTTGCAGTTAATTATGCACATGATCCGTTTGATCCCAGAAAGGAAAAAAGGATCAATGCGCAGCCTCTGTTTCCTTTCTGATTGCGTCCGTCTGCCTGTTCGGAGTGGGAGAAAGAGAGAGAGAACCCAATCCACCTGCCGGTATCTGTCTGTAATGTAAGTTTGATTTGATATGAGTGTCAAGGTTTAATTACGGACACTAATGAGCGCGCAGCAGTGCGTAAAAGTCGTGCGTAATGACAGCTCCTCGTTGGTGAAACATAATAAACTGCACCTCTTCTTCCACGTGTGTCTTCTTGACAGGTGGAGCCCATATGAATAATAATATAAATGCATAGTGAACGGTAAAAATGTAGAGTTTGACTAATAACTAGTCCAGTTCGATCTAATGAGGACCTCCCATTAGTTCGAACTCTCATTACTCCGATTGTCGGACCAATGGGAGGTCGGACTAATGGGAGGTCGAACCAGTGCCATGGACCCGTTTTTTCGGCGAAGTGAAGCTCCAGGAGGAGCGGCTCCTCAGCAGCCGGTCTGCAGCGCTGCTCTGCCGGCCAAATTATGTCCTCGTCCCGGGAGAAAAGACGATCGTTAATTAACTTATCCGCAGGTTTTTAGAGGTTAAATTCTTTTTAGCATTTAAATGTTGGTCTCATTGATGAAATCTGACAATTGTGGCAGTAGCATTAGTTTACTTGAATGAAAAGTGAAGCTTCATGTGTGTATCAGACAGAGGAGCAGGCAGCGCTGCCTCTGGGCTCTGTACGTACCACATTTACATAAGTAAATAAATGTTTTACAATGAACCGATCAGCCTGCATTACATTTAATCTTATTTTATTAAGTTATATGGTACACGGCTATTTGATTTCTGGCAAAAGCTCGCCGCATCAGCTTACGTAAAAGCCAGTGAGACTACGTGATGACGTATGTGATTGTTGAAGGGGTGTCCCAATTCGTAGGGGTTGACTTTCTACCCCTACCCCTTGTAGCTCCGTTTCAAGGGGCGAGGGGCAAGGGGTAGGGGTAAAAAAGAGAAATGGGATTGGGCCTTAGTCAGTTCTACATCTTGACTGCTGGCTTCAAAGCAAAATGTATTTCTCCCTCAAGAGATAATAAAGTTTCAAACTACTGTACTCTTTTCTGCATTTGATAGATGGCAAATGCATGTGAGGGCATTTTTAAAAACCATTTTCACAGTTCATTTACATAAGCAAATAAAATCTAATTGCTGATGTAAATAACTGAATCAGTGATTGTGTTATGGCAGTAGAATATTTCCTGCACATGCAGGGCTGAGTGAATGCACAGGGCCTAACAACAACATAACACAAGCATATGACTAGACGTGTTTGTCTCTATTCATGATCATAAGTGGTCTGACTGCCTTGACTTGTCTGTGATGATTCACTTGTGTGATGCAGCACAGTTCGCCAGTGCGTTTTCCAGCCCACAAAGCAGGTGTGGCACAGCAGTGAACACATCTGCTCTCTTTACGACTACAGTGTGTTACTACATGACACAATAAAATCCAAATTA
The DNA here is from genome assembly GCF_045865225.1 of Trachurus japonicus. Lineage (NCBI taxonomy): Eukaryota > Metazoa > Chordata > Actinopteri > Carangiformes > Carangidae > Trachurus > Trachurus japonicus. The sequence goes on from NC_140919.1 coordinate 21,375,578, forward strand.
TGAGCATTAAATTGTCCCTACATCTTATAAAGTCCACCGACAAGGCAGGGATACATGTCGAATGAAGCTTTGTGAGCATGTAAACACCAAATGCACATGCACATTTGGCAGCATCGGGCAAAGAGTTGCCACATACTTGTTGGATTTTTGTGGATTTATTGTCTATTTCTCCACTTTTTATTGTGTCTTTTGAGTTCTCGTTTACACTCTCCCCTTGCTCTGACTCCTCTCTTTCCCTACTCTAACTGTGCCACCCTATTCTTCAACCCTCTAGGTATAGGGACTATAGCTAATGACAGATAGAGGTAATCAATGCACTGCACGACTCCTGCTAAGCTCCTCTATCCTATTCTCATGCATTACTGGCCTGTCTCCTTCATTACCTATTCAACCTCTCCGGTTTGCCGCATGGCTAATCCTTTCTTTAGCTTTCCATCCTTCCCTCCCTCTGTCCACACCTCACCTTATCTCACTATCCATTCCCCACCTCCACTTCACTCCACCCCTATTTTACTGTAATACCCCACTTTGGTTGCTCTTTGCAGTATTTCACCAACAGTGCATCTTTTTTCCCTGCCATCCTAAGCTGCCTTTTTTAAATTCTTTCAATGACCCTGATTACAAATAGGTCACATTAAGGGCACTTTTAATCTCAAATCTCTCCTAATTGTGGGAGTCATTAGAATGTATTATCCTCATTTCTAGCGTGCCTCCACTCTTATACTGCATAGGAATGCTGATGCAGTATTGTAACCATGTAAAAGAGCTTATTGTTCTTATCTGTCTGGAGCTGAATCTGAATATCATATTGCCTTAACAGCAGTCTAATGAAGTTCCACACAAGACTGAAGAAAGGAAATATCTACATTAACTTCTAATAATCAGTTTTTTTTCCCACATAGTGCCTCATTAGATCCTTATCTCAATGTCATGCCTGTCATCTGTATGCATGCACGCGTACAGCTGTTTGTGTGAGTGTTTAATTGTGTGCATGTGCATATACCTCATCCTTTTGGGGGTGCCCATGCGCACACCAAAGCACGGCTATACTGTATGTGTGTGGGTTTTATTTTATGAGGAGGTTACACAGTCTGTCCACTCTAATGATAATAATGTCATATTATCCCTGAGGGAGAAAGGTGAGCTATGGTTTTATTATACATCCCAAACTATTACAACTATTCGTATTGTAATTGGATTACATTCATTTTCATTTATTTTATAGTTTCATTATTATTTTATTATGGTGAGCTTAAATCTCAAAATAAAATGTGATCATCATAATAGACAATCATTGTTTAGTAGTGACTGTATGCTCATTTCATTTTGTTTTGTCGATGTCAAACACGATATCTTGTGTTCAGTTCTGTCAGATCATCTCTACATGTTCTCTGCCTTGCTCTCTTTGGGATATAAAGGTTAGCAGATACACTGGTACACAGAGTAAACCCACAATAATGACAGTGTTTCCTTCTGCTGTGACACCACCATCTGGTATTTCTTGAGAGGGAGCTACAACACAAACACACACACACAAACATGCACACTCGTGCACTTAGGCACACACATGTGTCTCTGGCACCAAGAAAAGAAAAATGCACACCTTGCGACGTTGGTCTCTGCAGGTTCAAGGCAAGCATGCTGTTCATCAGCGTTCACAATCTGTTTGCTGGTTCAGGTCTCCTACCCAACAGTTAGCAAACAGCCCACACTCCAGGAAGGACAACAAACCTGAGTCAATATGCAACCAAAGCACATGCATCAAACCAAGATGTTTGGATGAGTTGAGCCAGCAGACTCACTCGCCATCACAGGATAAACAGAATAAATATCTGTCTATTTATCTAGAAATGAAGAAGGTTCAATGTCATTTAACAATTCACCAAGCACAGCGCTGACTCTTCTGGTTATAATCAACAATGTGACTTACGGCTTCCCATCCTCCATTGTGTACAATATTTTGCCAAAAATCCTTCACCTCAGCTCTATCATTCACCATTCCACCCACTTACAATACCATACACTGCATCACCAGCCTTTGACGCACACCGATGATGGAGACAGCAACAGAAAGTATCACGATTTCTAAATAACACATAACTTGGGGGGTAAAAATACAGAATACCAGTACATAAAAAGTCCAACTAAATTCTTCATAAAACTTGGTTTATGATAATGATGTCACGTCTTTACTTTTAAGTAGACAGACAAACCTGTCCTCCAGTTGAAGCTCTGTATCTCCATCTTTTCAGCTGCCTAGCCCAACACCTTCTTGCACTTAGGCTAATTGTGTTAGTCTGCATGCTGAGAAAGAAAGGGACGAGTGCGGGGGATAAGGAGTAAAAGGGGAAAGGGGGCACAAAGCTGTCAGACTGGAGTGGTTTTAATTATTCCGTCTGGGAAAGGATGCCCTGAGACATTGTTCTTCTGTTTGAATACATGTAAATATATATATTTTTTTCTTTTTCTTTTTTTTTTTAAAGATTTATTTTATTTGCCTCGTGTTGGCTTAATTAAAAGTAGACAGTGCTTTATTGAGAAAGCGTGTGTGTCCTAGGATCAGGAGTCAATTTAATGCATGAGCAAGTTAAATCCTGTTTGCAATAAACTGCACTCGTGACTTTCATTCTTGTCAAAGAGATTTGTGCTGATTTAAACCTCTGCCATAAAATGAGAGCTGTACAAATCAGTGTGGTTAAAATCCACAATTTTTTTCCATGATGCTCATAAGCTTCCAACATAGCTCAGGCTGCATATGCATGCACAAACACTTCCTGTGATTGCAGGATTTTGAATTGAGAAAAAGAGATAAATATTACAATTTGAAACTGAAGAAAAAATGAAGTTTCTTAAATATATGTGTGTCTCAGTCTTGTATGACCTGCATCCTAACACCTGCCTGTTATTTGAAATCCACAGCCACACACCTTTATGGTGACATGCACCATTGTGAGTTAATGTGCATTGATGCGTCACACTGCTGTCCTATTTTCCAACACTACCATGGGTCCACATAGTAGTATTTTGTTTGTTTCAATTCATTGAAACACTGCCTGCTTGTTTTCCTGTCTATATCGCATGAATGGTGTCAATCTGCCTCCAAAGGAATCACTCCTGCCTGTAGCCCGTCTGTGTTGCTCTTTAGATTATACACTTGTAATATGAGCACTTTCAGAGTGCTAGTTTTACATAATTTTCATGGCTCTACTATTATGAAAATGTTTAAAATCTCTGTACTGTAGATGTACATCTTGTGAAACGGCTTTGGATATCCTTGAAAGCACCTCATTCAAACTGTAAATGATGTTTAAGTGTGAAAGTCAACTTTTGAGTTTGGCTTTCATGTTTTTTTCTGGATTGTGTAGCGTTAATTCAGCTAATTTTGCTTTCAAACAGAGACCAACATACTGCTTAGGAAGAGAAAACACTTTATCAGTTATGACCCAAACAGTAAGACTGGCCTTTCAGCAGACTTGTTTGTATGTTACATGTGCCTCTGACTGTGTCGAGACCAAAAGATTCCCATGATGCTGCCGCTCCATAAATGATTCAACAGAGACATTTCAACTTTATAACTTGGTTGAAAAGGCAAGACATTACCGTTTGTTTGAGCACTTGCATCCTGTATGTGCCTCATATTTTAACCTTTCAGTTACTTTGGATCAGTGGGTGCATTAAACCACAGGAGAGAGTGGTCTCCCGTAGTTTTGTCCAGATCTATGAGCAACATGAGGCCCTAGCCTTTTCTGACTTTTTTCTCTCGACAAACTTTTACTCTGAGCTCAGACCTGAATGCAGGGAGGGCACCCACTGTGAAGAAAAAAATATAGATTGCATTGTGTAAGCAAGGACAAGTTTACCATAAGGTCTTGCAGGGTCTTAATATAATTATTTACATCCCCTTCATTGGCTCACTTGGTTATTTTCAGTCTTTCAGAATAGATTATGGTGATGTCTGCCCATAGGGTGTATATTATTTTGTGGTTTTCTCACTAGAACTGTTGTATCCAACCTAAATGTATCATTTTAAATGGACACATATGGAACCGTCTCTTGAAAAAGCTGCCACTGGATGAGTTCACTTAGTGCCTGATTAAAACTTTATGTGAAGCAGAACAAACTGTGCTCCGCTCTGCAAGAACCAGTCCTGCTGGGTGCACTTTGTGGTGGACTTGAAGTGGTGAAAATGTAAATTAAGACATGAACATCTTCCACGTAATGACTGAGATTCAGTCCTTGGCATAAACCTATTGGCACTCTTCTTCCCCAGCAGTCGATTCCCACCTTTTCTCACTGAGTCAAAGATTTTGGTTGAAGGATTTAGACCAGTATTCATAGTGGTCCATTTACTAAATTTGAGTCAATTGACAATCATCTGCTAATTTGCTGCAGGAAGGAACAGAGTCATGGACAGCATCCTCTTTAAACATAATTTTATATATATATATATATATATATATATATATATATATATATATATATATATATATATATATATATATTATATAAATATATAATTGTTCTTTCAACAACTTAGCAAATGCAGCACAGTACATTTCAGTCTCATTCAGAGCAAAATCATCCACACACTGGATACCATATGCCACAATAACTGTCAACCACAAAAGACATTGGAAGAAGGGACCCACTCCTCAAAAATGACTGGAGCTTCACTTCCTGTGTTACAAAATCGGAATCAGTAAATCAAAGCATTTAAAAATAATACCAAGACTTTTGTTCTGCCGTTTAGCTCTTAAGTCAAAGTCTGAATCCACCTCCAAATAAGGACATTAATCACACAACTGCAACACAGATGACAGGATAAAGACTATAAACTTTCTATATATACACATAATTTTTCCTGTTGATGTATGCCCCATGTCCTAAAGCTGCAATGAAGACTCCGCTATATTTATCACTATTAAATATAAAGTTGTGCATGGCAGACATATCACCCATAATGAAGACTCACTGAGATAGATGTGCTGCTGTGGTTTCTCTCTCTCTCTCTCTCTCTCTCTCTCTCTCTCTCTCTCTCTCTCTCTCTCTCTCTCTCTCTCTCTTTGTGCACGCTCATAGTGTGTGTGAGTGTGAGTGTGTGTGTGAGAGAGAGAGGGAGAGGGAGAGGGCGAGAGACGAGGGGGGGGGGGGTGTTTATTAAGCCATCATCACATAAAGGATGGTTGGTTTAGATAATAGGAGTTACAACTGTGTGTTGCTTTGCGTGTATGTGGCATATTGTACTGTATGTGTACTGACTGGCTTTCTCAAGCTACAATATACAGTATTATAACGCAAGAATATGGTTGTGTGTTTAGCATAGTACTGAACACATGTACAATGACATGTAGATGGAAAACATGTGCCTTTAAACATCTGTATTATATACACCCATTATGTCAGCAATGCCATTAGAAATGGACAAGCACTGAGAATGAAACTGGAAAGTCAAATCAGAGGTTTTGGGACTTGTATCACAAATGATTAGAGAGACAGAATGCACCACATAGCCTACATACTGTAAATATAATGAAAGAACACTGAGCTGACGAATGGAAGCCTATGTGTTACAATCGTACACTGAGGCTGACATAAGGTGTGGTGTCACATCTTGTCTTCATCAGTGAAGAATTAAGAGACCTGTTCTAATCATATAACATGCAGTTCAAGGGAATGCTCACGTTTCAAACAAGAAAGTCAAAATATGCTGGAGGCCCAGCTGCTCACTTAACCCAGTTTCTTCCGTTTTTCAAAAGTTTAAAATGTAAATGTAAAATAACCTAATTTTTCTGATTAAGTGTAGGATTTGAGGAAAGCTGGCGATATAAGTGATCGATAGCTCTTTTTAAAGATTCATAAAACCATCAAAATTCAAAGTGTCCATTAAATTACAATCAGGTTAGTTTGTCCATACCTGCATGCAATTTCCGCACCTGAAACAATAGTTCATAAACCTCTCCTGTCCTATCACCCTGAAAACAAATAAGTTGGAAAAATGAAAACATAAATAAATGAAAACATTGTTTTGCTTACTAAGGTTCTTGGCATTATTTGGGGAGTAAGATATTCAAAATTGTATTAGTTTCTTGAGAGTTTGGGGGATTCTTCCTCTGCCCTGCTGTGATAATTTATTGATGGTATTTTTGCCTCAAGCCTCATAGTGCTGCAATCATAAAAAAAAAGTATATATGAAAACAATATTGCAGTAATGACTTGAGCACATGCAGCACAAAACACAAAAATACACAGGACACACACACACAAAAGAAGACAGAACACATTTGAGCACAATGTTCTCCCAGAGGAAGTAACCCTCCCCACCTTATCGATTAAGTGGATTGACTGACCAGAAGTAAAACTGACCAGAAGTAGGACACAATAAATATAAACCATTGGACTAAAGAGACAGGAGGGTCAAACAAACTCCTCAAATACTGTGAATGATTCAATGACCACATTAACATGAGAGCTTTAATTCCGAATAAAAATAATTCAATTCTGAATAAAAATTAATTCCGCTTTAAAAAGACCATGTAAACTCCTAATTCTGAATGAAAATGATTGTTCGGAATTAAACTAAATTCCAAAGTAAATGGCTGGTTTATTCCGATTTTAAATCCAAATTAATTAATTCCTCGATCATGTAAACATTTATTCCTCTTAAATCAATTCCGGTTGTTTGCATGCAACTGACTCAAAGCTCTCTGCTCTGTGTGTGTGTGTGTGTGTGTGTGTGTGTGTGTGTGTGTGTGTGTGTGTGTGTGCCAATCGGTTACATGATGTTTCTTTCATTTGGAATTAACAATTCCGAATTAAATAGTTCGGAATTAAAATATTCTCCTTTGAGTTAACATGGAAATAGTAATTCCGAATTAAGGTTTACAAGGAAAACACGTTCAATCGCCTTCATTTAATTCCGCTTAACATCTGGGGGTCGGGAAGGGTTCTGATTGGATGTAAATTGTTCACTTATTTACATCTCCCAGAAGTGTGCGAGTGTGTGTGAAGTGAGCAGGGCTGCTGCAACAACAACAACTTAGTAGGAGAAGAAAGTTTCTCCTCTTAACTGCCAGGATCGCCTTCCCCGGGTGTGTGAGCTTTGCCTTCCCCGCCAGAGCAGCAGCAGCCGCGGCCAGGCACCGGGGTCTGTGGAACGGGTTCACGAAGCCTGGTTGTTGCGACATGACACACGCCACCGCGGCTGTAACTTTATGTTGTGTGTGTGTGTGCACACACGCACACACAGAGCAGATAGCATCGAGTTAGTCGACCAAAATTAATTTTAAATTATTTTTAAAGGGACAGTGTGTAACTTATTTGGCTTTTTATTAGCAAAAATCAAATATTGCTTTCATAAATACATATTTACAGAAGTCTAATCACAACTGCATACAAATGAAAGCTGTCTTGTAGCTTAGAATGAGTTGTTTAAGCAATATATCACGACAGGCCGTGGTATATGCTCATTATACCACGGCTAAGGGGCGGAGGGACGACAACCCCCTTAGAGTGGTATAATGAGCATATACCACGGACTGGAGTGATATATTGCTTTTATCAAACGGTTACCAATAATGACAATATGAAAGAGGGATACGCAATCAATTTCATGTAGTTTTATTCAACCAGAAATACATATTATTCAATAAAATAGCCTCACTGTGAAAAAAATAGTCCCACCTCTCTAGACGTTAGCTCCATTTTAGCTCTGCATCTCGTCTTTTCCTCCGCTTTTTTTCAGGTGAAAGTCACTGCTCAATCCCATCTACCGTTGTTAACCCTCCCCGGAGATGAAAGTTAACATTAAACATGTGAATTCAACTACTTTAGTCCATTTTTTTAACATCGTAAACATCAAGGGCCCTAGTTTCCTAGACCGGGCGAAGTCTAAGTGCAGCGCAGCTTCGCCACGCCAGCGCAGCTTCGCCACGCCAACTAGGCGTGTCCAGGTCCATCAAGTTTGCTGGACAGCGCAGTCCGATTTACGCCAGCGCAAGCCCGCCCCTCGTCCCTCCTACCGGCGCAAACGGCAAAGGGGGAGGAGAGAGGGCGGGAGGGAGACAGGAGGAGGAGAAGTGGGATTAACACAGCCGATTCGGATCTTCACCAATCAAATGAGCTCCTCTCCTCACCTTTAACTGCGCCGCGGGCGATGCGCACTGCAAGTTTGTCATTTTATACTTTGACATGGACGGAGGAGACAGCGACGCCAGAGGCCGAACCTCTCCCAGGAGGAAACAGCTGTTTTGGTCCGGAGGTCCGAGCTCAGAGTGGCCAATAATGAGTTTACTAATATCCTTAATCAGGTTTGATCTGATACACTGAGAACCGGTGCTCAGTGTAAGAAACAACAACTAACAAACTAATAAAGAAACTCACATTTATTCATTTCAATTTATTATTCCCTGTGTAAGACAGATGAGAGGTGTACACTAATCACAACATAAACAAACACCATGCGGGATGAAATCAGCGTAAAGGACGCTCTCTCTCTCTCTCTCTGTCCTCCTCTCTTTTTTTTCTGCGATAGAGATGCTGAGTATACTGTAGTAGGCTATATACTGACTATCTGATACTGAGGCTGTTGTGGTGGACTAAGAGAGATGATGATTTGTGTTTTGTTTTTCATTACGGCCGCGTGACGACGCAGTCGCCCTCTAATAAATTAATAAGTAAATAAATAAATAAAGGGGATCATCACAAGGTAGTCTCAACACGGCAGCAAAATGCAGTCATCCACCCTCAGTCCTGCTTGGGACATCCGCAGCTGCTTTTCAGTGCCAGTTCGTCCCTGCTGTGTTAATTCAGGTGGAGTTTCCATTACAGCCGACAGCCTTTGATCTCTGCTTTGATCTGACGTCAGATGTGACGGGAAAATCTATATAGATATAAATTCACGTGTTGATTCCGTTAGTTGCATTAAATAGTGGTTATTGTGGATATTTATTGCATTGAAATGTGCCTGGAACTGTGGAAATCTGCCTGTGAGGTCTTGGTGACATGTGTGCACTGCACGTCAGTCAGCCAAACTTCCACTGCACCTGCTGCGCTCCGCCCTGCGCTGAGATTAGACCTGGTTTGAGGTGGCGAGATTTCAGCGCACCCTCGGCGGGACATTTTCGCACGAAACTTCCACTGCACCAAGCTGAATCTGTGACGCCTCCCCCTGCTGCGCGGCCACGCCTATCTCAGCGCAGCGCGATCTACCAATCTACCAATATACCAATCTGCCAATCTGCCAATCTGACTTTGCGCTAGGCTGCGCTGGTCGAAACTTGCATTAGACCGGCTGCGTTACCTTGCGCCACCTGCGCTGCGCCAGCAAACTAGGGCCCCATCTGTCTTTTGCTACGGACTGCAACAGTCCGTTGTCATGGATACATGACAACAACTTCCATTCATACCAGCCATACGTGCCTGACGCGGAGTGATAGCTTACGCTGTGATAAGGCTTTAGAATAGTAGCCGTATGCTCAATATACCACGGTTAACAACCAATCAGATTGCCGGATTTCACCTTTCCGTTTTATAATTACAAATACATAGGTGGCCAGTGCACCCACTGGAGGCTGCCATCGCCATCTTTGAATACGCGAAAGTGGACAAACTTGGCTCAAACGCTCTATTGAGTGTCTGTGACTAGGCTTGTGCCCGGAGGATGATCGACGTAGTTGTTTCTGTTATTTTCTGCCGTTATAAAACACACATGGTGCTACAACTGAGCAGCATTAGCAGCTAGATCTTACAATGTTGAACAGCGGCCACCGTCACTTTGCCGATGGGAGGGGTGAGCGAGTGAGCGCTGAATGCTGGATGTCACGGTTTAACCCCAATACTATACTGAGGCTTTAAGAGAAATAAACGTTTACATGATCGAGGAATTAATTAATTTGGATTTAAAATCGGAATAAACCAGCCACTTACTTCGGAATTAAGTTTAATTCTGAATAATCGTTTTCAGAATTAGGTGTTTACATGGTATTTTTTAAAGCGGAATTCATTTTTATTGGGAATTAAATTATTTTATTCAGACGTGGCCAATATCAAGAAATGGAAAGCTGTTCAAAGCACAGACACTGTAAATAACTGCCCATTCCTACTTTTCCTCTGTACCCTAGTGGCTTAATATAGATTTACAGCTTCTTATAACTTCATAAACATACAGTATTGTCTACCAGCATCCCTCTAAGCCAGTACACAGTCATGGAAAATCTGCAGTGTGTTAGCGAGACCTTATGTGGAGGTCATGTGGAATATGCAGCCATGTGCCCTTTTTTTTTCTTTTTTACATTTGCAGACAAGTAATTTTCTGTTTGTGTAAGGCACCCATTTCAATGTAGTATCCATCACCATCATAAAGCAATTTTCCACTTGCTCTCATTTGTCCTTTGACTTCAACATAAACCGCCACAATATCCAACAGCAAAATCAATGAGGATGAAAGATTTGATCATCATATGTTCTCCCTTTGGTGAAAATATTATCTCTTCTCCGTTTCAATTTCCTTATTCACGCATCCCCACCCCCCCATATCCTCCTTCATTTAACCCCTTACTGTCCACTTCCTTCCCTCTCTCTTTTTCTCTGCCTTTCTTTTCCATCGCCTGATATATACCACTGAAAAACAATAATGGAAGTAATTATGCCTGAGGCTCTCAAGGACTACGTAAAATATACAATAAAATCTTCAGTCTGTACTCAAGATTTTATAATCGCTGCACCTAATGGTGCCCAGCTATAAGAGATAAAACGACATTATTCATTAACAATAATAAGGCCCACAGAGAAACTAATAATTGAACAATTTTACAAAATTCAAGTGAACACTCAATTCCATTACAAATTGAGTATAATGGTCTGTGTCTTAATTGATTTCTCTCTAAATCTTTCTGAAACAAAAATATCTTTCTCAAAGAGCCAAATCAACATCAGACAACCAAAACAAATCCTGTTTCTTACGCAACATTTTCTCAAACAGATGGTAAACGACTGTCCAACACACAATCCAGGAAAAAGTGCCTGCATGTGCATCCTGAGCCATGTTAGAATTACTTCCTTGTACACACAACAAGGGCCAAAGCTCTTGTTGGGCAACAATCACCACCACCCACTTCCAGAAAAAAAACAAAAAAAAAAACATCTTTGGAACAGAAACTGCAGTATCTGCTTGAGTTAAATAGTCATTTGCTTCACTCTTCTAACTACCCAATTTCCAAACTATGTAAGTATAATTGATGTTTCAAAAAAATGTACTAGAATCTAGAGGGATCAAGCCATCATGTTAAATTTCCTTTGCTGTTTCCTTTGCTTCTCTCTCCACCTTGTACTCCATATTGTTCAAGCAGACAAATTACTCCTCTTATGTAATGTTGCTTTGCTTTCCAACACCCTTATTTTTTCTGTGGAAAAAATGGAACCGGGAGCTACAAAAATGCCTTACATTTCCATTTCCCATCATCATCTTTTTTATTCTCTACATCTTCTTGTTCCCCTTGTGCATAACATGGGAATGTGATTTTATGTTCATCCCCATGGCCCCAACACAGACCTCTCCTACAGTACTGTACCTCTTCAAACCACAGAACATTTTATTACACAATCTTCCTCCCTTCTTCCTCTCACCTCATGAAGCACAAAAGTGTTCCAGTATATGGTCCCATGTAAATCCCTATAGGACTGCAATAACATTGTATATACCCCTCTCCATCAGCCTAATGTCATATTATTATTGACCATCTGAGAGATGATTGCTACTGGATAATTATCTGCATGTATCACAAGCATGACTACTGCACAAGCCGGGGGAGCTCATAAAACTATCCCAGATAATGAACAACCAAATGATCTGTCAACAAAGGCATTTAATGACACCACAAATGTAAAGCCAATTCTCAGGCACAAGGGTTCACTCAGTACAGTACCACCACAGTAGGAATGCAGAGAGAGACAATGGTAGCTCAAAACAGCAGATGGATAAATCATATGAATGAGTCACAATAGACAGGGGTCTGAAAATTGCATCCATTATTAGGACTGCTAGTCAATGACCAAGGCAAGAGAATTTCATTGTACTTCTTCAACTTCTGACAGGCAAAAAGCTGATCCAAAACAACATGGGGACGAGCTGAAAGACAAACTGATTTACAATAAGACCAATAGATTGGCAACGATCCACAAGCAGACAACTAAACATGCCAGCCAGACAGGCGGTGAGCCTATCATCACAGAGACAGAGCAAGATGGACAAACAGAGAGCATCATGGGCAGTAAAACAGCATTTGTTGTCATGTCTATAACTCAGACTCCCACAACTTTTTCCTCTGAAATGAAAATCGGACATTGGAGTTCCTCCGCTGAGGTGTCAAAGGAGAAAAAATCCATCCCTTCCCGCCTATCCTCAGATCCCTCTCTAAATCTCATCTGGTGTCATCATAAAAAACGACAGGCTGCCTTGGTAAAGCATAGGGCTTATATCAGCATGGGGTCTGGATGGGACAAAGACAAAGGCAGGACAAACAGGGCCGGCATGGTGCTTTCCAGCATATGTCAATCCCTCACAATGTCACTTTCTCATAAACTGTCAATTTTGCATTGACACCTACAGTATATAAATAAATAGGTTCGTTAGACTTGTGTAAATAATTTTAATGCAGTTATAAGAACGGGAGAGGTGTTTTACTTTGTATTTGCTGTAATCTGACTACCACTACCAGGGTGGTGAGTTTTGCCATATATGACATAATATGATTTTATGATAGTACATTAAAGTGTGCATGATACTGCATAATGAGTGTTGATAGTGAGCAATCATAGGATGTGCATGTTTAGACTGCGAATCCAGAGAGTATTTTGTGATTGCTTGGTTCCTGCCCGGAAATGTGTTTGTTTCTGTTTGGACGAGACAGTTTATTTACTGTTGTCTGAGTTTAGTCATTGGATGTAAGCATTACTGAGGTGTCACAATGATGCTGAGTGGTACACACTGAGTCTCAGAGGAGTTCACTCTGCTTATTTCACCTAAATGAAATGGGAGGGAGCTTTTGAGTTTTATTACATTTAGGTTGTTCTTGACTCTTGACGTATTTCTCAATTTACTACAATGACACAAACGACTCTTTGAGACCTTCATCAATACCCTTGCACATGCTTATAGGTGATGTCAGATGTGATATTCCTCAACTTAAGGCAATATATCTTCTCATTTTGTAGTAGTTATGAAACAACAATTCTCTATGTCTTGGTATTCGGTAGGCTACATTTAAGTGAGAAATGGCCTTGTAGTGGGTGTAGTCCCTGAGTGTAAGCATGTTAAGTGATCAGTGTCTTGCCTTACAGGGCTGACTAGTATGGAGTAGGTGGTGATTTGTCTGTATCAGGTATATTAATGGCCACCTTACACTGACACGCAGTGTTTCACATGAACAATTGAGTCTGTCAATTAGTCTTAAGAAAGGTGGTTGCATTTTCACATAACCACCCACATATCTAATAAGCCATGAAGCTCATTGTTGCCATGGTGTACACAGAGCAATACTTACAGCCATTTAAAGCATGTCTGGTTGTTTTGTCTGTTTCGCTAACCCTCCGCCTGGCCATGTGCATTTGTTTACAACAAAGCCGGCCAAAAATCAATACATGGAGTGCTGGATAACATATACAATGTTACGACGTGTATATCTGTTATCTGTCATAAACAAGAGATTCTGGGTTAGGGAGCACGTTTGTGTCGTGGTCAGGGTTGGGAGGGTTACTTTAAAAATGTATTCCAGTACAATTACAGTAATCTCACTTTATACTGTTATCACGTCACATAACCCGTTTCGCAAATACCGCCATCTTGGACATCCCGCAATGCATTGTGGGTATGCACCGATGCACTCTGGGATTGAAAGCGTCCAAACAACACCGCAGCACCGTGCTCCGCGGCTCTGACAGACGGGCCACGGCCGCAATGGACACAGAAGTTAACTTTAGTAATATGACGGTTAGTCATAAATGTAAACGGAATCAAAATAAAACTAGTGAAACTACTAAATCAACTTGGAGCTCGAGCGTTTATAAGAACCAGGCGCATATTTGCAACAGGCTACTTATTTTTGCAATGACCAGCACCCATTATGCACAGAACAAGGAGGTCACTGCAGGAACACTGGAATAAAACTACTTTAACCCCCGACATATCTTTATTGACATCAGACAATAAATACGACAGCTTGTCTGTGTTACCACGACACTTATTAGTCCAGCACAACCTGTCACGCTCCCGTGTTTGTGTGTCTCTGTGTCTGTGTGCACCTGCACGCGAGAGAGCGGGCGGCAGGAGCCGCTGACTGACAGGTGAGGACGCTGTAACACAATATTATTCTATTAAGGGATGTGAACATGTACTAAAATATACACGTGTAAACTGTGCAATGCTTTCCGTTTTAAACGTGTACACGGTACGGTTGCCGCCCCCCCCCCCCGACACATGACAGCTGTAACCTGTGGGCCGTAGCCGCTGTAATATGACGAACCCGTGTACATATTTTAGTTCACATCCCTTGTATATGACCAAATAGTAATAGGCTATGTGTTATAGCGTTCTCACCTGTCAACAGCGGCTCCTCCTGCTTGCGACACAGACACACAGAGACGTGACAGGTTGTGCTGGACTAATAGAAGCTCTGATCTAGGAGTGTCAACATCTACACGTGTAATAGAGGTAAGATCTTAAGCCCGAGCCCGAGCCCGAATTCGGGTCGGGTCGGGTATAAAATGTCAATCATTACGTTCGGGTCGGGTCGGGCCGGGCTTCTCTCTCGCTGACTTTTTTTTTTTTTTTTTTTTTTTTTTTAATATATGTTTATAGAAATGTATAAACGATGTGTGGAGATACTAAACTGAGGAATACTTGTTATAAAATAAATAATTAGGGAAAAAAAAACAGAGAGGGCGCTGTAAGGTAATTGCTATTTAACTAAACAGGACAGGAGCCGCAGCGCAGAGCCAGACTCTGGATGAGTGCTGCAAAATGCCCTGTTAGTGTCAGAGGCAGAGCCGAGTTAGTGGCGTGGGCCATGATGTGTAGGAAACACCGAGATTAAATCAGTAATCTTGTCACAACTCACTGTGATGTTAGGGCCGACTTTGATGCGTTTCGAGGACCTGACTGAGTAGTTTGGCCACGAGACACCGTGGTCCACAAAAAAACAGAAGTCGTCTCATCACAGCACAGAGCCTTTATGAATGTGATGCTGAACTTCGTCAGATGGAGTTAGAACGGGCAGACAGAGAGAGGAGGGACAGGGAAGTGAGAAGCTGAAGTTAGACCACAGCTGTGACAGACAGGGTGACCGGGTGATGATCAGTAATGCAGCGCAGTCCGTGGTGGAAGATCAGCCCGACAAATACACACACACGTAGGCTACTATCAGACAATCAGCGATTGAGGACGATTATTTTTTTTCTTGCCGTTACAGTATAAAATAGCGAGCCTACACCAGCCACGTCCACTGTGCTCTGGCTCAGCTCAGCTGACCTGATCAGCTGAACTTTTAAAGTGCAGGCCAGAGAGAGAACTAGTGAGGCTCCTCTGACAGCTGCAGGTGAGCTGCAGGTGAACTACACGTCAGCTGGCTGGAGAGAGTAGCGCCGTCCTCTCTCTCTCTCTCTCTCTCTCTCTCTCTCTCTCTGCAGCACCGGCCTTGGAGGTGATGCGCGCTGTCTGTCTGTGTGTTTGTCGGTCTGATCTTCCACATGGACTCTGCTATAGGAACCAACATCAGGAACCAATGTCAATTTGATGTTTACAATCGAGCAATTATAGAGCAGCACAAATCTCAGCGGCATCGCAGGGTAATCGTGGTGGAGAGCAATCGTAGAACGACGTGCAATTAGTGGGGGTCTGAGACTGATCTGAGACGTAGGACTGAAGAGGGAAGCTCGTGCAGTTTGAGATGTGAACAGACGAATAGTCTTGCAGTGTAAGCCCAAGATCTTAAGCCCAAGTCTGTCTATTATCCACCCCGTCATTACTCTTCTTTGTCTCTCTGCGCTCTCTCTCTCTCTCTCTCTCCCTCTCCCCGTCTCTCTCTCTGCGCGCGCGCTCTCTCTCTCTCTCTCTCTCTCTCTCTCTCTCTCTCTCTCTCTCTCTCTTAAAGTGCCGCGCTAGAGTCTCTGAGTCCTCACAAATAAAATATGAAATTTCGGGTTTGGTTCGGGCTCGGGCCTGCAAATCAAGTTAATTGCTCGGGTTCGGGCCGGGTCGGGTTTTAATCCCGCGGGCCTGGGTCGGGTCGGGCTGGATTTTTTAGGCCCGATCTTACCTCTAACGTGTAAACAGGTACACGGATAACAAATCATAACCGTTTAGAAAAATCAATAGTCGTTTACACGTCTTTCCCCCCCCTCCTCCTCGATCATTTCTCACCAATATATATTTTTAGGGGTGATAATGTTGCCTGAACTGCGTGTCAATTCCCCCCTCTATCTGCGCGTAGCCTACCGGTCTCTTTCCAGCTGTCCCTTCAGAATAAAGGCCGAGGGGGTAAAAAAACAACAACAACACCGACTCCTCCGGCCTGTACTGCGAAGGAGACTCGGCTTTGTGTTCATATTCCATCTTAACAAAACCTCAAGCCCCGGTCCGAGTTAACACGGTACGAAGCTGGTTATCAACTTGCTGCTGACGCTCAGCTCAACAGGTGAGCAGCGTCTTCCCTCAGCTGAACATCTGTAGGCAGAGACGCTCAGAGAGAAAGTAAACAGCAGCGGATCAGCTGATCTCTCCCTCCGTACAAACGCAGACAGAGGCGGCCGCCTCAATATTTATAATTCAGAAAAAACCCTGGTAGTAAATGTTTTCGATCCGAACCTGTCCGGTCGTGCCCGGTCCAATGACTGAGCCAAGGGAAGAGCCGGTAGCCTAAGCTGTGGCCGTACATTTATTCAGAAAAGGTGTAGGCTATTGGTGCAGATTAAACTTGTAAATGAATGCTGCTCTCGATCCGACCCTTCCTTCTATTCTGACTCTTTTGAACAGTAACAACAACAGAGATTATATTATAGATTTTCTGTGCTGAGCATAAGAATTGTTTGAAATTAATAATAAATAAAAAGCCTTTGTTAGACACAAAAAAAATTGTAAACGTTGACACCCCTACTCTGATCAGCTCCTGTGTCGTGGTAACACAGACAAGCTGTCGTATTTATTGTCTGATGTCAATAAAGATATGTCGGGGGTTAAAGTAGTTTTATTCCAGTGTTCCTGCAGTGACCTCCTTGTTCTGTGCATAATGGGTGCTGGTCATTGCAAAAATAAGTAGCCTGTTGCAAATATGCGCCTGGTTCTTATAAACGCTCGAGCTCCAAGTTGATTTAGTAGTTTCACTAGTTTTATTTTGATTCCGTTTACATTTATGACTAACCGTCATATTACTAAAGTTAACTTCTGTGTCCATTGCGGCCGTGGCCCGTCTGTCAGAGCCGCGGAGCACGGTGCTGCGGTGTTGTTTGGACGCTTTCAATCCCAGAGTGCATCGGTGCATACCCACAATGCATTGCGGGATGTCAAAAATGGCGGTATTTGCGTAACGGGTTATGGTTCTGGTCCGATCCGATCTTGTGATCTGGGGTCTCCAGCTGCTCTGGGCTCCAGAGTCAGAGCAGTGGCCAATGGTTTGATCTGAGAGTCGGAGTTACGGAGACAGAACAGTGTGTGGAAATCTACACACAGATGGAGGCTTTAGTTCACGTGTTGGTTTGTTGTGGTGTTGTGTTGTAAAGTGTTGCTATATGTGCGCTCTGTGCATACGTCTGCTCTATAGCCTGTGGTTGATTTTAAAAATGTAAAGTAATCAGCCAAGTAATCTCAGTTTTTATCAAATATACCGGTAATCTGATCACGTGTTTTTTTTTTTGTACTTCTAATGGATTACAGTTACCTTTTTTTGTATCCTGATTACGTAACGCCGATACATGTAGTCTGTTACTTCCCAAGCCTGATTGTGGTGCGCAGAGATGAGAGCTGGGTGGCCAAGTACTACACTGATGTTGCAAGGTTGGTTTTCAGCCATGAGACGCCAGGAGGAAGGCAGAGAGTCTCCATTCTCACTCGTAACAAGTCACAAGTCATTTAGTTAACTATCGCAATTACTCCAGAGCTTTTTAATTAAGCAAAAAATGTAGCATAGCCACGGGAAAAATCCAGCTTAGTACCTCTTTAAGTCTGGTCAAGAATCGTAGTACAATCAACAAGTCTATGATTACAATGTTTCCAAGGTAATGTAAGTTGTGCTATAATAGCTAATGTGCTTCACAACTATGTTTTCAGCTTCCCATTCCTCCATCAGTGTGGTGATTTAATAGACAGATTCCACTGAGAAATATACTCTACCATAATGGGTTCTCATTTGCCACTATACTATCTTCCACTGATGACTTACCATGACAATCAGTACCTTTCCATACTTCTATGATATTTGAATAATAAAACAGAAACTATTGTGCCATACAAGCATATAAAACAAAGGATACATGACTGTGTATACTGCAGTAATTCAGGTCATCAAGAGTTAAGTTTAGTAGAAGTATTTAAAATAGCAGATAAAAACAAAAAACCTGGAAGTCAGCAGCAGTGTCAGACGCAGCTGTGTTCAAAGGCAGTAATTCACTACAGAAAGCCTAAGACCTGATGCCACTTCAGTGCTGATCGCTGTTCAAGCACCTACTGTAACTCACTGCAATAATCCACAGTATATTCCAGTGGTCTCCTTTGAAAAAAAGTGAGATAAATTCCTGAGCTCTTTTAAGATCAATTCCAAGTAGCATTTTTTTCTTTAAATGTGGCCCATTATTTACCATCAAGGAGATTACTCTTTGGAATAATTTACTATAACTAGTAAGATAAAAAAAAAATTGATAGGCAATGCAAGACAAGGCAATTTTATTTGTATAGCCCATTTTTACAAACAGTTTGTCTCAAAGGGCTTCACATGGCATCATAACAACATCCTCTGCCCAGGAACCCCCAGGAAAACACTTTTAACAGGGAAAAATTGTACAGGATGAGTAGAAGAGTCATTTTGGTCTGGATAAAATAATGATGATGAATGATGATAATGATCATTTTTTGTTTTGTTTGAACCCCATAATTTTGATAATGGAGTGATATTGAGTGTGGCTCAATATCACTGTATGACTCTTGTGGAGACTGTCTCAACAATGTACAGTAAATTCAAGCTGAGAAGGTCCATAATCTGCTTCAATAAGAAGATCGCAAAAGAATTGTACCTCTAATAAGAAACCCCTCTTCCTTCAAAATTTTCAGCAATACTTCAATTCAAAACCAGTTCTTGTCACCAAACTTGGCTTTTCCAGTCACATTTATCACCTTGGAGATAGGAAGGGTGGGAAGGTGGGAGGAGAGATGAAGGAAAATAGGACAGAGATAAGTGGTTTTCTTAGTTGTTCTAGTTTGTTGAAGTTGTTGTGCAGTGGCCTCCCTTCTATCACCTTTTCTTTCTTTCTAGTCTGCTATTCTCTCTCTCTCTCTCTCTCTCTCTCTCTCTCTCTCTCTCTCTCTCTCTCTCTCTCTCTTTCTCCTCACCTTCTCTCCCTGTGTCTGCGTATTGCCTTATATCCCAAGCAACCTTATTGACTTCAGACCGACTGCACAAAATGTGTTTTCAAGCAGCGGTGACGACAGTCTGAGATGGACAGCCAAGAATATGGCTTTTAATCTTGTGCTGCTTTGCATTTTAAACCAAGAGCACTCGGGGCAAGTGACAGAAAAAATGCTATACGTCTGTGACTCTGCATGTTCGTGTCTGTGTGTGTGTGTGTATGTGCATCAGAGAGACAGAATGACAGAGAACTACCCTTGACCTCCAAGACCAGACATACAGCTCTCACTAATCCCTATCACCAGTTGCCAAGGGAACATAGACAATCCAAATTAAATCTGAATAAATGACAGTTTACGCACGTACACAAACACAGCCATGCAGAGGAGTGCATGCACCCACGACACTGTTATAAAACCAGTACCTAAAATGACTTGTCTGTCCACAACCTGACCTCTGATCATGTGCTCCTCTGTTGCAGGATGTTACCACACTACGTTAACACAAGACTGCAGGCACATAACACAATCCTCGAATACTTCCTAGGGTGGTCAATTGGGGTTTCTTTTAGTTTTCCAGTTTGCTAATTTGATTATATTGTTACAGAAGACGGGGGGCGACCGCCATTCCGAAGGACCGCCATTCCGACGGTCTGCCAGTCCGAAAATTCCCGAAGGTCCGTCATTTCGAACTTCCCGAGGGGCCGCCGTTCCGAATGTGTTTTATTTTGAAAATTGACCGGATTCTCTCGTGGTTTGACTTCCTGCCCGGCTTGACACGACGCGCCGCGGGGACAGCGCCCGACCGGCCCCTCCCCCTCCCCCTCCGCCTCCAAAGTTTCACCCAGGTGCGAGTCTGATGCATTACATCCATGGTCTGATGCAGCCGCGGCACTCCTGCTGAAAATAAATGTCCTTGCTCTGTGCTTTGGTTAGGTTTAGGCAATGTAGAAAGGAGTTGGTTAAGTTTAGTAAAAAGGTTAGGTAGAGGCCAATAAAATCGCAGTTGATATGTATCTCCCCCGGGAGTCGAACCCTGATCCACCGCGTCAAAAGCAGATGCTCTGACCACTACGCTACCACCGCAATTAGGCAAGCATACTCCGTGCCGTAAACCATTCAAGATTTTTTCAGGTTCGGAATGGCACCCTTTCTTTCAGGTTCGTAATGGCACCCTTTTCCCATAAATAATTAAGGGTCGGCATTCCGACAAATTAAAGTAAACGTTCGGAGTGGCGGCCCTTCGGAATGGCACCCTGGAACCACAGAAGACAGAAGATGGCAGCAACAGAACCAGAGAGTGTGTCCTGTCCTTGACTGCCCTGCTCTTTTCCACCATGCAGCCAATTCCTCCTGTCATGTTGATTTTGGTGACATGCCGTTGTGGAATCTTCTCTTTCAACAGTTTCTGTAATTGGTGAAGCTGAGATTCTACCGATTTGTCCCACATTGGGAGTCTCTTCTCTCTTCTTTTTCTAACCTTTATTTAACCAGGAATAATCCCATTGAGATTCAGAATCTCTTTTGCAAGGGGGTCCTGGCCAAGAAAG
Organism: Trachurus japonicus; assembly: GCF_045865225.1. Taxonomy (NCBI): domain Eukaryota; kingdom Metazoa; phylum Chordata; class Actinopteri; order Carangiformes; family Carangidae; genus Trachurus; species Trachurus japonicus. The sequence continues at coordinate 21,396,731 of NC_140919.1, forward strand.
CAGCACAGTACATCCACATTTAGACAATATCAACAAAACAAACATAAAAACAGCTAAAACAATAACAGCAAATCGCATCAATACATTATAATCACCAGCTGCGTTCGGTGAGAGAACATGTGCATTCAGTAGTCAAATAGTCCTTGATCCTAGCTTTAAAATCTTCCATACTTGGGAGATAATCCAATTTAAGATGATGTCGGAGGAAAAATAAGATCCAAAACAGGGCCAGTTGCGATCAAGGATCTCTTTTATTCCAACATGTAATTAGTACAAAATAATGGTATCGAATATGCTCAAAGGTTATAAAAGTTGTTCATCAAAGTTATAAGAAAAATCCCCTCAGAGTATCAGAATAGCTCCACAAGGCGATCAGAGTGGACTGAGCTTTGGTGCAGTAGAGTTTACGCCACTTCCTCCCTTCTATTCAAATGACGGTTGACGATGATGGTTCGACTACGATCTACCCCGCTGATTTGTTCAACTAAAATTATACGACATCGCACGATGCTAATCCCCGCCTTCATGGACGTGTCTTACTATGGCACGTGTTGGGGTTCATCCCAAGCTTCATTGGCGCCACACAGTCTTGCTGACGGGGGTTATCTACGTTACCCCCCTTGACTCCCTCTGTAGACACCTAGACACCAAACTTATGATGCATTCCCACGCATGCGCACAGCCTGACGATGCACTCCCACGCATGCGCACACTCTGACCACTCCTCCCTTGCTTCCTCAGCACTCTCTTGGTTTCCTCATGCTCACCCCTCCCTTCTCTGTCTCTCTCTGCTGTATCCGAGCTCAGTGCTTTTCCTTTTTTTTTTACCCAACATTCCCCCCTGTGAGACTTGCAAAGTCTCATCAAATCAAAAATGACAAATAATGCATGATTACAGCAGATGATAAAGACAAAACAATCAGTAAGTAAAGAGTTTCAGTAGGTCAAAACAATATTTTTTCAATATTAACCATAGTGTGTTTACCAGAATCAGTTAAAAGCAGAGACTAAAAAAATATTAAAAACAACATGTATGATGTGAGTCAGACAGCAGTTAGTTGTGACTCATAATGCAGTAGTGGTGGCATTAAAATATTAAAAACCATCAATAAATGTTCAACTATGTATTTAATGTATTTAACCACTGTAAGTTTCACTATTTCACTATTAATAGATACACATATGTCTTCCGCAGATGTAGTTGTTGGCAAATTGGTTACATGGTACGGCAGTAGATCAAAAGAATTAGTAGGTTCTTGTCTATATGAGAATATGTCTTATTAGTAATTCTAACATAGTAACAAGTCATTAAGATACTTATGTATTTGCCTTGTCTGAGTATGACAACAGGTATATCAACAGTAAATCAGAGGGAACAGGTGTAATGTCTATCAGCATCAAAGCTCTTCTTCATGGTGTTTTCCTTCATGGCTCTGCCTTCCTGTCACAACTTGTGATTCTCGTGAGCCAATCTTTTCTTGTCCCTTAGCTGATGTAGTTTCTTCATGTGTTGACCATTCTCTGTCATCAGACAGTTGTTTTTTAGTTCTTAGTTCTTAGTGCCTTCATATTGTGGCTTAGCAGTGGCGAGTGTTGACCAGTCTTTCTGCATGCTGCATTACAGCTTCTGTAGTAGTTGCATTCATCTCAGGATACGCAACTGTCATGGTGTAGTCGGTTGCATCTCCACTTGGATCATACGTGATGGTTCTGATATATGTAGTAGCGATTCCCAGGTAGGTGTCGGCTGCATCATGGGCGTCCCTTGCACTGCGATGGAAGATATGGACTCATCAGCTGTCCCATGTACAACGATCGTGGTTGAGGTTGCTTTGCCACGTCTAGACCTCAGGCTGGTTCGACTATGTATGTTCCATAGTGAGGAATCACCCCTGGCCTTGAGGGCACCATGAGATGGTTTGCTGGCCTTTCCAGGTATTGCCTGCACTGGTCTTGTCTCGTAGTGGTCTGTCATGGTGTAACTGTCAGTAAGGCAAACAGAAATATCATTAATACACAGAAAAACATATATAAGTAAAATATATCTTCTCCTAAGTCAACCTAGCTGAACTTAGGGGCCTACACTTTAATATCATATCCAAATCAAAGCAAAGCCATATGACATTAGGGCCTTAAGTTGGTGTTTGAAAGCTGTCATATGTTATGGAGCCATGTTACTGTCTCCATTAGTTGGTCTCTCTGCGAGGTGGTATCACTGGCTCCTTCCAACTAAGGATCTGCTGCACCTTTTTCTGCAGCCATATATTGTCCTTGAAGGATCATCTGCTCTACAGCAATGGTTAGGAGGAATAAAAACTCTTACCGTCGACTTACAATGCAGTTGATGTTACCAAGATGATCTTAAGTTGTCCTTCACGTCTGGGTTGATTCTCCTTCCTTTACAAAAACCTCAACATACATCCAGTTGCCTGGCTGTAGTCTTTGGTTTGGCTCTGTGATAAGAACTTTTACCTGTTTAAATAAAACTTTGTGGATTCTAGTATTAGTGCCAAAGGCAAAGCATTTTATCAAATTCAGCCCGTGTTTACTGTCAACTATTATTCTAAATAGTTTGGATTTCACTATTGACTGAACTGATGGTGTTTGGCATACCAAACCTCGGAACCACTTCTGTACACCAGAACTTGGTTACTGACTTACAGTATGACCTGGTGCTTTTGTTGATACTGCTTCTACTCATCTACAAAAATTACATTTCAATCATGTCAACAAAATCTACCATAAGATGATGAAATGGACCATCACATGATGGTATCTGCGCATAGGCGCCGAAAAAGCTTTTCGCGTATTATATTTAGTGCAAACTTCTACATTCTTGTAGTCTTCTATCCACTGTTTCCACCAAAAATGGGGACAACCAGTAGGTGTCTGATTGCTTCCCCCCTGGCGCAGTGGTCCCGACCATGCGCCATCCTAACCGTACACATAAGTAAAAACAGTGGAAGAACAAAATGATCTGCTTGATTTCGCCGCAAACTCTTGTCTGGTCATCAGTATTTTCATAATAGTACGCCTTTTCATCTACACGATCTTTTCTGTGGTGAATTACTATCCTGTGCTTGGATGAGAGCAAAGATAGTTGTTGAGGGTTCACTGCCTGCAATGTGTGATTTTGCTATAAATCATCACATGTATGCATGCATGCATAAATATGTCACCTGTACACAGTCATGAGGAGTTCCATCTACTGGTGTGACCTGCTGGGTTTACTGTATTGCACAAGTTCTGGGCTAGTTAACAATGCACATGTACAGTAAAGTATCACCAATTTATGTATAAGGCTGCCAAGCCTTGGTTACAAGGTGGCAGTCTGATTTCAATGTTGTCTAGCTTTATGCTGCAGTATGTAAGTGGTTGCTTTCCTGTTTTAACATTTGGAAAGTTGCTTCAGTCGCATCATACAAATGTAGCTTTGTGATATAATTTTTGAACTGCTGCTCTAATAAGAGCATGCATGGGTGACGTTTTTCATCATTGTCACACTAATCCATTAACGACTGTATTCTGCCATTCTCAGAGATGAAAGTACTTCTACAATGTGGTTTTGATTACCTTGTGTCCTCCTTTAGCTAAAGCATTTAAACATTTACAAAGTATTTTTATATTGTTCTTTAGTGGTAGCCTGACAAGCCAGACAATATCATTAACATGTCTAGTCTGGCAACGACCGGAAGACCTCGGAGTCGGCTCAATCCAGGGGGTGAGATGAAGGCTGTCTTTCAAACTGCCTCTGCACGCAATAGGGTAGCGCTACGACTAATCAGAGCAAAGAGCAGGATGATGTTAGCCTGACAAGCCAATTAAAATCTATGTCGTCATCGCGTTAAGCCCGCCCAACGATTCTCTAAACAGATAGAGCGCTGTGATTGGTGAACACAAGCGGTGTTTGAGACTCAAAAAGTTCCTATGGCTCGTTTCTAGACCCACCTATATTTGCTGCTGCTAGGGTGCGTCTAGATTTCTAGGCTACTTTAGTGGGGCTGCAAACCAACAAATCATCTACACATTGAAGGATTTAGCTATCTAAATCTAAGTGTTGTAGGTCTTGGGTCAGTACTTTGTTAAACAAAGATGGACTTTCTACATACCCTTGTGGCAGTCTGGTATATGTATACTGCGGCCCTTTGTAGGTAAATGCAAAAATGTTTTGAAAATCTGGGTGAATAGGAACACTAAAAAAATGCAGAACACAAATCATCTACTGCAAACCATTTACTGTAGGTTAGTGCTGCACGATTAATCCAATCGCAATTGCAAAATTTTTATCAAATTGTGCAGCACTACTGTAGGTGGTAGGCTATATGTAAGAATAAGGTGTAAGGATCTGGGACGATGGGAGTTTTAGATCCTACAACAGAGTTGACAGCTTGTAAATCATGTACTAGTCTATAATCATTAAACTGTGGTTTTCTGATTGGAAAATGTGTATGTTTTACATACAGTCTTTGTTTTTTACCAACACTCCAGCTTTTAACAGCCGTGCGACTGTTGGCTTAATACCTTCAATGGCATGTTGCTTCAGTGGATATTGTCTTTGGTTTGGATGGTGAGCTCCAGGCTTTATCTTGATGCTTGTTGGTAGATTTCATCTTTTTTTTTTTTTTTTTTTTTTTTTTTTCATCTGTTTTGTGTTGATTTTGACTTTCGTGTAGACTTAAAATTTCTCAGTTGCTGGTCCAATAAAATTTTCTTTGTCATTTCCTCTTCATTTTTCTTCTAGGGATATTATGCTCAAGTAGTCTCTGGGAATTTCTTGACCTTGAATTGTCACTGACCGTGGTCTCATCTTGTAATTGAGTGGAGAGTGGTGACACGGTAGTCACCCTCCTGGTTCCTCAATTGCCAATTTATAGCGTCTGTCCGTTGTCTTGTGGGACAGTCTCTGCATCAATGTCCTGGTTGTTGACATCGCCAACATAGTTCATCATAAGATGTGTCGTCATAATCTCCCTCATAAGACTGCATTTGTTGATATAATTTCTTTTGGTATCTCGTCAGGGCTCCTCTTTGTGCTGGTCTCCATCTTCCTGGAGGATTCATTCTGATATCCTCCACTTGTTGTTGTGTAATGCACATATATAAATGGTGCACTCATTGGTCTTCGTGCAGCCGCTGGATTTGACAATGGAGAGTTGGTGACTTGTGTGGTGGCTTGGGTTGCAGGTGGTTGTGTTTCTGTTACTACTGACTGTGGTGGGCTTGATTGGGTCACTGTCACTACTGGACCTTATGTTTCTTTTTTATCCTTCTTCTGCTTGGTGAGTTCACCAAGCTGCTGCTGGGCTAGTTTGTTTACTAGCTGTTCATTCTTTTCTTCAGCCATTTGCTTTCTAATCACGTGCATTAATAGGGATTCCATATTCCCTAGTACCATCTTCACACCTGCTGTACCTTCTTCTAGCTTCCCGATCCACTTGTGTGGGTCTGGCAGTCTGCCAGCCAGGCCAATCATATCCATAAAGGACAATGATTCACGCTTGGTTTGTCCACTGGCTCTCGTTGATGGACACACTGAAGTTGCTACTTCTTCATCCTCCTGTTGGTCGTTTGGAGTCCGGAAGTCCAAATCTCGTGGGCCCAATCTTTTCCATTTTGCCTTTGCAATGGTTCGCTCTTCATTTGCCTTGCATTCATCTCCTTTGCTCCCGCCTCTTCTCCATTCTTCAATAACTTTCGTAATACTTTCTTAAATTCTTCTTCATCTTCATCCAGCTGCTGTATCGTCCTGTTTACATCAGTTTGTGACATCATGGCCCTTTTTTCCTGCTCTACCAGCTGAGCTTAGGCTGTATCCTTGTCTCAGTTTTTTGGAATGATCTTTGGTTCAGGTGAGAGGGTTCTTGAGGTGTTGTTGATCATTGGCTCTTCAGGGTCATATGGTGGCGGTGATGAGTTTATTGTCCACATGGGAGTCGTCAGAACTTTTTCTTCTTTTGCTCCCACAACCCCTGCCTGTGTTTCAACTCCATCAGGGAAATTTTTTCTCATCGGTGATATCAACAGGCGCCGTGGACACAGGGTTCGTTGTTGCCGTAGTCCTTCTTGTCCAAACCACTGCAGCACTTCTCTCTCTTTTGTTTGCTTGTATTCTCTGTTGTCATTGGAGTCTTTTGCTGCACAATGTTTGATGTCGACTGCCACTTCATCACAACATTTTTCAATGAAGGTTCCAGCTGTAGGCCACTATGCCTCTCTAGACGTTCTCCTATGCCTTTTTACCATACATTTTTTGAACTTGCATCTCATGTTTTTTTGGTGCTGTCTCTGTATTCCCTCCATTGGGATCAACATCCCATAGTCTTTTTCCTCAGTTCTGCTCCTATGCTTAACTATCTTTGCTGTGGCTCTATTTGCTTTGGTTTGTTGAGTGTGTTTACTTAGTTTGATTTGCGCCTTGTCTATCCACTACTGTTGCCACTTACTGTGGTTTTAACTTTTAGATGGCCTAAATTGTGTCTTTTATTTTTATTATTTATTATTGTTAGTTATAATAGTTTATTTATCAGTAATATTTTTCTTCCTTCTTATTTTATGTTATTGTGATAACAGTGGCATGTGTTTTTATTATTATTATTTTTATATTGGATTTAAATGTTTAACTTTGAGTTTTGCTCTCTCTCTCTCTCTCTCTCTCTCTCTCTGTCCAACTTGTGTGTGTCGTTATCAGTTCCCCAATTAGCTCTCCTAGGGATGGCAGTACACAGAGTAGAGTGGATTTATGGTACTTTCCAGACTATCTTGGTACTCCCCCACAGGCCTCTGTTGGCCCGCTTACACAGCAGCTCAGGGAACTCTTTCTGTGACTGTGCCAGATTTAGTAAATAATGTTAAAATAATAAATAATGTTAATGTTATGTCAGTTTTATTATTTTAACTTAATTTTATTTTCTATATTACTGTTTAAAATGTGCTTTTGTCCTAGATGTATTTTATACTTTCTTTGTTAAAAAAAAAATGCTTTAATGTTAGCACTGTCAATTCACCACAGTTTTCTCTTTTTACTCCAGTTACTGTGTTTCAACCATCCTCCAAATTACCCCAGTAAGAAACACTACGAACATTAAACCTGTCAGTATTCCTAGGAAAGCATATCCTAGTTCAGTTTGTTCATACAAATTCTCTAATGACTCTATTTTGTCAGACTTACACATACACTCACACACACATAGGCCTACACACATACAGTATATATACGTCGTCTAGTTCTATATTACTACTCACTATTAATGCAGTTTACACAAGCTGGTTAACATATAGATATATATACACTATTTACAACCGTGCACGAAGTATAGTACCTCACGTACTATACACTCTGGTCAGCAGTCCTCCCAATCACCATGAGAGCGGGATCCTCAGAGATTTAAACTTAGTACCTCACGTACTATACACTCTGATCAGCAGTCCTCTCAATCACCATGAGAGCTGGATCATCAGAGATTTTCAAAATTCAGCACCTATTGTACTGCTCTGCTCAACAGACCTCTCATTCACCATGAGAGCTGGCTTATCAGAGTTTCTCTAAATTCAGCACCTATTGTACTGCTCTGCTCAACAGACCTCTCATTCACCATGAGAGCTGGCTTATCAGAGTTTCTCTAAATTCAGCACCTATTGTACTGCTCTGCTCAACAGACCTCTCATTCACCATGAGAGCTGGCTTATCAGAGTTTCTCTAAATTCCTTTATTCAGGTTAGCAGACCTCTCGATGTCTTGAGAGCGGTATCATCAGAATTTAACCTGGAACTCCCCCCCCACTTTGGTATTTTAGATTTATAGCACGCTGCCACTTCGATTAGTGAGAAGAATTTCACTCAGATCTTAACATAGCCGCATGTAAAGCAGTCCATGCCAGTCCAGCAAAAAACCCCAAACAGACTAATAGCCACAATCCAATCACCACATTCAGTGTTGTCTCATTCATTCACTCCGCACCATGGTTTTCTTTTTCTTTTCTTTTTTTCTCTTTTTCCAAACATGCACTAACTTATCTTCAATTTTACATATCCACAGACACAGATTCTAGACAGTGGTTCAGAACAGATAACATACAGATGGAGAGGTTAAAAGACATACAAAACATGGAATCTGCACCAAAGCTCAGTCAGTTGTATTTACGACCTAAGGTTTGGGAGTTAACAACAATTTATAGCTAGGTTCTTTAGGGGCAAGCTTATATTTTCTGAGTTATCTTACCTTGGCGGAGACCTGCACTCAGTCACACAAATTTGAGCAGAAAATTAACTGCTTTACCTATAATTTGTGGCCACAAGTGTGATGAGTTGCAGGTTGTCCACCCTGGCACGTCCTCAGCTGCTCGCAATCCCTCCTGGCTGGCTTCGCCAATTATGTCGGAGGAAAAATAAGATCCAAAACAGGGCCAGTTGCGATCAAGGATCTCTTTTATTCCAACATGTAATTAGTACAAAATAATGGTATCGAATATGCTCAAAGGTTATAAAAGTTGTTCATCAAAGTTATAAGAAAAATCCCCTCAGAGTATTGTCAGGACCAGACGGACAGGACAGGACCCACAGAGCAGATCTGAGACGGACGGGTTCAATAGACGGAGTTTATTACCAGGCAAAGAGTCGATACACGGGAAGTCAGTCCACAGGGCTACGGTACAAAAACGTGAGGCAGAGGCAGGTCGAGAAAACAGGCGAGGGTCAGATACCAAAAACAGGGAACACTGAATACTACTAGGGAAAATCCACGAGGAACAGGGCCGGAACACTACAGTCACAGACGCAGACGAACTGACAAAGACACATGGGGAGAGAGGGGTATACAAGCACAAGAGGGATGAGACACAGGTGCTGACAATCAGTAATCAAGGGAGAACTAGACAGGAAATGAGGAATACATGCAGGGAGAGAAAATAAAAGACAAACAGGAAACACAAAACATGTCAAACTATACGGGCCCTGACAGTACCCCCTCCCCCACGGCCGACTCCCGACGGCCCGGGATCAGGAGGATGGTCCCTGTGGAAGTCCCTTATGAGGTCACGGTCCAGGATGTCCCGAGCAGGGACCCACAGCCTCTCCTCGGGCCCATAGCCCTCCCAGTCCACCAAGTACTGGGACCCCCTCCCCCTGCGGCGAACCGCCAACAGCTTTTTCACCGTGTGGACAGGGCCGCCATCGATGAACCGGGGAGGCGGCGGGGGTTTGGAGGGCGGGACCAGAGGGCTGCTCCTGACGGGCCGGATCTTGCTGACGTGAAAGGCAGGGTGCACTCGGAGAGATCTGGGGAGCCTTAGCCTCACACAGACAGGATTAATAACCTTTGACACTGGGAATGGGCCAACAAAGCGTGGAGCCAACTTACGAGACTCGATCTTGAGGGGTAGGTCCTGAGTAGACAGCCAGACCCGCTGCCCAACCTGATAGTCAGGGGCCGGAATCCTCCTCCTGTCAGCGTTCCTCTTATAGGCTTGGGCTGTTCTTAGGAGATTCAGACGGGCATGTGACCACATCCGCCTGCAACGACGAATCATGGCCATCGCTGATGGGACATTGACCTCCTCCTCCAGGGCCGGAAACAGCGGTGGTTGATATCCAAACACGCATTGGAAGGGGGACATGCCAGTGGAGGCGCTGGGCAGTGTGTTGTGCGCGTACTCCACCCACAGGGCATACCTGCTCCACGAGGCGGGATTGTGGGATGCTAAGCAACGGAGTCCGGTCTCCAGGTCCTGATTTAACCGCTCCGACTGCCCGTTGGTCTGAGGATGGTGGCCAGAGGTCAGACTAACGGTCGCGCCCAGGAGCTGACAGAAGGCCCTCCAGAATTGTGCCACGAACTGCGGACCCCGGTCAGAGAGGACATTCCTGGGAAACCCAAAAACTCGACAGACATGGTTCAGAAGAGCCTCCGCCGTCTCTTTGGCGGAGGGAAGTTTAGGCAGCGGTATAAACCGCACCATCTTGGAGAACCGATCCACTACTGTCAACACAGTGGTGTTACCTTCTGAGAGAGGCAGCCCAGTGACGAAGTCGAGTGATATGTCCGACCAGGGCCGCCGTGGCACAGGGAGGGGCTGGAGGAGTCCAGCATAGGGGGCATTTCTGCTCTTGTTCTGCTCACACACTGGGCAGGCCGACACATATTCGTTGACATCATTCCTCATTCCAGGCCACCAAAACCTCTCTCGGACCCGGGACAGTGTTCTGCGGAAACCAGGATGACAAGAGACCAGAGATGCATGAGCCCAAGCAATCACAGGGCCCCTCAAATCAGGAGTGACAAATAGTCTGTTGTGTGGTACCTCAGGTGGAATCTGCGCTCCATGATTGGCTCTCTTTACCTGCTCCTCAATCTCCCAGGAAACATAGCCAACCACACAGGACTTGGAAATGATGGTTTCAGCCCCCTTCTCATTACAGTCTTCATGAAACAGTCTTGACAATGCATCAGGTTTAAGATTCTTGGAGCCTGGCCTGTATGACAGTGTAAAGTTGAACCGGGAGAAAAAGAGTGCCCACCTTGCTTGCCGAGGGTTGAGTCTTTTGGCCGTCTTAATATATTCAATGTTCTTATGATCGGTCCACACCAGGAATGGAAGTTCAGTCCCCTCCAGCCAGTGTCTCCATTCCTCCAGGGCGAACTTTATGGCCAACAGCTCCCGGTCTCCCACATCATAATTTCTCTCCGCTGGCGAAAACCTACGGGACAGAAAAGCACAAGGGTGGAGCTTGCTGTCCTCTCTTGGCCGTTGGGAGAGCACGGCCCCCGCGCCCAAGTCCGACGCGTCGACCTCCACCACGAATTGCTGCTTGGGATCTGGAAGCGTTAATACAGGGGCAGTAATGAAACTGCGCCTCAGCCTTTGGAATGCTGACTCTGCCTGAAGGGACCAGGTGAACTGCACCTTGGGGGAGGTCAAGGCATGTAATGGGGCCGCAATGCGACTGAAGTTTCTCATAAACCTTCTATAAAAGTTTGCAAACCCCAAAAACCGTTGGACCTCTCTCCTGGAAGTGGGTGTGGGCCAGTCCTGTACCGCTCGCACCTTCGCCGGATCCATGCTGACCTGGCCTTCGGAGACAATGAGACCTAGGAACGATACTGAGGGCACATGGAACTCACATTTCTCTGCTTTAACATACAATTGGTGCTGGAGTAATCTTTCAAGCACCAATCTGACATGCTTCTTATGAGTCTCAGGGTCTGGCGAGAAAATCAGAATGTCATCTATGTACACAAACAAAAACTTATTCAAAAAGTCCCGAAGAACATCATTAAAGCAGATATCAGTGGAATGTTTTTGTTAATATAAGTCCTAAATAGTCCTATTTTCCGTCAGCAATCACTTACATGAAGTATTTCAGCCTAAACACGAGTCTCTCCGTCACTCTGCTCTGCTGTAACCCGAGGAGAAAATTTTCCTTGTGGGATACAAGTGTTATCCAATGAGGGGAGAGAACGGCATGAAGGGCTGTGTGTGCAGCCAAGGGATGCGCGTGAATGTGGTGACGTAGCACGAGGACCAATTGATGCCTGACAAGGGCGGGGGCTGCTAACTCATGGTGCGTTCAAGGAAACTCGTACTTTGTGTTTTTCCTTCCTGTGAAGTCATACCAGTTCAATCTGGTACGAGTTCACGGGTCGGAAGTTACGAGTGGCCGTTATAGGGAACTTTCACAGACAACAGGACGGTAAAAACACGAGCTACGGGTTACCTGGAACGCTACCAAGTCGTAGTTGTGACTTGAAGCTGTAACTTACGGTTTCAAAAGCCTGCCTTGAACACAGCATTAGCCGAAACGGCCGTGCCGATGATATCTGCTTTAACCAAGGTCTGAAACACTGCAGGAGCATTAGTTAGTCCGAAAGGCATAACTAGATATTCATAATGTCCAGTAGGAGTATTAAAAGCAGTCTTCCACTCATCCCCCTCTCTGATGCGAACTAAATGGTACGCATTACGCAAGTCAAGTTTTGTAAAAATCTTTGCTCCCTGGAGGAGCTCAAAGGCAGTGGAAACGAGGGGGAGAGGGTACCTGTTCTTTACTGTGATGTCGTTGAGTCCACGATAGTCAATGCATGGTCGAAGGGTCTTATCCTTCTTGCCTACGAAGAAGAAGCCGGCTCCAGCCGGTGAAGAGGATGGACGGATGATTCCGGATTTGAGGGCAGCCCTTATGTACTCGTCCATCGCCCGCTGTTCTGGGGCCGACAGGGAGTACAGGCGCCCACGAGGAGGCGAGGTCCCCTGGAGCAAGTCTATGGCACAATCATACAACCGGTGAGGAGGGAGAGACGTGGCCTTAGCCTTGTTGAATACCTGCTTAAGGTCCAAGTAGCACTCCGGGACAGCAGACAGATCCGGGAACTCCCCCTTGTCCACATCCTCGGGGGAAGTAGAAACTCCTCCTGGGCCAGGGTCCGCCCGGCCCGCCAGGCACCGCGTCTTACAGTCGTTCCCCCATGACAGGACCTTGCCGGAGACCCAGTCTATATGAGGGCTATGTAAAATTAACCAAGGGTACCCCAAGACAAGGGGGTGTTGCGGTGCATTGTACAAATGAAAACTTATCTCCTCCCTGTGTGCATCAGGAAAAGTCAGTGTTACAGGAGAGGTGCGGTGTGTAACCAGGTACATCAGGCGCCCATCTAAGGCGGTGGCTGACGAGGGAGAGTCTAGACAAACAGATGAAAGATTCAGTTTCTTAGCTAGTCTAATGTCAATGAAATTAGCATCAGCACCAGAATCAATGAGAGCATTGTGAGACAAAGACAAGGTGTCAGAAGAAAGAGTGACTAAAGAAAGCTGCCGGCAAGGCCTGTTCTTATTGGGAGTGGAACATACCAGCACTGAAGCTTGACGAGTGGAGCCGCTGCGTCGCACGGGGCAGTTGGCCAGGAAGTGGCCCAGTTGTCCGCAGTAGATGCAGCGTCCCTCGTTGCGTCTCCGAAGCCGCTCCTCAGGGGTAAGCTCAGCCCTCCCAATCTGCATGGGCTCCTCGACATCTGCAGAAGGGGAGACTGGAGGTGGAGACTGTGGCGGAGAGGCACCTCGGAGGGACGGAGGCCCGGGACGCAGGAAGGGGGGGCGAGTTCTCGTCGCATCGCGCTGAGCCAGCCGTTTGTCGATCTTGGAGGCGAGTGAGATAAGAGCATCCAGCTCGGAAGGTAGGTCTAAAGGTGTTAAATGGTCCTTGACCCGTTCAGAAAGTCCATTGAAAAACGCATCCACTAAAGCAGGCTGGTTCCAGCCACTCTCTGCCGCCAGCGTCCGAAACTCAATAGCATAGTCCAAAACACTCCTCCTGCCCTGCCGCATGGCTACGAGAGCCTTAGCTGCTTCTCGCCCCGGAGCAACAGTCTGAAAAATCTGTGTGAACGTTCTGACAAACCGAGGGAGCGAGTTGCAAATGGCGGAGTGGCGGTCCCACTCTGCTGTGGCCCACGCCTTGGCTCGGCCCGACAGGTAAGATATCATGTATGCAATCTTACTACGGTCAGATGGGAATGCTGATGACTGGAACTCAAAATGCAACTCACACTGTGTCAGGAATGATCGACAGTCCCCGGAGTCGCCTGTGAACCGCTCCGGACTAGACAGACGCAGGTGAGTGTTCTCCGGAGACCCGGAAGCGGGAAGAGCCTCCGGTTGAGCTCGAGCGGTGTCTGGGGCGGCAGCGCCCTCTGGCGGCGGCGGGGCGACGTTGACCTGCTGCAGACGAGCAACCAGTTGGCTAAGCTGAGAGGCAAGCTGGTTATACGCGGCCTCTTGGCGCTTGTTGGACTCGGCTACCTCCTGACGCAGCCGACCCAACTGTTCCTCCTGGAGGCGAAGGCGTTTGCCCTGAGACCCCAGCGCCTCCCGGACTGGATCAGGATCTGCGGGGTCCACCGACATGGTCAGTTCGTCCTGTCAGGACCAGACGGACAGGACAGGACCCACAGAGCAGATCTGAGACGGACGGGTTCAATAGACGGAGTTTATTACCAGGCAAAGAGTCGATACACGGGAAGTCAGTCCACAGGGCTACGGTACAAAAACGTGAGGCAGAGGCAGGTCGAGAAAACAGGCGAGGGTCAGATACCAAAAACAGGGAACACTGAATACTACTAGGGAAAATCCACGAGGAACAGGGCCGGAACACTACAGTCACAGACGCAGACGAACTGACAAAGACACATGGGGAGAGAGGGGTATACAAGCACAAGAGGGATGAGACACAGGTGCTGACAATCAGTAATCAAGGGAGAACTAGACAGGAAATGAGGAATACATGCAGGGAGAGAAAATAAAAGACAAACAGGAAACACAAAACATGTCAAACTTTACGGGCCCTGACAAGTATCAGAATAGCTCCACAAGGCGATCAGAGTAGACTGAGCTTTGGTGCAGTAGAGTTTACGCCACTTAGAAAAAATGGACATAAACCCGAGCCTGTTCCGGACCAGACTAAGTTCTTATCTCTTTGTCTTCGCTTTTTATTTACGATCCTCCCTTCTATTCAAATGACGGTTGACGATGATGGTTCGACTACGATCTACCCCGCTGATTTGTTCAACTAAAATTATACGACATCGCACGATGCTAATCCCCGCCTTCATGGACGTGTCTTACTATGGCACGTGTTGGGGTTCATCCCAAGTTCAGCTTCATTGGCGCCACACAGTCTTGCTGACGGGGGTTATCTACGTTACCCCCCTTGACTCCCTCTGTAGAAACCTAGACACCAAACTTATGATGCATTCCCACGCATGCGCACAGCCTGACGATGCACTCCCACGCATGCGCACACTCTGACCACTCCTCCCTTGCTTCCTCAGCAGTCTCTTGGTTTCCTCATGCTCACCCCTCCCTTCTCTGTCTCTCTCTGCTGTATCCGAGCTCAGTGCTTTTCCTTTTTTTTTTACCCAACAATGACTCTGTAATTTATACCAGGACGAGGGTGCGAATGCTCTGAAGGCACTTTCCCCAAAGACAGTCCGTGTACGAGGAATAGTATACATTATCAATCTATCGTGCCTGAGACGACAGCTTCTGGTGTTGACTTTAGGAACCAAGAGAGAACACAAATAAGGAGGCAAGTCACACAGGACGGCCTTATGAAGAAAACAATACCAGTGTTCCCATCTACGATTGTACAGAGAAGGCCAGCCAACACTCTCATAAAGACTACAGTGATGAGTACGAAAACCTAAATCTGTTACAAATCTTAATGCTGCATGATACACCGAATCCAGCATTTTCAGAGAGGAGTCCTGTGCAGCTCTTGGGATACTCTGCTGTGAGCCATAAAATCCCACTGAAGACAGTTGACTTCAGTTACTGTATTTGAGGACAGGCTTATTGCTGTCGCTACCCATGGTGAAGTGACTGGCTGAGTTGTATCTTTTTATCAGTCCTACAAATTTTTCTGTTTAGGATAATGCTGATTGTGTGATGGCTTCTTACATCCACAGCTATGTGTTGGAATTCTATGGATTCCCAGGCACTGTGTGATTTCCTGGTTGTAGCAAAGGCTACCTCAGTGGCTGTGTGCATGCAGGGATACGCCACTTTGGTGCACTTGTATTATTTTATGCTTCTTTGCAATGCCACTACACTACATGTCAGAGAAGTTATTTCCACACTCCTACCATTTATTTGCTGTGTGGGATGAACTCTAGACCGTATTTGATGTAGTTCATTTATTTGGGTATTACCATGTAATGCAACTTTATGGTTTGTAGTGTCATGAGTGCAACCTGAGAAGAATGCTGCTAGGCATTTCATTTTAAATGGGCTTTTAACCAGTTTTAAAGTGACATTTTAAATTCACCTTTTAAATTCCGACTGGTTTTAACAGCACATTTTAACCTGATGAAGAATGGCATCCATCTGTTTCCGTGGACTTTATAACAAACTGCCCCTGAAGGAGGACATCAGACGGCTCTCAGAGTACTGTAACTCCACAAGAAAGACTCCTTGAGCCCCATTTCCACTATGCGGTATGGTACGGGTCGGTACGGAACGGTACGCTTATTTCAGCATTTCCACTACCATGGAACCGTACTGGTCCCATGGTGCCCGTTACCATTTTTGTAAGCCTTCTGGTTGGGATACCTAGCACACAGGACCGGTTCCCTTGGGGAGGAGCCAAAGCACTGCTAGCTGGTGATTGATCGAGCATATGGCGTCATCGCGCAGCGCTACGGATATCTGAAGCACAACAACACAGAAAAAGTCCACTGTAGCGCTGGTAAAACATCTGTAGCCGGGTGGGAAAATGTAGTGCAACTGCTTACTAACGCCACCAGAGGGCGCTTTCTCGGTTTGGTGAACTGGTTGTAGAGCAGGTAGAAAGATACCGGAGGTCGCCATCTTGCCTGCAGCGGTGCGACCACACCACGGTTTTCGGAGGTTAATGAGGGTAAATATGATATAAATGTGTCTGTTTGCATGAAGTATCTAAGGGATATGTTTAAGAGTAATGCATGTTTACAGGCTGAAATGTTTATTGTTTATGTGGGCATATGTGTTAGTGGTTGGCAGGTAAACGGACGACGAGAGAAACCCAACGGTTGTCGTGTAGCAGGCCGTCGTCAGTGCTGTTTGTGCTAGGCCTACGGAAAAAATGCACAAGTCAGTAACGTTATGTATTACAATACTGCACATTCGTTGTGATGTTTTGACCTGTGAATGTATGAGTGTTTAATGTGAATTTGTGGGCTCTTTGTGTTATAGGGTCGAGCCACTGTAGTTAATTCTTTGCACTCTATTGTTGCTTATAGGGACATTTTTGTACACTCTGATAGCAGTCTGTAGATTTATTATTTTTATTTCTTTTGTACTGAACCTTAAGAAGACACGTTTTGTACTCTTTGGTGCTAGTCTACATTGTTTACTTTCGTACTCTTTTGTAATAGGATAATTACTTAAGGTTTACGGACATTGTCCAGTGATTATAGCAGACTAGACAGAGTTACAGTAAGCGTCCCGTGTGCCAGGCACAGTGTGGTGTCGCTGATTTTTGTTTCTACTAGTACTGTAGATACAGCTGAAGACTATCAGCCAGTTGAGTTTTAAACTTGCATCATTTATTTTATTTGTACACCATATTCTTCTGTTCAGAATTAAAGACCCCAGAAGATATTTTTGTGTCCTGTGCTGGTTCAATTTAGCCAGGCTACACATTTTGGTACCAGGAGTGGGGTTCTGCAGAATTGGTGTTTCAGTAGATTTTTGTTTTTAGTAAGCTGCATCAGAGTGTTAGAGTGCACAGAATTGACTATAGTGGCAACAATCCCCGGCGCCTGGTGTGAGAGAGACCTGCGACGGTGAGGCTTTCCTGGAGGTGCAGGCGTGGGCCGGGACCAGAGACCAGACCACGGGGAATCAGCCAACGACGGTGCTGCAGGCTCTTCGCAGAGGGGGACAACACAACCCAGCTGGGCCGGAGGCGACTGACATTTGTATCCAAACACTGAACTTACACTGAAAGCTACACACAGACCCTCCACAATGTCACACCAAGGCAGTGATAATGAACAAAATTCAGGAGGAAGAAGAGAGGGACCCTGTTGCTGAACTTCAGGCCAAATTAACTGAACTGAGTGATAAACATGACCAAGCTATGGCCAAAATAACTGCTCTGAATAGTGGGGCTAACCGATCATATGTGTATTTACCCCGCGAACGCCCCATCCAGCCTTTTAGTGGAGACCCTACCGTTGATGGCCGCTCCATTGATGAGTTTATTGATGAAGTGCAGCGGGCAGTAAAGGCCAGAGGCCTAGGCGAAGATGATCAGGTTCACTTCATTCTCTCGCTCCTCAGAGGTTCAGCACTGGAAGAGATCAGGTTACGCACAGATGGTGAAATTTTCCATTTCCTCAGGGAGGCTTATAGAGAAAAGCGCAGTGTAGCCCAACTGTTATATCTCACACAGGCTTCGCCCTCTACTGGACTCTATGGGTATATCTCTCCTCCAATCGCGTACGCGCGATGGCCCACTGAAATTTGCATGTACGTAGCCGGCCAGTATGGCGTGCCTACCTTTCCCGCCCTTTAGCGGGCTATATAAGCAGATGCACCGCCAGCTGCCCTCATTCCTTTTTACTTCAGCGTCGGCGAGTGCCCACTGTCACACTAGCTCCAAGGATGGAGTCGCCGCTTCAGGAACAACGCCTCTGCCGGCCTGCCCTAACGGCATCATCGCCCCGGCAGACCTACATCTTCTTTGCTTCGAGCGTCTCGGGAGGAAGCGCGCCACCGCCGGGCTGGAGCAGCGACGGCAGGAGGAGGACGCCGCTCCAGCGTACACCACCTCCACGCCGCCTGATGAAGCTTCGCCGCCCAGACCCGCCTCAGCCTCTGCTGCAGACTCGCCGCCGCTACGAGACGAGGAGGATGAACTCTCCCTCTCCGACGGCTCGACGGTGTTTGGCGCCGCTTCTATCAAGCTCAACTTCCCGTAAGTCATGACGACTGCAGCGGAGTGTGTCGGGCTTCCCCTGCCCCCCCACTGCCCCCGAAGCCGCCTCCGCGTGTGCAGGGCGAGACGGAGACTGTGTTCCCCGGTGTGCCCCCGCTCGAAGACGCTCTGGCTGTGCTCATTATCCCACACTCAGCCGGCTGGTCAGGACACAGACAGCCACTACCACCGCTGCTGCAGGATAAGGACACGCTGGAATATTTTGACAAGATATTCCAGCTGGGCGCGCAACTAGCAGCAGCAGCAAACAACCTCGGTGTGCTGGGCGTAGCAGCGGCGGCTTCACTCCCGCGCGACGCCCCCCTTCCCCTGACACTATGGAGTATCTCGGCCGGACCATCGGTCAGATGAACAAGACAGGGAGTTGCTACTGCTGCCGGACGAATGATGTCACTGTCGGTCGTCGGCTCTCACCACGTCTGGCTAGGTCTCACCGCCCTCCCCAGAAGGGACCGAGAGGATCTTCTGGTTGCACCGGTCTCTACTGACGGTCTCTTTGGCTCCCTCTCTACGGTGACGCAGCGGCTAAAGAGGCTGGAGGAGGAAAGGGCGCAGCTGAGCCGTCATCTACCGCTCGCTGTCGCCGCCAAGGGAGAGGTCAAGCTGCCCCGCCGCAACGCTACGGCGAGGCGGAGAGATCGCCGCCAGCGAAGAGGCTTCTCCGCGGCGGATCCCCCAGCTGACCCACAGCCGGCCCCAGCGGGCCCGCCGCAGCAACGCCCCGCACGGGACCCCAGCGCGTCTCGTCCCGCGGCGGCTCGCAGCACGCCCAGGCCGAAGCTGTCCTGGGGCACACAGCGACCAAAGTGGCAGTTAACGGGAGGGACGGCGCCGGCAGACTGCCTCGCCGCCCTCCCTCATTGTTCATATGGTTCTGTATGTTCTGCTTGTGTTCACTGTTCTGTGGATGTGAGAAATGTTTTATTAAAACATGTTACTCCACTAACAGAGCAAAAATCCCCCCTCCCACCTCCACCATGCTCCCCGCTTGCCGCGCAGCCCCGGCCGGTGTAGCCACCGCTACACCGTCGGTCAGGCTGCCGGTGGCTTGTGTTACACCGTCACATCCCCGCAGCGGGCCCGGCAGGCAAGGCCCCCCGGTCACGGTTTCACAAGCACACTCACACAACACACCCTCTACCGTCTCCATTGTGGGAGACGCGGTAGAGCGGAGCACCGTTGTCAACCGGGTAAAAGCTACCGTTGTCCCTCTATATGAGCGCTACAACCAGCGAGGCTGCACGAGAAAACATCGGTCCCCACTGGTTGTAGCGACCACACAGTTAGCCCCGCGCGTTGCTAGCCGACACCGTGTCACTTCCACGGTAGGTCCGGCTCAGCGTGTTGACCGGCTGACGAGCGATGATTGTCACCGCCGAGCTAACGGCTACAGCGGTGACAAGCATCGTTCACAGCAGCACGGCAGGGCTGTGTTTCCGGACAATGAGACGGCTGCCTCACGCTCGTTTAACCCGCGCCGCTCCAGTGAAGCGGCCGGGCTAACACGGCCCCTCGTACGTTCAGCAAATGTGTGGACGCAGCGCTACAGCCGCTGCGCAGCCAGGGGATGAGGGTCTTCTTTTATCTGGACGACCTCATCATGATGGCCAGGTCCAAACAATGGGCCATTTTTCACACAGCTCAGTTGATACTTCACCTGACCAAGTTGGGTTTTGCCATCAACTGGAAGAAGAGCAACCCCCAACCAAACCAGCGGTTCGAATACTTGGGGATTGTGCTCGACTCTGTCAGCCTGAGAGCCACTCTGTCGGAGTCCAGACGGACAGCCCTACAGCAGGAGGTTCTCAAGCTGCAACAGGGTCCACGTGTCACAGCCTTGACCGTCACGCAAGCACTGGGGCACATGGCAGCAGCTCACCCGGTGGTTCCACTAGGACTGCTGCACATGCGTCGCCTGCAGAGATGGTTCACCAGCCTACGCTTAGACCTCAAGAGGCAGAAGTTTCGGCTGCTGACGGTCCCTCCAACAATGCGGGGCAACCTGCAGTACTGGGGGTCCCCACGACATTTGTTGACCGGGACACCACTAGGACGAGTGACCTCGGACACGTCGGTGTTCACGGGCGCCTCCCTGATGGGGTGGGGAGGCACCTGCCTGGGGAGGGCGATAGGTGGTGTGTGGCCCCCGGGGGAGGACCGCCACATCAACCTCCTCGAGTTACAGGCAGTGTTCCTGGTTCTCCAACACTTCAGTCACCTGTTAAGGGGGAGACACGTGTTGGCGAGGACCGACAATCGCACCACAGTCGCTTACATCAACAGACAGGGCGGTGTACATTCCGCTGCCCTGTTAGCGATGGCAGAGAACCTGTGGTCATGGGCTTCAGAGCACCTACAATCTCTGAGAGCCCTCCACGTTCCAGGAATCGAGAACAGGGGGGCCGACCTCATGTCAAGGGACGGCCCCTGGAAGATGAGTGGAGACTGCAACCAGAAGTGGTACAGCAGATCTGGACACGATTCGGGAGGGCAACGGTGGACCTGTTTGCCAACAGGTCGAACACCCACTGCCCCCATTGGTTCTCCCTGAGCCCGCAAGACCATCCACCCTTGGGGGTGGACGCGTTTGCACACGCTCCATGGCCAAGAGGGCTACTTTATGCCCCCCCCCCCCCCCCCTCCGTCTCATCCCCCAGCTACTGGAGAGAGTGAGAGTGGAGCGGCTGAGGGTCATTCTGGTGGCTCCCGACCGGCGGTCGGCTCCGTGGTACGCGGAGCTGACCACAATGATGGCGGCCCCACCATGGCCCATTCCTCAAATCCGGGGGGCACTGTCACAGGAGGCAGGCGCAATACAGGCGCTGCCGATCCTGGGCCAACCGCTTCAAGCTTGGCCCCTGAAAGGGACAGGCTAATGCGGGCTGGGCTAACTGCGCAGGTGGTGAAAACCATCCAAGCAGCTAGGGCTGGATCCACCATTGCCTGTTACAGGGCTAAGTGGTTGGGTTTCCAGCATTGGTGCGAAGAGAGGGAAGTGGACCCACTGACATGTTCAGTGGGGGGCACTCTTTCCTTTCTACAGCTTTTGGTTGGTAGAGGGCTGTCTCACGCGACTGTTAAGATTTACGCTGCAGCCATCTCATCATGCCATGAGGGGTTGGGCGGAGGTCCAGTCTTCGCCCACCCTCTGGTAAAACGGTTCCTGCAGGGGGTCAGAAGGCTACGACCAGTGGCACACACTTCTGTACCACAGTGGGAATTGCCACTGGTGCTCGAGGCCCTCACAAGGGACCCCTATGAGCCTTTGGAACGCTCCTCCTTAAAGGTGTTGTCGTTCAAGACAGCGTTGCTTCTTGCTCTGATGTCAGCCAAGAGAGTGAGCGAATTGTGTGCCCTGTCAGTTCACCCGAGTTGTTTACTCCTTCGCGGGGACTGCAGTGGTGCCATCCTTAAACCGAACCCCTCCTTTCTTCCTAAGAACATAAGGAGCTCATTTCGGTCCAGAATCATCCAGTTGGAGGCTTTTCACCCTTCCCCTCATGAGGATTCGAGGGAGGCGAAACTGCATCTCCTATGCCCTGTGCGTGCGTTGACATACTATGTCGACCGAACAGCCACTGTCAGGAACACCGACCAGTTGTTTGTGTGTTATGGTGACGGGACGGCTGGCAGAGCCCTGTCCAAGAAACGCTTGGCGAGGTGGCTGTGTGAATGCATCCTCTCAGCCTACAGTCAAGCGGGTCGAGAGCCGCCCACTGTGGTCCGGGCGCACTCCACAAGAAGTGTGGCGACGTCTATGGCCCTGTTCAGTGGTGCGAGTGTTGAGGACATATGTACGGCGGCATCGTGGTCTTCACCCTGCCCGTTCATAAGGTTCTATCTCTTGGATGTATCAGGCTCCTTCTCCAGGTCTGTGCTCACTGTAGGGTCACAGGACATGTGAGAGGAAGGATGTGTCAAGTGTTTTAAATACTTGATCCCCACAGGGTGTCATGCACCTGCATTGGACTGTGCTCTGCTAGGACACTGTCAATGAGGTGCGCAGGAGGTCTAGGGTTGAGACCTCTGCGAGGTTAGACCACAACTTCACCCAGCCTAGCCAGGTGCTGCTAAATGGGATGAAGTTGGACCCGTTATCACTCCATACGGTGGTTAAGATTAATAAAGTGGTGACTGGGTCTTGGTACCTAACCGGTAGCTGGTGTGGTCAGTGGGCAGAGCCTCTCCCGCGGCAGGGAGTACATAAATCGGGGCTTCGCCTACTGTACCCATAGAGTCCAGTAGAGGGCGAAGCCTGTGTGAGATATAACGAAGGTTACGATATTGTAACCCTAGTTATATTAACACAGACGGAGCCCTCTACTTAGGGCCCTGCCGCTCTTTCGCCTTACGCTGAAGTTTGGTGGAATGAGGGCAGCTGGCGGTGCATCTGCTTATATAGCCCGCTAAAGGGCGGGAAAGGTAGGCACGCCATACTGGCCGGCTACGTACATGCAAATTTCAGTGGGCCATCGCGCGTACGCGATTGGAGGAGAGATATACCCATAGAGTCCAGTAGAGGGCTCCGCCTGTGTTAATATAACTAGGGTTACAATATCGTAACCTTCGTTACAGACCTTCTACAGTCGTCACCAGCAGGAGGGTGAAGATTTCTTTGAGTACTCACACACCCTGTCCCAGATCCTTCGTTCTGTCCTTAAGCAAAGCCCCGATGCCGTAGCTGATGTAAAAATGGCAGTCAGAGACCAATTTGTAGAGGGCGTCAAAGATTCCTCCCTCCGAAGGGAACTTCGCAAGATGATAAGGGAAAGGCCACAGTCCACACTTTTCGAGGTGCGTCAGGAAGCTATCTCTTGGTCTCTAGAAGACAGACCCACTAACACTAAAGTTGCAAAGAGCAAGAAGATACTATGCGATAGCGTGGGTGAGGGAGGTCAGGCTACAGGTAGTACGCCAGAGAAGTCTTCTGCTACCCTAGATGATATCCTTAGAGTGGTTTCTGAACAAGGCAAGGCTATTGTGGAATTAGTCAATGCGCTGAAGGAAGGAGCCACGGTCAGAGAAAAGTCATACAAAAGTGGAAGACCAAGACCAAAGTTCCAGTTCACAGAGGATGGGAAGCCAATCTGTTTGAAATGCAGTGGGGTGGGACACATTGCTAGGGAGTGCAGATCACGGCCACAGGAGAGTCAGTCTACTTCCCGGGGCTCATCTGCTCAGGGAAACTAGCTTCCTCGGTTGCCAAGAGCCGGGCAATCCGAGGCGAGACTCAAGGCTCCCAGACCCTCACCCGTGAAAGATTTTTCGAGCGAGCCGTAGGTGTGTGTCCTGAAGTTGAAGTAGAGGTGGGTGGAGTTACGGCTAAGGCCCTGTTGGACACTGGGAGCCAGGTTAGCACCATCTCTGAGGCATTCTTCCGACAGCACTTACTAGGCGAGAATGAAGACGTAATTCCTACAGCTAAATGGCTCAAGTTAACCGCAGCTAACTCACTGCCCATCCCTTACATAGGTTACATTGAGTTAGATGTGCAGGTTTTGGGATTAACTGTGCCGGAGTGCGGGTTTTTGGTAGTCAGGGACCCAGTGACAGAGCTGACAGGGTCAAACGAGCTAGTTTCAGATAGACATCAAGCAAGGAAGAAAGTTACAGAACAGCAAGACAAAGAGGAACACCACAGGCCCAAAGAGTCCCCCCCAGTGCTCATCGGCATGAACGTAATTAAAAGATGCAGGGAATTAGCTATTGCCAGTTTTGACTCAGCTCTCGGAGGAGAGCTCAACTCAGCTTGGAGAGAAGCTTTTCAGAGAGCGCAAGTATGTGACGTTTTGAAAGAAACATCTACAGCCAGGGTAGCAGGGAGCGAAACAGTGCATGTGCCAGCAGCTTCAGTGGCCACAGTGTATGCAAAAGGACTCAAGAAGCTCTCCACTGATTCGACATTGATGCTCTTAGAGCCTACCAGCACTCCTTTACCTAACGGTCTCGTTGTCATGCCTACTCTGGTAGAGGCTGGCAAACATGTGTTTCCCGTCCAAGTGGTGAACTTCTCACAGGAAGATCTGTGGTTGCCACCCAGAATCAGACTTGGTGTGCTCAGCCCAGTTGAGTGTGCTGGGGAGGCAGCAGAGGTGCACTTTAATCGCATCTCTGCTGACCATGAAGAAGTGTCAGTGGACAGGGAAGGGGTGGGGGCATCAGATGAGGAAGTGCAGTTCATGTTGCAGCGCTTAAAAATGGGCGGCTCACCAGAAGAGCAGGCTAAGTTAGCTGTACTTTTGGCTCAGTATGCAGATGTGTTCGCTTTCAAGGATGAGGATCTAGGCTACACAGATAAGGTCCGACATGAGATACACTTAGTTGATGATGTACCGGTCACTCAGCCTTACAGACGTATACCTCCAACACAGGAGGAGGTTAGAGATCACATAACTCAACTTCTAAAAAAAGGCGTCATCACAGAGAGCACTATTGCCTATGCGTCTCCCATTGTACTTGTTAGGAAGGCAGACAACAGTTTGAGGCTCTGTGTAGATTATAGGTGACTAAATTCCAAGACCAGACGAGACGCATTTCCTTTACCTCGCATTGATGAGTGTTTTGATGCACTGCATGGTGCCAAGTTCTTCTCAACCATTGACCTTGCTAGTGGTTACCACCAGGTGGCGGTACAAGAGACAGACAGACACAAGACGGCCTTTACAACTCCTTTTGGGTTGTTTGAGTACATTAGACTTCCCTTCGGTGTTTGTAATGGACCAGCGGCGTTCCAAAGACTCATGCAGGCAACCATGAGTGACTTAGTGTTTCAGATCATGCTCGTGTACTTGGATGACATTTTAGTGTACTCACCGACTTTTGAAGACCACCTGGGACGACTTCAGACTGTGTTACAGAGACAGGGGTTAAAGGTCAAAGTAGAAAAATGTCACTTCCTCCAGTCCAGTGTACGTTTTCTTGGTCATCAGATCTCAGCTGAGGGCGTTGGTACAGATCCAGACAAAGTAGCTGCGGTGAAACAGTGGCCAGTTCCCACCACAGTTAAAGGCCTGCGATCATTCTTAGGATTCTGCAGCTACTACAGGAGGTTTCTGCAGGGGTTCTCCCAGCTGGCAGGTCCCTTACATGATGTAGTGAATAGGTGCATCACAGAAAACAGCCCTGCTAGATCCAAAAACATGTTGAACAGTATATGGTCACCGGCATGTCAAGAGTCTTTTGAACAGCTGAAGGAGAGGCTTGTCAGTGCTCCTCTACTTGGTTACGCAGACTTCTCCCTTCCCTTTATCGTAGAGACTGACGCCAGTAACTTAGGACTAGGGGCAGTTCTCTATCAGTTACAGGAAGGGAAGAAACGTGTCATTGCATACGCTAGTAGGAGGTTGAGAGGTGCAGAGAGAAACGACAGAAACTACAGTAGCATGAAACTGGAGCTACTTGCTCTTAAATGGGCTGTGTCAGAAAAATTTAGGGGGTTTTTGTTAGGGTCCAAGTTCACTATAATAACAGACAACAACCCTCTGTGTCACCTAAACTCAGCAAAGCTAGGAGCTATTGAGCAGCGCTGGGTAGCCCAGCTGGCTCCATTTGACTTTGAAGTCCAGTACCGTCCGGGCCGATGTAACACAGCTGCAGACACACTCTCTAGGCAGCCATTAGCAGGGGAGCCTGAGCCAAACGGAGATGAGGAGTTTGATGGTTGCGTATCCATCTGCAATGTGGTCAGAAAAGGGACAGCTTTAGAGCCAGACTTAGTCAGTGCAGGTGTCAAGTGTTGTCAGGTCAGGCAGGCTCGTGTCACAGCACTTGAGCAAGATGCTGATGATGTCGTTTCTCAGGGAAACACTCCAACTCTGCCAGGTTATTCTAAAGATGAGTTACGGCAGTTTCAGGACACTGACCCCACACTTAAGTCTTTCCGACACTTTTGGGACCAGAAGAAAAAACCCACCTCTCAGCAGAGAAGAGGTTTGTCCAAACTTGTCATCTCTCTACTCAGACAGTGGCCCAGAGTTAGGGAGATTGATGGATTGCTGTACCGAGTCATTGATGATGGACATGTCGCTGAATGCAAGCAGCTCATTTTGCCAACTTGTTTAAAAGAGGCTGTCCTTGAGAGTGTGCATGATCACATGGGGCATCAGGGGATAGAGCGCACACAGAACCTATTAAGACAGAGGTGTTTTTGGGTGGGGATGTATGAAGATGTGGAACAGTGGGTTAAACAGTGTCAGAGATGTGTACTTACTAAGTTGCCACAGCCCAAGATACGTGCTCCTATGAAACCCTTTCTAGCCACCAGGCCTCTTGAAGTTGTGGCAGTCGACTTTACTTTGTTAGAACCCGCTTCTGATGGTCGAGAAAATGTGTTGGCAGTTACAGACGTGTTCACCAAATTCACACAGGCATTCCCAACACGAGACCAGAAAGTGGATACAACTGCCAAGGTCCTCCTGCGGGAATGGTTTATGAAGTATGGTGTGCCTGAAAGGTTACATGCGGATCAGGGCAGAAACTTTGAAAGTGAGGTCATTCAGGAACTGTGCAAGTTATATGGGGTTAAGAAGACGCATACTACACCACATCACCCCCAGGGTAATGCTCAATGTGAGCGTTTCAACCGAACGAAAGAGAAGAAACGCAGATGGCCTGAGTTTTTACCAGAGCTGGTCTATGCATATAATGTGACTCCCCATGCCACAACAGGTCACTCACCATACTACCTCATGTTTGGGGTGCATCCACACCTTCCTGTAGATGCTTTGTTGGGTCAGGAACAAGTACTGGATAGGAAACATGACTGGTTAGTGGTCCATCAGGAGCGCTTAAATGAGGCACACAGCAGAGCAAGACAGTATGCTGAACAAAAAGCAGCAGCGAGGCTTGAACTGGAGAAGGACAGAGTGTACTGTCCCCCTGTGAACGTGGGTCAGCTCGTCTACCTGCGGCACTGGCCTCAGGGTAGAAACAAAATCCAAGATGCCTGGAGCCCTATTTTTTACAGGGTGGTGGAGATTCAGGGCAGTACACACACGGTGGAGCCAGTAGAGCATACATGGGCATTTTACGGCCCGCGGGCCAGACCCGGCCCGCATGCCGTCTCAATCCGGCCCGCGAGCCGAAGTGCGAGCCGAACTGGTATTATGACCCGATTGCTTTTATTACGTTGATGCGCACTAATCAGCTGTTTGAAACAGTGACAGCCCTGTTAGAACAGGAGCTTGCACATCGCAGACAGAAAGTAACCTCCTCCAGGTAGAAGACAGTGATGAACGGCTGCTCAGTCTCTTTCTCTGTCTGACACCGGAGCTCCGACTGAGGAGAGAGAGCAGCCGCTCTGCTGCAGCTTTTCTCCACAGCGGAGTTTCTGACCACTGCGACCCTGTCAGTGGGAGACCACGGGACCGGGCCGGTGTTTCACAACCCTCCGTCAGCCGAATCATAACTGCTGACGGTTATAAAGCAACATCGCGGCACCTAATTATTATTTCTCAAACACTAAGGTTTAGCAAACTGTGATTAAATCGCTGGGTTTTCTGACGTGATCGACCATATGACTGATTGTAGCCACGTGCGTCTGAAGCCTCCATCCACCAATGGCTACGCTTGTAATCAAATCAGTCTTTTTTTTCATGTTGGTGCTGTTAGGCAGGAGCAAAGGAGTATTGTGTTTCTTCATAAATAAAAGGTTATCTACATACAAATAGAACAGTCTCACTGAATCAGAACTGAAAAGGATCTGAGTGCTTAATTATAATATTCAGGTGTCTGTGAACATTATTAATTGGTGCAGTCATTTATGGTCAGTAAGTTTTGATAAAACAATCTGCCTTGAGTCCATATTTATATCATAATACAGCATGTTTCTTCAGTGATCTGTGATGGATAAAAGTTGAAAATGCGATTACATTGACTGTGGGCTGTCAGCCTATTGTAATGCAACCATTTCCACCAAATATATGTAGTTATATAGGCTAATATATAATTATATATAATTCAGCAATAAATATTTGATGTTTCAATTTGATTTCGAATCGTGTGGCCCTTCACTCACTTTATCGAAGTCAGCGTGGCCCTCTGGAAAAAATAATTGCCCACCCCTGCAGTAGAGGGTGGGCCAGTTAAAAGGGTTCACAGAGCCAACCTCAGACCATGCGTCGGTCCAGTTCCTCCACCCAGGGCAAGGAAAAGTGGTGTCCCGACCACTGTAACAACAATCCCCATTGACGTGAGAGAAGAGGACTCAGATCCAGACCCAGAGTATGTGGTACTGGAGGAAACCATGTACTCAAATTCGGACCAAAGACAGGAAATGGACAGTGAGGTTTCAGAACCTGTGGACAATGTTGAGACTATTGTTGCTGCACCGTCTGTCATTGAACAGGTGATGGAGCCTGAACAGACTGTTCCTGTTCCCCGCAGCAGATCTGCAAAGGACAGTGGGGTGGCTGCACCCATTCCACTGCCTCGCCGGACCCAGAGAGCAAATGCTGGGTTGCATTCAAATCCGCATCACGTTCCTATGTCAACATGTAATACTATTACTTTGAGTCCTGATGTACTGTCTCAGTTGTTAACCAGTATGGGTGCTGTGTTCTTTAGAGAAGCTGTAAATGAAGTTAAGTGTGTTAATTAAGTCACCGAGGACGTTGCCTTTATAGCAGGGGAGAATGTAGCCAGGTGGGAAAATGTAGTGCAACTGCTTACTAACGCCACCAGAGGGCGCTTTCTCGGTTTGGTGAACTGGTTGTAGAGCAGGTAGAATGATACCGGAGGTCGCCATCTTGCCCGCAGCGGTGCGACCACACCACGGTTTTCGGAGGTTAATGAGGGTAAATATGATATAAATGTGTCTGTTTGCATGAAGTATCTAAGGGATATGTTTAAGAGTAATGCATGTTTACAGGCTGAAATGTTTATTGTTTATGTGGGCATATGTGTTAGTGGTTGGCAGGTAAACGGACGACGAGAGAAACCCAACGGTTGTCGTGTAGCAGGCCGTCGTCAGTGCTGTTTGTGCTAGGCCTACGGAAAAAATGCACAAGTCAGTAACGTTATGTATTACAATACTGCACATTCGTTGTGATGTTTTGACCTGTGAATGTATGAGTGTTTAATGTGAATTTGTGGGCTCTTTGTGTTATAGGGTCGAGCCACTGTAGTTAATTCTTTGCACTCTATTGTTGCTTATAGGGACATTTTTGTACACTCTGATAGCAGTCTGTAGATTTATTATTTTTATTTCTTTTGTACTGAACCTTAAGAAGACACGTTTTGTACTCTTTGGTGCTAGTCTACATTGTTTACTTTCGTACTATTTTGTAATAGGATAATTACTTAAGGTTTATGGACATTGTCCAGTGATTATAGCAGACTAGACAGAGTTACAGTAAGCGTCCCGTGTGCCAGGCACAGTGTGGTGTCGCTGATTTTTGTTTCTACTAGTACTGTAGATACAGCTAGCTAAGACTATCAGCCAGTTGAGTTTTAAACTTGCATCATTTATTTTATTTGTACACCATATTCTTCTGTTCAGAATTAAAGACCCCAGAAGATATTTTTGTGTCCTGTGCTGGTTCAATTTAGCCAGGCTACACATCACTTTATTAATTTTTTATGTTTTCTCAAAGAAAAACAAAAACAGCGTTTCACTATCTCTCATCTCTGCCAGTCAGCCCCTGTACTTGCCGTCCCTCTCACGTGCATGCGGGCGTGGCGCACTGCATGTACACACACACACACACACACACACGCACACACACACACACACACACAGACAGGAGGGCTCCATTTCCTGTAGCTGTTAGCAATTTGGCACACTTAAAGATGCTATCTACATGAGTCATAGCTAATAATATAAAAACATAGCTTTTTAACCATGGAAACTTTTCATCCAGGGCCATGGATAGTTTGTTAATAGTGCAGTGAGTTGTCTGCCCCTTGTGAAATGGTAAATTGACATGAAAGTACAGTGCTTTGGACAAGTATGCAGTTTTAGCTGGCCTGGCCAGTTAACAGAAGAGCACACACATACACAGAGAGAAATGTGCCTGGTGTGCATATGTGTGTGTGAGTGTGCGCGCACATGTGTACGTGTGTGACAGATTGACATCAATTCCTGTGGGTGTTCCCCAGTCTGTTTACTAACTCCTGCCCTGTTAAAAAGTGTTTTCTGCACATGTGTAGAATCACAGAACACCCACATATACACAAGTAATTCACAAAAGCGAATCTTAACTATTAAATATGATACAGAGACTTGGATTGTAGAGCAATTTTTACTCACATAAACACTCACACACACACACACACACACACACACACACACACACACACACACATACAGCAGGCCTCTACTCATCATGGCAGCCTCATCTATCTTCTCAGTATTTCTTATTATTTGGTCCGTGGGTCAGAGACCCTGCAGATTTCACGGGTCTCTGCTCCTTATCAAGATCAATTCCATTCAACTTCATAGGAGCTAAGGCCTCTTATTACATAATTGAATTTGGGTTGATAATGAGAGCAGAGCAGAGTTCCAGCACCTGTGATCTGTTGAGACGAAGGGTGGACCACCTGCTGCAGCTGCTATCACATGACAAAGAGAGCTACTTTCACATGAACTTGAAGCAAAGAGACTCTGTTCCTGAGGAACTCATAAAAAGAGCTCATATGGTAGCAGAAACCCACATCAATGAAAGCAAACTAGTTAAAGTGTTCACAGTTGAACTTTCAAGCTCTCTGTGTTTACAGGTGGCGTGTAGAGCGTTTTCTCATTGTTTTATTTTGGCATTAGCCTACCTATAATTCTACTTTTTTCTACATTACTTGGGAAATGAAGTGAAAATACAACCCACTGCATAAGTGTTCCCCCCTACTGGGAAATGTCTTTCTGCGTCTTCAAAAGAACCTAGCTGTGTGAGACTGCGATTTGCATGCACATATATTTGCATAGGGTGACTGTATTGAAATAATTATTACCTTGCAAACAGGATCTGATATTGCAGGCTGTCCTTAGAAGCAATATTAAAGTATTTGAAAGTGTCATCAACATATGGGCTCAGAATTGTGCTTTCTTTGTCTGTTCTAGATGTCCCAACTTCTGTTAAGAAGGAAACTATAAAAGTGAGTTGACCTTATATACATGTTTTCTCTCCACCATGTTCTAGCCCCTGATGATTCAGTAATCAAGCTGCTAATTTAAATGAGCCATCCACTTGTCCCTCTGTGCACAAGTGCCTGATGCTCCCACTTACAAACTAACCTTTTTCAAACATTTCTCATCATTTAACTTCAGTGGAGTTAGCTCCATGTATATGTATTCAATAAACAGTGAATTATTTGTATGTATTATGAAGCAGGTTTTAACCATAGATGTTGTCAACTGCAAGGAAGTAAAGTTTTCTTCCACACTACTTAAGGGTGATGGTGAAATCATACATAGATATTCAAAGGAAACTTGAATAGAACTTGATTTATCTTAAACCTTGAAAGTGATGAAACCACCTCACACGGTATGAGACTGCTCAAGTTACCGGCTGGAACCAAACACCTGACAGGAAATCCTTTGAAATAATTTGAGTCATCCTTTTCAGACAGATTTCTTATTCTGTAGTTTGCTAACTCTCTTTCCATACTAATAACGTTTGGATTATTTCAACTTCTCATTTCTCACTTTCACCCCTATGGAGCCTTAAATGGACCTCGACTTTGCACCACTTGTTTGACATTTTGGAGTTTTTACTGCAGATGGCCTGGCTTTCTTCCTGAAGTGGGTCAAGATCTAGCTTTGGGCTTGTGTGAAAATGTGAAAACATCGCAGGTGAGAAAAAGTTCACCCTGCCAAAGAGTCCCATGTGGGTGTATCACGAATATTTCACACATGAAAACGCATTTCCCACTAGAGCTCACTACTCACCTGCCTCTGCATCCATTTCATTCAACGTCTTTCTCCCCCTTCTTTTTTTTCTTCTCTCTCTCTCTCTCTGTCACACACACCAGCAGACAGAAAGGCAAACAAACATTCACACAACTACACACACCATCATCATCAACTTTTCCCTCGTGGGTGAGTTACCCTCAGGTATTCTATTATTCAGACAGTGAACATTATGAGCCATTCTCTATGAATGAGAATAGAGACATCTATCCATGAAAATGAGACATCTTGAGTATCTCAGCTACTGAATTTCACTCTGCAGTGCGCACGAGCTAATCCATGCATTGTATGTGGGAAAGAGAAGGTATGCATATTTGAGAACAAAGACCCACGTGTATGCAATTGTGTTGGCCTGCATTAAATGGGAAGGAATACTCTAAGTGCTTACATGGTAGAATGAGTGATCTTCATTATCATGAGAAGATACAGACTCAGAGCTGAAGGATCTAGGGAAGAGAACGCCTGCTTGAACTTTCACTTCTCAAATGTTCTTCAGTATAAACAAATTGTGCACATGAAATATATATATATATATATTTCTACATTATTCATCACTTGTTTTTCGAGTTTGCAATTAACCCCGAAGAGCCACTTGGATGCTTCAGACTTGGAAAGATTAATCAGTAGTTTAGCAAGCTGTGGCTAGGCCTCCATCTCTTCAAGATCACAGACATCAGGAGGAATTTAAGCACAATTTTAAAAAGAGGAAGACACAATACACTAGCAGCACATAAATAGATGTTACTTGAGCGTAACAAAAAAGACTAATTGTAAGTGGTGTTTTTGGAAATGGATAAAAGATTGTCAAAGTTATATTTATTTAAGTTGTTCTCTAGGTCTAATAAGTAAGGAGTCTATAACAAATAACAGTGGCTGTGGTTCAAAAAAACTTTTGAAAATTCTCCTTTGTGCCCAACCTTCCTTATGTGGTTCCCAAATCCAGTGAAATTGCACTTAGCTGCTTGACCAAAGCCATTAAACACCATACCTCAAAACAATGTTGATACTTCATTAATTCCAACTAGGAAATTATCTTGTCTGCTTCCTCCCTATTCAGTGAGGTCATACCAGAGGGTCAGAGCAGGATGGTGCACATAAAGATGGCAGTGATTTAGTGTCTTGCTCAAGGATTCTTCAGCAACACATGTGCTTTTCAGCAGTGACCTAGGTCTCCTGGTTGAAATCCTGCTGCCAAAGACAAACTTTAAAAACACAAACTCTGTCTCCAGGCTGATGCTATGCAGGTTTTCTTTGTGCTTTGATTTGTTCTTTGGCATTGTGCTGCTTGTTCAGATATGCCTCAACAGAGCAAGGGCCTACATTAAGATTTTAAATGTAGTTAAATTAAAACAAGTTGCAAAAGCAGTGCTTCAGAATGTTAGCTTCATTTTAAGAGTAAATGAACCAGCATACGATGCAAGAAGTTCAAGAGACCTCTGCAGAGCAAAAGTTTTATAGGAGTTCATGTGTATATAAGTAGGTGAAGAAACATTTCAAATTCAGCATCAAATGTCATTCCTTTACTTACCAAGACCTGTCTCCAGTGATGATTAGCTCTCTCTCTATCATGTCTTTTCTTCTCCTGAAATTAGTATGCTAACCAAGAGCAACTTGCTGTAACCATCAATTGTCCAGCATTGTTAACTTAACGATGGTTGACGCCCTTGTCAAGTGACAATCACCACTACCCTCCCCTAGCAGGAAACCTTGTTCAGCAGCAGAGGAATAGCCCCTTTTAATTATGGTCTAGTAAAGAAAGGCTGAAAGGCCCAGTCTCAAGTTTAAGATAGGCTGTTTGTCCTTTGCTCCTATTCTCTCTAACATGATTAGTTTGTCATGATTCTTCCAACTACTCTATTTATTTGTGTACATAATTACATGTTTGTACCTATATGAATTATGAAATTACGCTTTCATGCTTGCATGGCTGTGCAACAACAGCATGTACGGCAAAAACAGAGAAATTAGGTTGGTTAGAGGCTGGAGGATGACTTACGGACAGACCTATCACCAGAGAATAGACAGTAACAGAAAGAAAGGAATGGGATGTCATATCTACAGCTTTGTAGAGAACCAAGACATGCTGTTTGGTATGGAAAAAAAGCATAATGCAAAGTCCTTTGTTTTCAACACAGTGTAAATGTGCATCTGTGCAAAAGTGTGTGTGACTGTCTCAAGCATCAGCTCTCCACGTCCTGGCGTATATGAAGCAGTGGAAATCACAGCTTAAGTATGTATGGTTTTTCCTGTGGGAGTCCCTGTTTAATTTTGCATGCCTGCAGAGTGTCATAACACATTCAAATCACACAGCTCAGCAAGCTCATAGGGTCAGGCTAGAGAGGGAGACTGCTTCTGTGTGTTTGTGAATTAATGCACAGTTGCTCCATACGCATGCATGTAGACAGTACATATCTACACTGCATCCCCTCATAAGGTTTGCTGTTGGCTAATATCATTTGCACTGAAGCGCACTGCTGAGCAGACCACTTAACCTTAATTAACAGTTCATCTATACATAGTGTCTATGATAATAGAGTAACCAAACAAGACCCAAAACATTTAAAGGTCCAATCCATAGTCTAAAGGCCAACCAAAGGCCAAATCCAACAACGGAAGACAAACCGGGAAACAGACAATGCTTTTTTTTTCTCACTTTCAATTTTTACAGGGAACTTATTAGGTTCCAAAATGTGAAGGCTTATTGATTTATTGTGAAGCTGCTAAAAGCACAAATTGTATAAATGGTAGCATGTGAGTAATTATTGGAACAAATCAGGTCTTTAGTTTGACCTTTGATGGAACAAGGAAATAGTAAGATTCCAATATCCCACCACAATTAAAGACATATAAGTAATGAAAACAACAACAACAACAACAACAACAACAACAACAACATCAGCATTTTAGAATAGTTTCTTCACCTTGGAAAAATACAGCTTCATCAACTGCATAAATTATGGTGACCTGTGTTTTTTTTAGACAAATATTAGAATATCAACAAGAAGTTAAACATTTCATTACATGTCGTTACAAACAATCAAGCATGTTTCATCCACATAAGGAGACACTCAATATGCAAACCCCACCAAAATCATCATCAGCTGCTTTGTTTTAAATCTGATGTCTCTACACTGGACAGCCAGATGTCAACGAATAGATTCTCAAGGCGTTAACATCACGTCTGTGCCCACAGCTGTTCAGCAAAGATAAAAAATAAGACACACACACACACACACACACACACACACACACACACACACACACACACACACACACACACACACACACACATGCACACACACTTGAGGTCACAAAGCTTATACACTTGGAGACAAAACACAGACCAGCAAAATGCTACAGTAAGCACTTAGCACATCACTTAAACACTCCCTCACTGACTTTGTTTAATTCATTAGCTGCTCCATGTGACATGACCAACTCACACACACACACACACACACACACACACGCACACACACACATATAGTGGGTACATGCATTAACACACATTCACATACAGGACAGAATGAGGCCAGTCTACTCTAAAGGACTGCTGGGAGATGATTAACATGTTTTGTTCACCATTCCCTACAGCTCGTACTTTGCTCTTCCTATTTCTGACAGCCCTTTGCTCTTAGTGTCATCCAGACACACTGATAATACACAAAAACAATGAACTCTTCTCTTCTCTTCTCTTCTCTTCTCTTCTCTTCTCTTCTCTTCTCTTCTCTTCTCTTCTCTTCTCTTCTCCTGTCTACTTCCTGATTGTCTCATGTTGGGAGTGGTGTTTGTGTCGCGCCGCAGGCCTGTTCTCTAACTGGCTGTAAAAAGTCCATGGGGGCTTCTAGCAGGTCTTGTTCTAGTTTTTTCGGTGTCTCTCCATTGCCTCTCGCTATTCCCAACTCCCACACAATGACAGGGTCGAGACCTGTGTTTGCCTGGTCTAAGATCCATGGCAATACGCAGTTATGCAAGAGGCACGCTTGGACACACACACAGACAAGTGCACACAAGATACACAAAAAAAATGCACACTCACTTGTAAACACTTTTTAACTCTGGAGTCTTACCCCGAAGGAAAGAACTAATTTACTCCTGCAGAGGGTTCAGAGGTGTCAGAGTGCGTTTATTTGTCTGTGCACAGGTCTGTGTGTGTGTGTGCGTGCGTGCATGAAAGCGACCCAATACAAATAGTTGTGCAAATAGTAAAAAGGTGGTGTGATTACTGACCTTGACATGTCACAGGTTGTTTGGTGGAGAGAGGCTTTGACTCTGTAGGTACTCAGGTTTTTTTTTTTTTTACTAACCTCCTCCATCTTTTCATTCTCATTCCTTCTCCTCCCATTCTAATTGCGCACTTTGTCTTGCCCACTGCCTGGTGTTAAAGATGCAATTAAGTATAAAATCATGTGAGTCAGGTTGAACATTGCCCTTTGGACCCAAACAAACATACTGTTTAGTTTAAGCGTTGCCGATCACAAACCATAGCTGATAGGTCCCTCCAGTGTCTGTTGGATTTAACACATAGTACATCTGCATCAAAACAGTGTTTACATGCCGCTATCTTTTGATGACAGGCATGTTGCATTAAGCACCAGCCTATAGTCTAGTTAGTACAACGTATAACTAGTATAACATTATGTGTTTATATTGGCCATGCATATGGCTCAGTGCTTTCCAGGCAACAACTCCAGCTCATCACACTTGGCCTGTGCGCAGCCTGACCCCCGATAATCGGTTAAGATGAAGGATGGATGTCCTTCTATTTTGCAATTTTCGTGGAAACACTTTAAATTGCCCCCAAAAAAAATACACATATATATGATCACAAAACAGCACATGACGTCATTACACACAACTTTTTATTCAATTTGAAGGTCTCCGATAAGCGCACTTGAACCGGCATTATTCACATTAATATTTTTATTGATATTTAGATCATTTGATTGCCAGGTGGATGGAAACACGGTTATAGACGTCTTGGTTCCAGTGTCCGGAACAGAGGCTGGGGAGAGCGCTAACCAATAACATTTAAAGTGAGGACAATCGGTCAGTTAGAAAGAGCCAGTAGCACTGAGCATTATATTTGGGGCTTTAGTTAAGGGTCTATTGATTTTCTGTGTTGTAAAAGATGGCTGTAAAACTGCAAAATTCATTCTGAGCTATGGCACACAGACACAGACAAAAGGGCCTTTATCCCTGTGGTACCTTCCTGGAGATCCTGAGATCGTGAATGCTTAATTCCAAGTGATTTTCAGCTTGACACAAGGTCAATAGCCTCATCCTGTCACCTGTAAGGCCATTTGGATTAGCAGCTAAATTGATTATCCCCATCAAATCTTTTCTACATCCTCAGAATCTCCTCAAACTAAATATGTTGAGAATAGGGTGCTTGAGACATGTGATGAATATCTCCTGGCCCTCCCATTCTCCCAAAGGACCACTGACCCTAAGACAGAGGGGATGGAGTGATATTATGTTGTATCAGGTTAGAGGCAACTTCATGGAAGACAAGATAGGCCCTTAGATGAAGAGCTTGTGCAGAGGAGGAAATCGGATGTGACAATGATGGCTGTGGCAGACATGTAGTGTCGCACTCATTTTCTCAAGAGTCAAATCCATTTAGAGAAGTTACAAAAATACTGGTTCACACCACACACACTTCAAAAAACATGCTGTAGACATGATATGCTCAGACACACACATTCATAGAGGATGACCATGTGAGGGGTTGTAGCTCTGCTATTTGGGGCAGGAGAGTCAATCAATCTCACACAAGTGCAGAGAGATGGCGGGAGCACTTATGTCATGCTTATTTTTGTGCAAACGCCTGAACTGTAAATGAACGAAAATTAACAAAGGCATTTCAAATCCAATCAAACCACACAAGGATGTGCCACACTGCTGCAGATTATTATTTTTACAGCCTCCGTTATCACAGACAAACACACACGCATAAAGCAACACACCGTCGCGCAAACACGTGTGTCTTCAAAGCTTTCCCCGTCATTTCACAGGTCAGAGTGGATTATTTAGAATCACTTTGTCTCTCGTCATGGTGTAAGATGCCGACATATCAGCACGACCAGGATATTTCATGAGCGTGAGGTTAGCTCTTCAAATACACACACACACACACACACACACACACACACACACACACACACACAAACACAGACACTAATAGCAAAACCAAAAAAAAGAAAAGAAAAAAAAGAAAAAGAAAAACACACAAGATATCTCACAGGCACAAAGGCGCGTTATTAAATTAGATGGGGAAACATGTGCCCAGTGCCTCAAAGACAAGAGCCTTTCTCTTTTCACCTAATCCCAACAAAGGGATGCTTACTCCTTTGTTCTACACTCCCTCTCGTCTCAGTTCGGACAAGGAATGAGGATCCAGGGAAGGGAGGAGTGCTTGCCAAGTCCAGGCAGCGAAGAAAAATCTCTCTCGTTCTTTGTTTGTTTGGTTTTTTTGTTGAGTTAATCTCAGCACTGCTGATTAGCGGGTGGTACAGTACATGGCCGTCTTCTCTGAGAAGAAGGGAAGGGGAGGAAAATAAGGGGAAGAGAATAAAAACAAACAGTTACTTCCAATCTCCAAATCATCTCAGGAGAGATAGTCCATTGCCACACACATCAGCACACTCATGTGCAAACACACAGACTTAGTGCCGCGGAGAATAGATAAAAGCAAGAAAATTAAGAACAAAATTAACAACAAGAAAATGAGCAAACAAAATCCGCTACCTTGGGGCTGTCCATCACCTCCAACAACAAAGGATTAATAATTCTAATCTGTTTACATGTTTAATCACCTCGATAAAGGCTTAGTCAGCAAATAAACAGTTAAGGTAGAGCACTTGTCCCGAAAAAGGACAGCTCAAGACTTTTAACCATGCAACTGGACTTTATGGAGGTCTGTGTAGTTGGATGATCACAGTGTCATTTAACACAATGACACAGAGCACGAGTAAAAGCAGGATACAAGGTAGAAGGGAAAAAAGTTTATTTTTAAAGGATTAATTAATTCTGGTGATAAACATTGTTAAGGACGTGGGGGAGAAGAAACTGCCAGAATTGGAGAAACATCCCTTCCCAGTTCTGATCAATATTCATAAATCAAATTCAGTAGCAGAAATTGGGACATGGTGGGGCATGGGCCTGTTTTTTTGTTTTGTTTTGTTTTGTTTTGTTTTTTAGCTGGGATGTCCTGGATGTGACCTTGTCATCCAAAGCACTTAATTAACCAACTATCCCTGGAACAATCCTGTCTAGTTTTCCAAGGCAATGGTAGGTGGACAGAGGGAGAATAAATAACTGCTTTAAATACCCATGAGGAGCTCAGCCATTGATTTTCAGTCAGTAATGATTACTGATATTTTAAGACTCATTAACCTGAACCTTGTGATAGCTTTGTTCACTGCCTCCCATTGATGCACAGTGTCACCAACTTTCAAAGTATAAGCTCATAAAGGACAATATATATTAGTGGTTCAGTGCAATGCAGACAAACACCTGCTTCTTTACAACAGTGATCACAATCACATAAACACATAAATGTTTATGGTAACTTAGCCTACACACAAAGACACAAGCACAAAGACTGGACATGGGGAAACAGCTAATGTGGATCTACTCCAGATAATTTTCCTGGAGTCCCAGAGGTTGCTTGGAAACATCACAGTGATGATAAGTCTGTATACATGTCCTATCAAATACTAATTAGTGAGCTTTAGAGGTGTTTTTAAGATATTTTTTTTAATCTTTGGACAAAGACAAGCTAGCTGTTTCCAGCCTTTAGCTTAACAAGAGAGGAGTATCAGGCCTAGTCCACACGAGCCCGGGTATTTTTGAAACCGGAGTTTTGCTTCGCGTCCACACCAGTGGTGTAATAAAAACACTCCGTACACACGCAACCGTGAAATCCGCTACCAAGTGACGCAATGCACGTGTGGAAGGCTGTTTTAACCAATCAAAATACAGTGGAAACCGCTTGGATCAAAAGGCTTGGGACGGAATCATTTCTATACAAATGCTGTTTAAATAATTCGTTATCAAGAAATCCGCTTATAGTGTTCATTTTTGGTCATTTTATGGATGTAAACATGCGCAAAAACCATTTCAAAACTACGTGTTATTATAGCTTTATTTCACAGACTCCAAGTCCAACAATTAAATATTAATTAATTTAATAAAAATGTGTAGCCTATTTATTTTATTTTCGGCGGTGTCCCTTTGACGTGCACTGCTGCAGCAGCCTGCACATGTTGCTGCGCTGTGTCTTGACTCCTGTGCTGTGTGTTGTTGTGTGCTGTGTTGTTGTGCTGTGTGCGTCACCTGGCTGCTGAGCCACATGACTGTCTGTCGGTGCGGCGCAACTCTTTATCACTGGCTGTTGTGTTGTCTGTCAAAACATGGATGAATGAAACATATCCACTTTATATCGACCGCGGAAGTCACGGATACATTTTCGGCTTTTGGCTCGTTCCTCATCTCCGCATAGGCTCTTTTTATCACTACATGACAGCAGTGCGACCCCCCCTCCCGTCATACCCGGGAAATAGGCTATTGCCTGTTCATTCATGAAAATCATCCCGAAAAACTCTCAATCAAACAAGGTGGGGAATAAGAAACTGCGGCGCTACTGTAGTAGTTCTGTCATTTTAAAAACACACCGCAGCGGCCCAGCTGATCTGTAGCGTCACTTGTTACTGTAAATGATGCTGTGTGGAAAACCAGCTGTGGTCTGTGATTGAGGGTGAGTTTGGAGCTGACAAGAGGATCGTCCTGACGACCGTTTCGTTATATTTTTCTCATCGAAAAACTATACAAATAGCCTAGCATTTAGATGATGTAAAAAAAATAAATAAATAAAATAAAAAGTGATAAAAATCCACTTTGTCACCTCCATTTTTGCGAGCTCACCTGCAAACAGCTGCAAACAACCTCTGCAGCTGGCAGTGTTTACATCAGCACGTGTGCAGCTATGACGTAAACGAGTAAAACAATCACGGTTGCAGTGTCCACACGCACCCGGTGAAACCAACCCCGGCCGAAAACCCCACCCTGGACTCCGGTTTCAAAAAAACACGGTTTCAGGGTTCCAAAAGCACGGTTGCATGTGGACAGGACATACAACCGGGAACATATGTTCACGGTTTCAAAAATACCCGGGCTCGTGTGGACTAGGCATCAGTCTCTCATCTAACTCTTGGCGAGCACACAAATGAGAGTACTTTCAAAGAAAATGATGAACTATTCATTCAGTTAATCCTGTTATTTCACAGGCCATTGTCTCCTCAATTATTAAGACAAAATACTGTGTTGTTATTTATTCAGGTTTTTCTTATCAATACCAAAATGTGGACACAAATGTTTTGTAGCTCTGGTATTTGCCATGTTTTGCTTTG
Source organism: Trachurus japonicus (assembly GCF_045865225.1). NCBI lineage: Eukaryota > Metazoa > Chordata > Actinopteri > Carangiformes > Carangidae > Trachurus > Trachurus japonicus. The sequence continues at coordinate 21,438,509 of NC_140919.1, forward strand.
GAGACTTATAGAAAGTGTTGATTGGCTGACCTCCTTCATAGCTGACAAATGCTGCTAATTGTCACTGAACCAAAAGTGACCTGTGCTATTTTGCATGGAACTGTGATTACCTCCTTCTTCCTTCAAACTGTTACTGCATTCTGTCTGTCCCCGTTTGTATCACTACCTAAAACAGCAACATGTTCAGGATTGTAGATCGCCTCAAACAAAAGAGATAAAGTCACTCAAGTGGGAAATACCGACATTCTGTTTCCTTCTGTAACCTATCTCCACGTGAGGAAAATCTAGTGTGTGTGTGTGTGTGTGTGTGTGTGTGTGTGTGTGTGTGTGTGTGTGTGTGCGTGCGTGCGCGCGCACGCCTGTATGTGGCCAATCACAGTGCACTCCAGACTCTTCCAGGGTAACATGGTGCTCTCTAGACTGTACTGCCTGATAGGATCAATCCTCCAGGGAAGCAAACATGCCTTTTTCTGATTGGTTACTGACTCTAGAGGGTTCTACTGAGGAGAAAACCTCATCGGCTCCAGTCTTGCACATCCCATCCCTGGTGATAGTGGTAACTGGAGGATCAAGAGTGTTAGGCTAGCTCTCACTGAGTGCACACTTGTCCTTTCTTTATCTGGTGAGCAGACATCTGGCCCGGGATCTGACGTCAGAGTGGTAAAATAAAAGCATTAGCAGCTGCAAACTCTCAGGGTATTTCTACACAGCGCAACTCAAGGGCAACGTATAGCCTCAAAGTAATCCCTAGCCGTTTTATTTAGTTCCCGTTTCATTACAATTAGGCTAAAATAAAAGGTCAGGCACATTGAACATTCAATTACACTGTATTTGGCTGCAATGTAGATTGTCAAAGTAATGTTGAGTTTGTGCCTGTGGAGCAGAGGGATAACAGTTGGAAAGGGGAAAGTGAATATGCCAGGCATTGCCCACAGTTGCCATGTGCCAGTAAGAACCAATATAATTATGCCAATGAAATAACACCACTCTTCAGTTCCACTATTTGTTCTCCTCATATTTTAGCCATGGCTGAAACACAATGCAAAAACAAAACAATACTTGTTTGGTATAATACAGTCTAACACACTAACAGCACAACAATAACCTCTCTAATTCTATGTAAGGGATAATGTATAGTTCGGAGGTTGTTATGGAGAAATAAACCCCGACAGGGGTTTATTTCTCCATAACAACCGACCAACTATACATTAACCCGCTTAGAACACGGCCTACAACTAAATCATTCAATAATGTAACACAAAATAATGATAAAAAGAGATTTTATTCATGTAAAATTAGACCGTTGCTCGGGACGCCACTCTGACCAGCGCAGCACAGAAAAGAGAAAGTATGCAGGATATTTACTTTATGTTTCATTTTTACCGTCATTAAATAGCTTCGGACTAATAGTGATGTTAGATAAACGACTTGTAACCTGTTACAGGGAGAGTGGAGGCTCCTTATTTCCACATCGTGGCTGAAAAGTAAACTTGCATCAGAACTTCTGACCGTGTCACAGCTCCTCTCCTCTCTGTAGCTCCGCGACACAAACGCACCCCATAATCTCTTGTTTATGACAGGTACGACTACACAAAATACATCGTAACGTGTATGGTAATCCATCGATCCACTGATTGATTATCAAATGCTTCAAATGCACGAACGGGAGGAGGCTCAGCAAAACAGCGGCCGTGACCCGACATGCAGAGTCGGCCGTTGCTATGGAGTCCCTAGCAACGGTCCGCTCAGCGGTGGTCTATCGAGAATTAAACACCGCAGAATATTGGTGATTGACCAATCAGAATCGAGTATTCAAGAGAGCCGTGTTCTAAATTCTAATAATAGTGTATGAGAATGCATTTTTAATTTGGTGACATCCATGTCTGTGCAAAAAGGTAGAGGTCAAGACACAAGTGCTTTAGTTAGTCAACCAATCTCTCAATCCATATTATCAGTGGAGGCATTCATATCATTATTGCTCATGTTCATGGTCCATTTGACAGAAGATACAATACAAGCAGGGTTCTAAATTAACTTTTTTGATCACCAGCCAATGTGGCTGGTAACGTTCTAAAGTTAACAACCACTCAGGATTTAACTAGCCAAATTTTTTCCAGTGAAAATAAGCGAGATTCTTTACACTCGTAAAAACAAAATAGTATTTCTTTTAGCGTCTATCATACTGAAAACTGAAATTATTACTTTCAGGTACTGTCCCTCCTCTATTAAATATTAAAGGACACTGAAAATCACAGGACATATCTGTTCTGATGATACAAATCAGTGGTCCTGAAATGTGTGTCTCTCTCTGATAGATATTCTACATCTGGTGCGACGTGTTGAAGACCCCTGCTTCTCCCCTGCTGTAGCATCAAATACTGGCCTGTGCGCAGCCAATGTGCATCTGATCATGCCATCACGTAGCGTCACAGCAGTCTTCATGGGAAATAAGTAGGCGGACAAATGACTGAGAACAGTAGAGCGGCTCTGACCGACCCTGAACAAGACAAAAAGACTTAGATTACTAAAAAACACACAATAAAAAGTACAAATTTAAAACAAATTCATACACATATGAATTTAGACTAAGTTTCTTAGCGATGCCTACTCTGGCCGCCACAAACATCTCACTGGCACTGTACCATCTATGTCTTTTGAGTTCTATTTACATGGCATCAATATGCCACTTGAAGTTTCTGTAGGCTCATAGCACACAGTGTAGAGTGATGTGCAGAATGATCTAAATAGAGCCAGCTTTACACCTTCAGAACACATGCTGAATTTTCGGGCCAGGATGTTTGCCTGTGCATACTGCAGCACTGCTGGTAGATGTCATCATCATCAGACATTTGGTCTGTGATCCGATGTCCAAGATACTTAACCTTCTCACTTGTACAGAGGACATTATTAGACAATTTAAAGGTACATTGTGTAGGAATTACTCCAATCTAGCGTTGCGGTTGTATATCGCAAGCAACTCAATCGTATTTTTCATGCTGCATTCACGTGAAATTGGGCAGACGGCAGACAGATGACAGCTGCTGCATGTAACAACATAAACAAGCCTTTATGTAAACAAGTGGTCCGTCAGCATGAGGCAAAACAATACACATCACAAAATGTTGTCATGGTGATGTCTTATTGTTTACCTGACCCACATTTCACCGGCTTTCTCTCACCTTCTGTGACTACAGTAAAATGACATCTGGTTGTTACCGACGGTAGTCTGCCCGACTGCAGGTGAATGCAGCATCAGTGTTACGCTCTATTCCTCCTCACTGCACCGCGGTGACTTTTCACAGACGCCACCTCGACCTGAGCCGACAGCTCCGGTGTCTCCGGTGAGTTTCCGTGGTTTCCTACCGTCACGCTGCCACTGAACGTAAAAACATGGCGACATGACATGGCAGCCAGCACCGAGCTTTCTGGAACACTTCTGTTTGTTGATGGGGGTGATTACTGATTAATGCAAAACATACTTTTGAATGAAATAATCAATTTTCATGAATAGATAACTGGAGGAGTTACACAATGTACCTTTTGTTCTACTGATTAGAACAGCACTCTTACTGGCATTATATTTAACCCTTAGATGCATAAGTGGGGTCAAAAATGACCCCAGGGGTTGTTATTCTTCAAAATCTTTGAAATTAAAAGTATTTATATTTTCATATTCCAGGTATTCCTCATAAAACATGTTTGTGGCATGGGGCCATTTGTATTTTAAAAAAATATTTCATTAATTTTAAGAAATTGCAGTTTTTGTATCACTACCCCACTCTTCCATAAGCGGGGTCAAAAATGACCCCAAGCATTTCCTATGGAATTTCCAAGGAACCTTTGATTCTTTTCAACACTGACTAGCAGTATACTGTTACTGTCCCACTTACACATCTAATGTCAGCAGTCTCACCACCCAGGAGGTCATTTTTACACAGCAACATACATGTAAGTATTATCTTCATTTATGAACTTATTTTCCACATCCATGACTTTTCTGTGATAGAGTATAACGTTAGTATTATTGTCATCAAATTAGCCTACTTTGTTGTTACAAATGAGGCACTATTTAGCTAACTGCAAAGTAATGTTAGTACTTTGATGTTAGCTAGTATAGTAAGGTAGCTAACATTACTGCATTTGTTGTGTAGAGAGTGAGACTCTTAATATATTTATAATTTCCCTGTAATAAAAGCTCTGTTATACGATTATTGATGTGATGTATGTATATGGTGTGTGTGTGTGTGTGTGCGTGTGTGTGTGTGTGTGTGTGTGCGTGTGCGTGTGTGTGCGTGCCTGCGTATTTACTTACATATAGACATTTACTTCATGGCTACGTATTGATTTATAGAGTATTTTTGTGTGCCATTCAAACATTGTCCTTTTTATGTTTTCTCATCTGAAGTATCTGCTATAGGAGCTAGGATTACTGAGGACCTTGCCCGACAAATGATCCTGCTGCACACAGTGAGAAGAGAGAAGATGTTTGTGTGTTTACATATATGTGGACAGTGTTATGGTCCCCAGATATACTGAATGTTCTCTGTTCGTCCTCGATTGTCAAACAGACAGACGGACACACAAACAATGGATTTTGACATTTTTTGATACCTGATTGATTGTTTTGTGATCAATGTGAATAAAAAGTGATAAATGAACATGTAAAAAATGAAATCATTCTTTTGTTGACCAAAATATAATGAAAATCATCATCTTTAACCAAAATTAAAGACATTTATTGCAAAAACGCATTAATTCTAATTGGGGTCATTTTTGACCCCATTCATGGAAGAGTGTAGGTATTGGTAGCTCATGCATCCAAGGGTTAATATCATTTTCCATGCCATACTCAGTACAAATATTAGCAGCATTATTTCTAAGAGGGGATCAAACAAAAGGAAATGTACCATGAAGTAGAGAAATTGTCCCCTGCAGTGGTGGCACATATACTGGCACCATGGAGGTGTGATGTAAACACAGAACACAGTTGGAACCCAGGTTTTGATGGAGATGTTTCCAAGTAATCAGGGCTGCATTTATCCAGGGGAACCTAATTTTATCAAGGAAGAATGATTTCAGTCACCCGACTGTTCTTTTCTTCCCTTTTATCTTGGGAATCAAATCAGATGGACAACTGCTATCTCTTCCTTGATGTTGTTCCTCTAGGGAGAGAAAATTTGCAACACACACTACAGCACAGACACACACTCGTGCATTTTGAAATGCAGACACAACAATGTAGTGGTTCAGACAAACTACTCACACATACACACACGCGCACACATATACATAAGAACGCACAGAGCAGGATATGAAGGCCTGCAGTCAGTTACACTTCAAAGACCCAGTGCTTGATTGGGCCACCTGAGGTTTGGGGGTAAAGACGGGACAAAGCTTCTCCACAGAGAGAAGATCTGTTCGCTCTTCTGCTTCACTCACTACACTCAGTAAGATTCAGGCATTTGCAAAAAATAACAACAATAATAAGTGTTTTTTTTTTTTTTATCGTTAACAATCTTAACATTATTGTTACTTTTCTCCAAACTCAAGGACATGACCTTTAATTATCAACTTTCTCACTACACTGACAATTTAATTAAATAACAATACTGTAGAAGCCCTCATGACCACTTCTGCAAATACTGACCTGCCAAACATGGACTTGATGTCCTTGAAAGTGTAATTGTGGTCAAAGAAATATGAGCGAGCTAAACATAACTTGAGTCATTTTGATCTTGGACCTCGCTGAAACAGTGACTCATCTGTCACGGTGTCCTCACTGGCCCCTGACTGCCATCATGACTTTGTGTCAGCCCCTCTAAATGCCAGCCAGACGGCAGTGACAGACACTGATGCGACTGATCTGATTTTAGTACAGACATGTTTGTATTTTTATTATATTGTTGAATAATAGATTTCCATTTAAAAGCATGTATGATCTAGGGTTTCCACAAATATAAAAAGCTTAATGATGTGAGAACCACTTGAGTTCATGTTTCAAAGTTATACTTTTTTTCCTATTCAGACATCCCGCTATTCCGACATGTCACTATTTAGACATCCCGCTATTACGACATCCCTCTATCTAGACATGCCGGTAGTCCGACACTTTTTGATACCGCTATTCCGACACGTCTTTTTTATTTTTATTTTTTTACAGCTGCGATACCCAGGCGCGTCTCTCTCTCTTTTCTTTTCAGCATGTCTATCACTGGTTTGATGAGGGAGTAATGTTCTTAATCTCAACAACTCAACTATCAAGTCGCAAACAAAACTGACACACATAATAAACAAACAGAACTATGCTGCAGTTTGTTTGTCAAGTTAACCTGTGACCTTCAGCACCACGGACAGTGCCGCGGATGAGCCGCGGAGAAGCTGCATCTGTGAGCGTCTGGGCTCTGGGCTTATGGCCTGGGGCCTTATTTATGAAAACTGTAAGTAAGCAGTGTAAAACTGCTGCTACTAAATTTTTTGCTTAGGCCTACGGTGAAAAGACATCCCAAAATATTTACACCTTTTTCAGATCTATCAAACTGTGCGTGCACAACTCTGCACCTCAACTTTGATAACTGGATCCAAGAATGGTGCGCAGTTGCGCACGTGAACACACCTCCGTCCCCGGAATGCCTAGACAACCATATGGTCAGCACGTGCATATTAATTAGCCATGTGCGCTCTGTGGAGCGACAACAAAGTGACAACGAAGACAACAGGCGGGGGGGGGAAGCTAGATACATGGCATCGGGCAATAAATCAGGCAAAAACCTCCCAAATCTCAACAAAAGGGAGCAGAAAAAAGAATAATCTTATGTAATCTGCCCCTTTATTCCAAACAATCTTTTTTTCTTCTTTTACCTATGTTAAAACGATGTAAAGCAGCAGGATAAACTCAGGTGACAGAATAATAACAGTCTCAGTAGCTGCAGATCAGTGTGCGCTGCTGCCGGTGTGTTTTTAAACTTGGAGGGTATGTTTTTTCTTCTCTAATAGGCCTATTGTGTATGAGAAACAGTGTCTCAGATTAAAAAATAAAAATAAATCAGAAGGACACGTCTGACTATAACGTAATCAATCAATGTCGGAAAAGCGGAATGTTTGAAAAATAGTAAAGTGCCTCTACTCCGACAATGAAAAAAAAAAATGTCGGAATAGTGGGACGCTTAAAAAATAATGTTAATGCCGCTATTCCGACAATTAGAAGTCAATGTCGAAATAGCGGCATGTCGGAATAGCAGCATGTAACCCACATAAACAGCAGGTAATTGGACATGTGTCCCACCCTAATTCTTATTTCCAGCCATTTCCGCTGTTTCCAGTAAACATTTTGGGGGTACACTCAATACAGATATTCTGTCAGAAAAAACACTGCAGAAAAATGTAATCCTCTCTCAACAACGTCCTTTCCCAAGTCAAAATAGCAGCATATGAATGTGATTTATAGGAGAGGAAATTTGTGTCCACTGCTGCAGTAACATTGAATACTTGGTGACTAGTGGAAACTTGTATCTTGTCAGTTGGTTCATTGGTTTGAAACAAGCTGGGATAGATTCTCAATTTGGGGAGAGGAGGAACATGAAGTTCTGGTATAAGGTTGGTGAGGGGAAAAAAAGGCTAGTGCCGGATTGCACTGATGACACAATTCTGTCAGGACAGATGACAAGGTACCAACTTGAGTCTCTTGAGAAAGAGGTTGTAAACATTTTTACACTAAGGGCCGGATTTACTAAAGGTTTGCGTGTATTAAAACGTGTGCAAACGTGATTGCACGCGCAAACACATGTGGAACCTGATCTACTAACCGGACGCACCGAGGCAATGTCCCTCACACGGGCAGAATAGCACGTGCGATCCATTTAGCGTGTTTGCCTTGATGAATATGTAAATATGGGCGTTTCAGCCAGAACGTGCAGAATACTAGGAGGAGTAGATGCAAATAGATTTATTTAGCGTGTGCAATGTGATTTACCAAACCAGGAAGAGATTGCGGTGGCTGTTTTTGCGTCTTTATTTACCACGTCTGAAAACCATGTACTAACTGATACAACTTTGTGAAAACGTATGCGTTTATTGATTTGATACCTGTCAGAGCCCCGTGATCTTACATCTCTGCATTTCCTCACGTCTGGGTAATTCTGTAACAGTTTTTCAGCCGTGTTAAAAGTCTTTTACGCGCCGTTACGCACGGGGTACGTCTGTCCTGCAGTGCGCTCCTGTCCTCTCCTTTGCTCTCCTCTCACCTGGCTGCTCAGCTCCGTCTCTCAGTCCCGGTCCCGGACTGAGACACGTCACCGCTGCCTTCACCCGTATTTGATCCCTCTGGTCAGTGGTCAGAGCGTTTAGATCCGTGTGTCCCACCTGAGCTCTCTATTAATTAATCCACTGGATCATGGGCGGCACACACACACACACACATATTATAGGTGCGTGATTGTCGCTGCAGCTGCTGCCTGTTCGTCACTATATGACGAGTTGGGCCCTGTAGCGATTTGTGTTTATTTATCTAAACAGAGCGCGAGAGAGATGAACACACATGCTGTCATTATGCATCGGATCAAATGTCATTCTGTCCCTTCGTCCGTCCAACTCTCTGTCCACTCTCTCCATGGCGGAAACGATTACCACGCGCAAAACCCTCATTTACATATTGCGGTTTGCACGTGTTTTCATTTAGCGGGTTACTCATAGTAGATCACCTGTTTTGCGTGCACTAACCAAACTCGCAATATTATAGCGGCCGCAAACAATATAGCGCCCGCTATCTGGGATCTTAGTAAATCCGGCCCTAAGAGCGCACTCACTTTCGTGCATCAGCACGGTATGGAATAACTGGCCCTATGGGCACCCTAAGACATTAACTCTCTTAATTCCTAAATACTTTTTTGTATGGTCAAATTTGTTTTTAATCTATTTCGGTTTGTGTCTGCCTGCCTTGATTTCTGTTTCTATCATTACTTTCAATTACTATCATATTTTAGAATAGAGCGTTACAGTGCACTGTAAATGTAATACAAGATAAGATTTTTATTTTAGGTGGAGCCCTCTGGATAATAACAAGTGCAAGTTTTGAAAGCTAATGGGGAAGCAAACTGGAATGATGCCCTCGGGGTTGTGAAAACAAATATTCTCAAAATACTTTTATGGCCACCCTCTTACAGGCAGGTAAGGGCCCAGAGAGGCTGATGAAAGGGAACAAACACTTCATAGCACAAATGCCCTTCACCCCCACTACGTTCCACAGTGGCTCCTATTGAATACCCAATACATGGGACATTACAGAATTATTCAATAAAAAATCTCAAAAATCAAAAAACAGGATTATGATGTTTGGATTTCTTTTTTTTGTTCTTTTTTTTGTTTTGTTTTAACAACAATGAACCTCTTTGGACATCACTGGACAACATGGATGTGTGGAAGGATGAAACCAAGCAAAAGTGAGCTTTCAATTTAACATTTTCTCAGACTATAAATGTATTCCTCCTTCACCCATTGTCTTTCACTCAAAAATACTACTGTTTATAAATACATACAGTACATGCATAATGAGAAAGTATGTGTGACGATTTTCATGACCAAGTGTAAATATTAATTTTTTGAACATATAGGTTGAATTTGTTTTTACTATCAATTTATGATTAAGATTATTAATCAGCTGAACTCTCAGCTAGTTAAAATAAAACCTGCTGAAATATTTTCTACTTGCTAAATTATCTGACAATACCATTGTCATTGTAACTATTAAGAACCAATGAAAGAACTGTATGGGCACATTTCAATTAACACTGTGAATTTAGTTTAATCCTCACAAACTTTGAGCTTAACAAACTGGGAAGGCAATGTAAACACAAGCTACCATGGAAAATCAAAAACAGCAGCTGTGGAGTTGCTTACTCGCTGTGGTTGGACCACAACCGCATGCCTGCATTAAGGGAGTAGACGATTAAATGGGAAATTACAGAGAGTGTTCAAAAATCAATTTGTGTTTGAGGCCAAATGGGAAGAAACGTATACAGAAGCATTGCAATCTAAACAATAGCTAAGATACAATGGGAAACTGCTGGAGAAAACATATTTTAGGCAGACAACACAATTAGAGCAGCAAGACTATAATGGCTGGTGGAATTTTCTACAGCAAACATCCCAAACAACAAGAGCTCCTCTATTGTGTGCTTACAGCAAAGTCATCCAAACCAACTCACTCTGAGCCATCACAAAAAAAAAACAGGCAACATTTTCTCCTTAACTTGTGTGTAGAAAGGGATTGTTTATTGATTAGTTGATTCGTTCATTTCATTCCCCATAAAAATGCTTGTATTGAGTCTTTTTTTAATATCTCATAATAGTTGCATGTCATCAGTTTGTTTTGTTTGTGTATGTGTACATGTGTGCGGGCTATACAGTAAACCATTTTTTTCCCCATCCCCCTCTGAGAGCCCCCCTGCCTGTGTGGCTCGTATATGCTCTCAATAGACTCTGCTCCTTTGTAACATTTATGATTAAGTATCCACTTTACCACCAAACAGTGCTGCTGATCTGCTTCCCTTTAATCTAACTTATATAGTTTTCTATACACAGCATGTCCCCCGCAGGGAGTGGTTTACACTCTGAGATGTATGATCCTCTATGACCTATGTAATAATTACAGTCATAACTCAGTCAGTGCATGTTCTCATGGTGTTGTTTGTCGATGTTATTAACACCGCAGAAATTGCACAAAATGACTCAAGAGCTGTGCATGCTCTGCAAACTGCCAACTGTACTGTATGGATCTTAAAGCAGAAGTAAGTGATATATTTGTGTTAATATAAGTCTTAAATAGTTATATCTTCCGACAGCAATCACTTGTTTGGACTGAAACACGGGTCTCTCAGTCCCTCTGCTCTGCTCTGAGCCGAGGAGAAAACATTTATCGTATCCTACAGTTTTTATCCAATGAGGAGAGAGAACGGCATGCAGGGCTGTGTGTGCAGCCAAGGAACGCCGTGAATGTGGCGACGTAGCGACGAGGACTGTTATGGTGCGTTCAAGGATACTCGTATTTTTCCGACCGTGAAGTGGTACGTTCGATCTGGTACGAGTTCACCGGTCGGAAGTTACGAGTGGCCATTATAGTGACTTTCACCGGTAAAACAGGTCGGAAAAACACGAGTGGGTTGCCTGGAACACTACAAAGTCGTAAGTTGTGACTTGAAGCTGTAATTTACGATTTCAAAAGCCTGCCTGGAACGCAGCATTAGCGAAAACGACCGGACCACTTACTTCTGCTTTAACATGCATATATATGTGTGTGTGTGTGTGTGTGTGTGTGTGTGTGTATGAGGTGAAATCAAAGCCAAAACAACCGGAAAGACGCGCAGCGACGTGTGTGTGCACGCATGGTTACTTTGTTACGCGTGCGTGCGTTGTTACGCGCAGGTTGTATTTCACGCGTGACAAAAGCTGCGTACGTATGAAGCAGCGTGTGCACGTCTGTCAGTCACTGTTTGACAAATTATGTTACGCGTTCACACGTACGTGCGGTCGCAGATGTTGTTGCTGCGCAGCAGGAAGTTGATCTGCACCGTGCGCACCACTCGCGTAACATGAACGTGTAATGTAGTTGGCCTTTTCATTTTAGTCAACCAGGGGAGGCAGCAGTGAGCCAGACTTTGCCTGCCGGACAAAATGAAGAAGGAGAAGAAGAAGCAGAAGGAGGAGAAAAAGGAGAAGGAAAAGGAGAAAGGAAAAGACCCATGAGATAATTATATTATAGACAGGAGGAGGCCCAGTGCAGTGGGGGTCATCCCTATGTTCCCACAGCCCTATGTTCCCTCAGCCCTATGTTCCCTCATTTCTAACTTTTGTCGTCACTGAAAATTAGGCCCTATTCCCACAGCCCTTTGGTCCCACCATTGGTTGGGTTTAGGCAATGAAGAAAGGAGTTGGTTAAGTTTAGTAAAAAGACCAGGTAGAGGCTAGACAGGCCAGATAGACAGAGTCCAGATAGGTAGAGAGAGTCCAGAGGGAACATAGGGCTGAGGGAACATAGGCACGCTCCCGGCTCAGTGATGTCATGTCTTTTTATGCTCCATGGTTGACACTGATTCTGCATTGATATTTCAATTTCAACCTTCCTGATGGCTCAACAGTTTTGTTACAGTATCTATATGATTATTAATAAAGTGTAAAAAAAAAAAAAAAAAAAAACTCGGCCGGGACAGTGTTGCAGCCTCTGTGCAGCTATTCAGGTGCACAAACCTAACGCACATCTCCAGCTGGGTCCGTGTACGTTTCAGGCTGGTTTTTTGTTTTTTGTTTTTACAACGAAAAAATGAGGAAACCAAAATCAAATTACAGTCAAATTTTGATTGCCTTTTCGATTTTGATCTTAAACAACACATTAACGCCGATGACAGACCGGAAGTGTCGGAACTTCAAAATAAAATCCCAGTGAATTGCGTTATAGCCACAGACTGTTGATGAATGACCTATAAAATCTTTTTTTTTTCTTTGTAAATGTTGTGTTTTGAGCACATGGATACATTTTCACAGCTGTGTTTATTTTTACACATGAGTGACAAGCTGATCGTTAATTAGTTCATCTTCCTCATGTACTGCTCTCCTCGCTGCGCTGGGTCTCTGTCTCCGCTGCTGTAGCGCTTCGCTTTGCTTCCATTCAGTCAGATCATTTTCACAACGTATTCTGCGGCCCGTCTCCGGTCCCAACCGGGCTCCGGACAGGCTGTCCCTCTCTGAAGCAGAGGGTGAGGTGGTCAGCTTCACTCCCGCATTAACGCCGATGACAGCCTGGAAGTGTCTGAACTTCAAAATAAAAGCCCAGTGAATTGAGTTATAGCCACTGTACTGTAGCCTATATAAATAGCCTATGAAATCTTTTTTTTCTTTGTAAATGTTGTGTTTTGAGCATACGGATACATTTTCACAACTGTGTTTATTTTTACACATTAGCGGCCAAGATCATTAGTTCATCTTCCTCACGTGCCTCGGACTGTCCGTTGCGCACGCTGCAGCGCTTTGCTCCCAGGTCAATCAGAGCATTTTCACAGCGTGATGAGGTCAGCTTCACTCCAGTCAGTCTTCACAGACAGTCCACAAAGAGCTTCTGAACATTTCCTCCTCAGTTTGTCCCAGGCGGCGGCAGATAGTTTTTAATTTATTTTTTTTTATATATATATATATATATGGCTTGAACGCCATTATATGAGACCAGGCTATTAATTGAATACTGACTGATTGTTTTGTTATTTGAGGAATATAGCTATATTATGATCTGCTGCAGTAACGTTCGCCACCTTGTGGAATAATGCTGCATGGGGCTGGGTGATAGACCAGCTCTTCTCAGAGACTCAACCCGACCCTGAGGTCTCCAACCCCGGGCATATTTGGCAGGTGGCAGCGGAGCAAAGAAGTCCGCTGTGAAAATGATCTGACTGAATGGAAGCAAAGCAAAGCGCTACAGCGCAGCGGAGACAGAGACCCAGCGCAGCGAGGAGAACAGTACATGAGGAAGGGTATCCGCGGGTCATTCCGACATACCACCACTCCGACATTGACGTCTAATTGTCGTAATGGCGGCACTTCCATTAATTGAAAACGTCCCACCACTCCGACAATTTTTGTTTCCATTGTCGGAATGGCGGTACTTTCCTTTTTTGGAAACGTCCCGCCATTCCGACATAAGGTCATTAAATGTGTAGGTTAATAATGATCACCGCCTCCCTGCCTGCCCATCTCTCTCCTCTAACAGCACTTTGACTCTGGTCAACGCCCTTGTCACATCCCATCTCGATTATAAAATGCATTATTATTATTATTATTGGCGCTGTGCTACTTAGTTTGCAGCTGTGGTCGAGAGAGCTAGAGAGTTAATGGAGAGAGGGACCGCTACGCCGGTGAATCAGATCAGTGATGTTGTTTTTTATTGTATCACAGTGGTTACAGTACGTTCAACAGGATCAGTGGTTCTCATGGGGGTCCTGGACCCCTGCATATTTTTGATCTCTCCTGTAGCCTGGCCGGGTCTGGCTCCAAGTTTAATTATAGACAATTTGATCTGCAGACGCACAGAGGCATATTTTGACTACTTCGTGCTGTTGCTATTTTTTTTAAAGTTACCTTTCGTTTCCTTTGGATTTTTGTGCGTATTATGGAGCCGTCCTGGTCCATGTTTGTAAGCCTTTTTACCAGGAGTAAATTCCCAAAAGTTGCAACAACTTGTAGTGATCCACTGGGTTTTGCCTGGCCAGCTGGGGTAGTTGATTTGCAGGTTTGCTCCCCAGGTTTTTTTGTGTGTATTGTGTATTAGGCCAGGGAAATGATCAATTATCCTTGTGGTTTGCGCACTGGGACGTGCGGACCTTTAATGAATGAATGAATGAATGTTTCTTTTTTGCTGTAAGTTGTGTGCGTAATGCGTAAAAGTGCATTAGTGGGACCGAGGGTTTAAATGGAGAAGTGACGTGGTGAGAGGGGAGGAGAGGCGGCATAGTGGATTATTTTTCCCAGTGGATTACCCTGTGGATCATAAAGGCCCGTTTGGACACCTCACAGCCCGTTTTCAGCCAAGTGGGACGAGGGAGAGGACTGGTGGTCACCTCGGCGGAGCCGCGGCGTCTCTCCCGTGTGGACAGTAGGACAAACAAACTCTCTCTCACTCACCCTCACCACGCACCAACACACACACACATACGCACGCACGCACACACACACACACACAGACTGTGAGCTCGCGCACCCCTGCACACACACATACACGCCGGCACGGACAGTGACAGTGCGCTCGCGCACCCACACACACACTCATTCCCACTCGGACTTAATGGCGGGAGGGGGGAGAGTCGGGTTCTGTTGATCTGTGTGTAATTGTTTATTATATGCCGCCTGTGATGGGCGCGTTTTGATTATTGCTTCCCTGGACGCACCAGTAGCGCGAGCCTAGATCCGCCTGCAGCAGTTGTGTCAGTTCCCCTTATATCCTTATTGTAAGGGAAATTGTTACAAACTGACATCGGAGTGTGTGATTGTACATGGCAAGACTTTGTGTTTGTTTATTTATTAAGCTTCCACTGACTGTATCACATCTGTACACATGTCTTAAAACATGAAAAAAAAAAAAAAAAAACATACACCTAACCGCCGCTCGGAGTAACGCACATTTCCTTATGGAAATTAAAGCCTTGTCGGAATGACGGGACGAAACTGTCGGAATGGCAGGACGTTTGCATGTCGGAATGGTGGTATGTCTGAATGGTGACATGTCTGAATAGTAAAATGTCGGAATGGCGATATGTCGGAGTGGCAGCATGTCGGAATGGCAGCATGTAACCATGAGGAAGATGAGTTAAGATCAGCTTGTGTGAAAAAATAAACACAGCTGTGAAAATGTATCCATGTGCTCAAAACACAACATTTTTAAGAAAAAAAATATTTTATAGGCCATTCATCTACAGTCTGTGGCTATAACACGAGTCACTGGGCTTTTATTTGGAGTTCAGACATTTCCGGTCTGTCATTGGCGTTAATGTGTTGTTTAAAGGGGAACTAAACCCCTCAGTTTTGGATGACGTGCTCTAAGCTTGAAATTCAAAAAATGCCTTGATTATGGGCGGGACTCCAGGAGCACTCTCCGATCCCCCCTCCCCCTTGCGCCCCATTCACACCCGCGAAATCACACAAAAGAGAAAAAAAAGTAATAAACACACATCGACACTTCTGCTAGCGCTAACGAGCTACTAACGAGCGACTCTAACGGCACTAGTAGCGTGGACACTACTAGGAGAGGACGCCAGAGCCGTGACACAGCATCTACAGCTGATCCGCCGGCTCGTTAACGGCTCGTTAGCGCCGGCCGCAATAACGATTCCCGTTCAGGCAGCTGTTAGCAGCCGTTAGCCGCAGCAGAGCAGCTAGACTGCCTAGCAACCGTTAGCGGCAGGCAGCAGCCGGTGCTGATTGGCCGGGGAGCTAGTGGCCGGTGACGAAAGCTGCCTCCAAAACGTCATCTGCCTCCATCTCAGCCAATAGAAACATTCGATTGTAATAGCCGTGTTTCAACCCATAGAGGGCAGTCACTCTACATTTTTACTACAAAATACACCAAATTGAAATATTTTGACTAAAATGTCAAAAGTTGGACCAGAATCAACTGACAACACTACCTTATACCCAAATACATTTGTTTTCAGCAGAAAAAAGTGGTTTAGGGGTTTAGTTCCTCTTTATGATCAAAAACAAAAAGACAATCAAAATTTGACCGTAATTTGATTTTGGTTTCCTCGTTTTTCTGTTTCAAAACCAAAAAAAAAAAAAAAAAAACAACTTTGTTTTTCTGTTATTCTGTTTTAAAACAAAAACAGAATAACGTGGAAAATTAAGTCTCGCTAAGTCTTCGCTCCACAGCGGCCAGGTCCCGGAGCAACTCTCTCCACACCCCCCGCTTGCGTCCGCTCCCCCCCACCCCCCACCCCCCGGCCGGAGCTCCGTGGTCCATATGCCATCCCTGCACCAGAGTTCCCCAGGTCACGCTGCTGATCCGCCCTGCGGAGCAGGCAGCTCGCAGCGGCCTCTTCCTACAGCGGATCGCTCCGTCCCGGACCAGGGAGCGACGCCGCCACTGCCGCTGTGAGCTGCCTGGTCAGCGAGGCGGAGCAGCAGCTTGACCCGGGGATGGCATATGGACCACGGTCCACAGTGGCTCAGACGCAAGGTGTGGAGAGAGTGGCTCCGGCCGGCCGCTGTGGCCAGCTGGGACACGGATTATTCTCTCTGTCTTCATTGAACAAATAAATCATGTCATGCAACAGCCTATATATCTGTATCTCGTATTGGATCGATTGCACCATCTACTGGATGAAAATATAACACAGAACAAGTACACTACGCGTCACGTTACGCGTAGTGGTGCACACCGGGCAGATCAACTTCCGGCTGCGCAGCAATAGATTCTGCGACCGCACGCGCGTGTGAACGCGTAACAACATTAGTCAAACAGTGAAAGACAGACGTGCACAATCTGCTTCATACGAACGCAGCTTCTTGTCACGCGTGACACAGTTTGCGCACGTCGTTTCCGCATACGAGTGAGCGCCTGACAAAAATCAGCTTCACGCGAGCGTTAATGCGTGCGTTCGCTGAAAAACGCATGAATGTTACACGTGGTCACTACGCGTAGTGTGATTACAGGCGTGCAGCAGTCATCACGCGTGAACGTGCGCGTGAACGGGGGGCCATTATAAGTCAATGAAGAAACTACATTACATGTCAGGCGCTGTCAGGCATCAAAGCACGCGGGTGTGACACGTCCAGTTGATAGGTGCGCACGTAATATGACATGATTGTACCGGCATAGTGTGTGTGTGTGTGTGTGTGTGCGTGTGCGTGTGTGTGTGTGTTTGTCTGCCTGCGTACTTGGGCTGTGAAGTTTTTAATGGGCCCAATATCTCCCTGCATGTTTATTGGCTAATTATGAAAAATGTTGAGACTATATTTCACCCAAAGCAACCCTTACACTGTCACAGTTTTGGCTGTGTCATATTCGCGTACAAATACACAAATTATGTCTTAAAAACCTTAGTAAAAAAAACAAAACAAAACAAAAAAAACTATTTAAATTCAGCCCAAACTGGACCACAAACTTTTTCTTGCTGTTTTTTTATTTTTATTTTTTTTAGGTGCCTTCTCTTTCTCTCCCTTACAATCAGTCCGTTCAATTTACACTACGATAGTCTGCAGGGTTGAAGCAGCCGAGCTGTCACAATGAATTTGTGTGCCCTAAACAAGATTAACTACTGCTATTTGTATCCACATATCTCTGAAAGGGTAATCAACGCAGGTGGTTTGGCTTGCTAATTTTCACCATGGTAACCACTTACAAAAGCCCATCACAGCAAACGGCTCAGTTTCGAACAGTGCTTGTACTGTATGGGTGACTTGTGCACATATGTGTGTTCTCATCATGCCCAACTCAGACTGCAGTCTATTGAGAATAAATTACCCCTGGTTTGCTCCATGAGAGAATTGGAGGACAATCCTCAGTCAGTGCTGCTTTACAGCCCACGATATTGCACATGCAGTACAGTATAGTTAGTTGTTTTACTTATCAAACTCCATACATGATTTCTACAAAAACCCAGATGATATTCTGCAAGAGTTTGGATGAAACATCACTGCTGTTCTTCTGGATCAATTCTAGGCCCACAGTAGACAACAGCAAACAAATCAACCAACACAAGGAAAAGGGAAGAGGCAGCTGTAAAGCCAGTGCTAGGGAAAGGCTCAAGGAAATGTAGCCTTGGACCTACTGACAGCTACACGGTAAAAACAAAAAAAAAAGAGTTGAGGGAAAGCCTGCAGTGTGTGTGTGTGTGTGTGTGTGTGTGTGTGTGTGTGTGTGTGTGTGTGTGTGTGTGTGTGTGTGCGTGTGTGTGCGTGTGTGTGTGTTGACCTGATGGTGCGTAGCTCCTGTACTATCTGAACATCATGTAGTGGGTGTGATTCTGTGTTCATTTCTGATCCTGTACATCGTGTTCACCTGCAGATCATTTGTGAAATTTCTT
Organism: Trachurus japonicus; assembly: GCF_045865225.1. Lineage (NCBI taxonomy): Eukaryota > Metazoa > Chordata > Actinopteri > Carangiformes > Carangidae > Trachurus > Trachurus japonicus. The sequence goes on from NC_140919.1 coordinate 21,457,063, forward strand.
CTCATGCCTTCTCAAACCATGTATGCATAAGTACAGCTGAAGTTCAGGTACAATACATGTCTGAAAGAATTCAGAGAGCTGTTACCACTTTAAAGTGTTAGACATTGTACAAAGTCTCAAGGGGGAGGGGGAGGGGGGGGGGGACACTCTTGAAGTTGAGAGCCACACACTGACTGTTACTGATACAAGCAATGACCACGGTTGTTTTTACTCCAACACAAAGCAATAACCATCAGCTTTGTAGTTCAATTTATAAGACACAAGGTCACAACCCATGGTATTGAAAGCAAAAAATGTGTTTCACTAGTTTTTCGTGAGCTGTTTGTAACTTTTGTTATTGCTGTTTACTGTTCAGAAACATTGCAAGTTCAGTTTCAAACTTAATTTCTTTACTCACTGTGTAGAGCTGACTCCAAACCACTGTTACCTCTTGTCTCTGTCACGTCTTTTCTTCTTAAGTTAGCCCGCTAACCAGCTAGCACCGCCCTATTTTATCACTGTCTGATAGCAGCCTCCAATCTGTTCTAAAGACGTAGAGCTGCTCAGAGGGCTCACTGATTACCCTCTGATTTACTTCATTCTCAAGTGTAGTGATAGACCGTGTTCACCAGTTTGAAGTGTTGGTTTGGACAATATCAACCTCTTTTGGTCACCGACATACAGCTGAACAGGGAGGGAGATGTAGTTTTCTCTCAACTTCTTAAGGCACAAGGGGGTAGACATTTAATGCAAGACAGTTAAAATTATGAGAGGGATTTAAATCAGATCCTTCAGATTTGAGTGGATCATTCAACGTGAGTGAAGCCTGGCATAAGTATTGAGCTGCAAAGAGATAAAGCGCTGTAGAGCCACATTACCCTCATCCACTCAGATGGTGGAGGATGGTTGCGAAAAGAGTAAAATAGACTTCAGCTTCATTCTTTGGAAATGTTAGCAAAGATGAGAACTGAGACCTGAGATTGCTAATAGTCAGATATGCTCTCATATACAATGTGTCTTGTGAACTAGTAACCCTATATTTATTTGAATTCATGTACATGCATGCTTAGGATGATACATTAGAAATACTAGTCAAAAACATTTTTTTTTGAATTGAACATTAAGTCAAGGACACAGGATTGAAACGCATAATATATTTGCTGTTGTTGTTGTTCAGTTACTTTCTGAAAATCTAAATAAGCTAGGTGCTTATTGTGAATTTATGTCTGTATCTTGGGCTAGGATGGGATAGACAACCTGAAGTAAACCATGATAATATAACAGAGAGAGAGAGAACCTCACCCTCTGAAATCTCATAAAAACTCTTCATCAGATGGATATTCCATCCACACTGTGTGAAACAAGAAAACTATGAGTTGATTTTCTGTAATGTTGCTCTAGTGCCAAATTTCCTGAAAGCCTGTTCATTTGTATTTGTCTCGGTCTCTCAATTGGTCAAGATAAAATGTAGCCGTACTGATATCATAGAAAATATACTTTTCTTGTGAATAAATTAGACTGTTCAATTTGTTGAAAGCTGGTGTTTTTGTAACCAAGAACTATTGAAAGTGCTGTGATGTGCGTGGAGCTTCAAAGTGTCTAAAGTCTGTGCAGCTATCCACACTGCATACCAAGATGCTTAAGTCAGGGTTCAGGTAGCATCTGATTATTCTGTGAAATGTTATAAAAGTGAATATCAATTAAAAATAGCTCTGCCAGCTTTAAAGTTAATATTTCACTCTTACACATCAAGGTTGTGCTAAAATAATGAGATTGAAGAGGATTACTGCCTCCCGTTTGTGTCATTCCGCTGCAGGTGAAGTCTTAGCAATTGTGCCTCTCAGAACAAGTAATTTAACACATGATCTTTTCTACACAACACAAACTCACACAAGTTTACTTCGGCACACATAGACCCAAAATACACAGACAAATAAAACCAAACAAATGAATTCACCCACACACATAAATTGACAACAAGGACCGTTACGGCACCCACCTACACCACAGGGAGGATACTCAGGCAGAAAATAAGTGAGAGTGAATGCAGAGGGTGAAATGAAAGGAGAGAAATGCAGGATACACAGTTAAAGAAAAGAAATCCTTGTGTCAATGTCTCCACATTGAAACTTAACATTATCTTGTTTTATGCAGTCCTCCATCATTTACTCCATGCTGCTTTTCCTGTTTTCACCAAATCCTCCTCTGCTCTCCATCTCCTCTCCTTTTCTCCTCTGCTACACTAATGTTTTTCTATTCCCATCTTCCTCCCCATATCGTCTTCAGCTCCCTCCTCATCTAAACTCTTCCCCACACTTGGTCTTATTCCTCTTAATTTTCGTTCGGACCATGTTGTACTCACTTTTTGTCACAGGGGTGAGATGAGGGTTTTGGGACTCAGCCCATTCAAAATGGAGGACAAGACCGCATGGCTTCTTTTGTCCCCCAGACAAAGAAAAGCCATTGAACTCAGCCTCCCAGCATCCTTCACCTTTTCGCAACTAGGTGTGAAATCTCCACTCTTGACCTCCATCGGTCACTGTATGGCCCAGGACCTCTGAGGTCACCAGGCCATATAAAAGAAAAAGTGCCCTTCTCTTCGCTCTCTTCCCTCTCTCTTCTCCTCTTCCTTCTCCTGTTCCTCTCAGCTCCTCACCTGGAGCTACTGCTACAGCTCTCCAACCTCTGTGAGGCCTGCACAAGGCCTCCACTGGACTGGATGGTAGCGACGCAAGTGCCTACCAAAGGATTTAAAGTAACATTGCGGAGTTTTTCGGCCTTAAAATAATGTTTCCAGACTCATTGCAATGGTAGAAAAATGGTTAATAGGATGAATGGTGCTGCCGTGCTGCTGTCGCGTCGGCTGAAACTGCACTATGTAACTTCCCTGCACGGGTACGAAACACCGCCCCCCCCTCCTCCCCCCTCCCCTCTGCGTCGAGGGAGAGACGTGGTGGGTAAAAGCGAAACTACGGTTCTCCTCCGGTCGTCGTCGCCGTTGTCGCCGCCGCCACCCCACACACCCCCTCCCCCGACCACCCGCCACAGTCTCCTTGCAAACATGTGGGAAATACTGTCGTTTATTAATGGGAATAAACGCTGGATGCGCTCGCTGTTAAGTTTCGTTTTCGTTTTTCCCCCCAGACGATAGCGCTTCTCAACCAAATGGTGGAAGCACTGCGCTGAAACTCCGCAATGTTGCTTTAAGGACCGAAACCAACTAGCCCAACACGCTCTGCTAGTTGAGTTAACAAGCAACAGAGCCATAACACAAAGCAGAGCAAACAACCAACTCTGCAAGGAGAACTAAGGACTCTCCTCAATGGAATTTGAACTGCACAGCCAGGACGGCTGTAGTTCACTGGACAAGGACACAACAACTGGATTTTGTAGCAACCACAGGATTTCAACCAGTGCCAGAATCTTCTCTCCTTCATGTAACTTTGTAATGTAACTGGGCCCTTAACTTGCACATAACTTGACTAAGTATAGAATATGTCAACCATGCCAATGTATGTATTGATAAATCAGTAATACCTGAGCTTTGTTGTCATTTGACCTGTGACTTGAATTTGTGACTTAGGGCCGGATCTACTAAAGGTTTACATGTATAAATACATGTGCAAACTTGATTGCACACACAAACACATGTTGAAGCTGAGTCTCTCAAAGGGCAAAAATGCATGTGCAAGGTGCGGTGTGTGGCGCAGTGGTTAAGGCGGCCGCCCCATGTAGAGGCTACAGTCCTCAACGCAGGCGTCCCCGGTTCGAGTCCCGCATCGGGCAGACCTTTCCTGCATGTCACTCCCCCTCTCTCTGCCTCCCCCTTCCTGTCTATCTCACTATGAGCTGTCGAATAAAGGCAAAAACACCAAAAAAATATACTTTAAAAAAAATGCATGTGCAATCCATTTAGCGTGTTTGCCTTAAAGCAGAAGTAAGTGATATATTTGTGTTAATATAAGTCTTAAATAGTTATATCTTCCGACAGCAATCACTTGCATAGAGTGTTTGGTCTGAAACACGGGTCTCTCAGTCACTCTGCTCTGCTCTGAGTCGAGGAGAAAACATTTATCGTATCCTACAGTTTTTATCCAATGAGGAGAGAGAACGGCATGCAGGGCTGTGTGTGCAGCCAAGGGACGCCGTGAATGTGGCGACGTAGGGACGAGGACTGTTATGGTGCGTTCAAGGAAACTCGTATTTTTCCGACCGTGAAGTCATACCAGTTCAATCTGGTACGAGTTCACCGGTCGGAAGTTACGAGTGGCCGTTATAGTGACTTTCACCGGTAAAACAGGTCGGAAAAACACGAGTGGGTTGCCTGGAACGCTACAAAGTTGTAAGTTGTGACTTGAAGCTGTAATTTACGATTTCAAAAGCCGGCCTGGAACGCAGCATTAGTGAAAACGACCGGACCACTTACTTCTGCTTTAATGAATATGCAAATGCAGGCATTTCTGCCAGAATGCGCAAAATACTGGGAGGAGTAGATTCAAGTCTCTAGTCTTACTAGTGACTCTTTTTCAGGAACTAGTGGCACTTTGATTAAACTAGTAACAACTTAAGTTAGTGAAGCCAAGAGCCACACTAGTGGCACCAAAATCCAATAGTCAGCTGTTTGACAGACTAGTGGCCCACTGGGCTCAACTAGTAATGCTTAAAGTCTTACCAGTGAACTAGTGAGCTGCACAAGCTCTGACTTGCTAACTAGTAGCAGCTATTCACCTCACTAGTTTGCTAGTAGCCTCAAGTTTTTACACTATAGTTACACTTGTAAGAGCCCAAATCATCACTAGTGTGACTAGTAAGGATTTACACCTTAGAAAAAGTATCCTTGACCTTTGAGGCTTAAAATGTTTACTAGTTGAACTAGTGAAAGGTATAGATGCTCACTCGTCACACTAAAGTGCATGGGAAAAAGTTTCAGCAGCTGTAAGTGGCTCAACAGACACTCTAAAATAGAGCAGGTCATCCTCAAATCGAAAGGTAGGCAGTTTGAATCCCAGTTCTTCCTCTCTGTGTATCAAAGTGTTGTTTGGGGAAGATGCTGAACCCCAAATTGCCACCAGTGTAACATTCAAGAAAGACAAGTTCTGTATGAATGGATGGGGTTTGTGTTTGTAGCTCTGTGTGATCAATAACACCAGAAAAATGTGGTATAAGTGCAGTCCATTTTCTAAATAAAAAAGCACCAGTAAAAGTGCTAAATGTGGATCTCTTTTCATATGTTGTTTCTTGTGAGCTTTTTTTGTTTTTGAGAGGAAATGCCAGTATTCTCTGTTTTGAAAGGTCCCTTTCGTGTTTAGCATGCATGTCTTCCACTGAGAGGTTCAACTGTGTCTCTTTAATTCTGCAGTATGATGATGCATTTTTCTTTCCTTTAGTGTCTTTTCTTTATCTCCTCAACTGCTGCTCCCACATGTTTCCAACAGTAATTTGAATGCTTTCATGGACAACACCGATGCATTATGTTTTACATACAACAATTAGCATTGTAAAAAAAAAAAAGATATTAAAGTTTTATTTAGATATACACAATGTTACGTATGAGATACGGTCTGTTGCTTCACACGGATGTGAAGTCTGCCCCAGCATCAACACATCACTCTGCTCTTAGAATCAGGATATGTACAATTAGTCCTTTCTGGTCCATTTAAGTTTACTGTGATGCACGCAAGACTGCTGCCCTAGTATTTTGATAACACACTCAAATTATGTCAAAGACGACATGAAAACTTGAATTTTCCTTGTGCAACTGCCAAGTCTGAGCCAAAAAAGGGCTCCTTTGGAAGAGTCAGTGAGCACTGAGCCGTCCCAAGACTTAAAGGAAGCATTTTTAGCAACAAGGAGAGAGTAGAAGAAGTTCCTTTGACTTTGGCCACACCAGAAGTCCTAGTATTTTTAGCTGCTTCTCTCCAACTGTGATTCTCCATCTGCATTCTCTTCTTTCATAGCTGCATAGTTTTATTTTCATTCGGCAGGATGTTGGATATGTGACAATGCAGAAAATAGAGCAAATCAAAACAGGAGCAGAGAAAAGAGAAGGGAGCACAGTGAGGAAAAAAACAGATCTTTTTCTTTCTCTTCCTTTTTGGGACTGGCACTCTGTTGAACTGCTCACTGTCATTGCTTTGATAAGAGAGTGTGAGGCACTGAGGTAGAGAGAGTGAGGAAGACTAAAGAAGAGATGGGGCATAGTGAGACTCCCCTAAGCATTACACTCTTTAACGCTTGTTACAGAAATCTATCCATTGACATCCAGCCGTTTCTTTCTTTCTTTTTTGGAGACTGTAGACTGATTACCTGATGAGAGACAGAGAAGGAGGAAAGAGCGATCCAATTAGGAAGACTGAAGTGCCTCTAAAAACTCAACTCGGTGCCACAGCAGTCGACTTTTAGAAGTTGAATGACTTTCATGCTGGTGGCTTGTTGCTTATCAAGTGTTCAGAGTAAAATAAGACTGATTTTCTGTGTGGTGAAATATATGGTGAAATATATCCTTTATAACAGGTGTGAGTTCAGTTAATTATACAGGAGCCCAAACACCTGTCCACTGCGAAAAGGAAGTGATGCATAGACCCAATCTGCTGTTGTGTTATATAAAAAAAAATTTCAGGCTATTTTGGCTCAAGAGGAACAGTATACAGAGAATGATTTATACTGCACTATCCAGGATCAAAGAAATAAAAAGTTATTTGTACTATTGATAGTTTTTCTAGTTGTTCATTTTTGATACCAGGTAAGAGACTTTTGACCTGAACAAAAATTGCAATACAGTACCAGTGTATATACAATACAATGAACACTAAAAAATAGATACCACACCCTGTACAAAAGAACTTAAGAATAAAGGGGAAAAAATAGTCTGATTGTCATTGTACTCCACTATCTCCACTGTCACATAACACTCCATCATTGTATGTAGCTCATTTTTATAAGGTCCACAACCAATGCACAATTTAGTCTTGTGTAAGTAACTTTTGCTACATATTACAGCTATTTTAGAGGGAGAAAGTTAACTTTACAGAAAATGAAACTACTATATTTGGGGGTCTGTCATCAGAGCATGTGAGCAAAGAGGAGTGGTGGGAACTTCTGCTCCTCGCTCATGGAGCTGTCCGTCCTCTCCGCTGCTCTGCTTACGGCTGCTCCAGGCCTCTTTGCTCAATATCACTCCATGTTCCGCACAGATTTGACCCAGCTCTGCTCAAATCTCTTGTTGCATGCACAAAAAAGCCGGATTTTAGTGTAAGCGTTAACACTTGGGAATAGGGCATGCTTATTGTGATACAATAAATCCAGCAGATTTCAGGTAAACATCAGAGAAAACAAATCTTGGCAGGTTGGAGGGTTGGTCCTGGTGTCAGGTTGACCAGGGCAGTGATTGCTTTGTTGTGACATCACAACAGATACAGAAGTGCTTGTTTTAACGGCCATGCAAAAACTTCTTGCTCATGCGTCACTCACTCCCCTCTACTCTGGTCAGTGTGGCTCAACTTATGGCTGAGAGTGTAAGGGAGAGGGTAAAGATATAAGAAAGTTTTATGATATAAACTCACTTATTGTTAGTGTTGTCTTATTTCTCACTGAATTTTGCTGTAATAGCAAAAATAGAGAGTAAACCTTGCACACACAGGTAGCTCAGTTTTAAAGAGCTGACTCTGGAAAATTCTTGGGGACAAAATGAAATGAAGTTAACTGGTTAACGTATGTTCAGGACCAGGGCCACGCCTCAACCACATTACTAGTCAAGCCTACAAATACCTGGTCAACCCCTTCTTCCTCTGTTTGCCTCAGATTTCTCGACCCACCCTCCCCTCTTCCCATTATCGAGGCACCTCCTAACCACATCCTTCTCTCAGACAGTCCACACTCTCATCCCTCCTTCCTGTCCTCCCTTCCCCCATCCCTCTCTATTTAACCAGCGCATCCCCTTGCAGGTCTCCTCCAAGGTACCGTCTGGGGGGCATGAATCCATCGTCCACACTTTCATTCCATCCATTAAAACGTTTAACGGCACATTGTTGTAGCGTGGTCCTTGCTAGTGAACTAACAGTGAAACCTCTGACCTTGACTAGCTTCCTACTCCCACTGTCTCCCTCTCTATGCACTGGATGACTTGGCTCGTGATTCCCCACTCTGATTAAAGCTTGTCAGGAGTGGCCACCACAAATTAACATGCACTCCTTCATTTATTCTTTCTTTCATCAGTTGTGGAGAGAGAGGAAGCAAAGGGCCTCAGGGAGGGTGGAGGGGGTGAGTGAAAGAGGCAGTAGTGTAAGAGTAGAGTGGGAGGGAGGGGTGTAAGACAGACAAACAGAGTTAAGCAGAGAGCTACCCATGGCCTTGAGGGAAATGGAGAGATGGGGTATGGGTTGGAGGAGGAGTGAAAAGAAGATGCTGGCATGAGGAGCAGAGAAAGAAGATAAGAGCCACAGGGGTAAGGAGAATTGAGGCATAAGAGAGGTTGGAGGAGGGGGTGGAGGGACTTTTGTTTGAAGCAAACTTCATATCCACTTGATCTGCTTTTGAATTTTGATCAGAACTTGTTAGATGTCTGCAACTGCCCCCCTTCCCGTTCTCCTTGTTTGGCTCAACTGTCCTTTTCTCCTTGTCATTTCTGTGATGTATTGGTCATAATAGCCTGCAGTTATTCCACCACACCAGTAGGTGACGCTATACTCATTGAATGGTTATGTGCACACTTCAGGAAATAAACAACCAGTGTGAAACTACACCTCAATGTGGTCGGTCGTCTCTCCCAGTGGTTCAGCATATTGATGCTACAGCAAGCTAGATATTCTCACAGTCAGTATAGAGAGGATATTACAAATTGGCGACGAGATAAGTAACCCACCTATGCCGTCAGATGAGGACGAGGTCGCGGAAGTCGACTCCGTTGAAGAAGTTGACGACGGGAGAGAGACCACGAGAATGGCGGCGCTCATCGGTCATATTGATGTCTTTGACGAGTCCGCGGAACAATGGTCGACGTACGTCGAGAGGTTTGAACATTTTGCCGAAGCAAATGATGTCCCGGCGGCAAAGAAAGTTGCCGTATTTTTGAGTGTAATGGGGGCTACAACATATGGACTGCTACGCAGTTTGCTCGCTCCAGATAAACCAGGAAGTAAACAGTACGAGGAGCTCGTGAAGATTTTGAATGATCACTTCTCTCCAAAGCCCATTATTATTGCGGAGAGATTCCGCTTCCACAAACGAAATCAGGAGGAGGGAGAGAGTGTTGCACAGTACGTAGCTGTTTTGAAGAAGCTGTCGGAACACTGTGATTTTGGCACTCATTTGCAGGACGCTTTGCGCGATAGATTTGTGTGTGGCCTGAACAGTGTTGCCAGGTGTACGATAATTATCGTATTTGTACGATAATTTGGCCCTCTGTACGATGTACGATCAATAATCCCAAAAAGGGCCAAATGTACAATAATTTGACCATTTCGTGAATGTGTGGTTGTGATCAGCCTGCCGCAACTATCTGCCGGATTTTTTTGTGAACCCTGAAGGCATCTGTTCCCATGTGACAAGTTTCCAGCCAATCACGAGTGACGTTCATGCGTTTGTCTCAGAAAAACGAGCATGATTGGCTGAATGGTCAGCTGCGCCCGCCCATGAGACGTTCAGGTCGGGTCCAGAAGTCAAGCGAGCGGAATTCAAAACAGAAGAATGCAGGAAAAATGAAATGAGAGCCCCGGAAGGAGACAGTAAGGCCCTTGCACACTGAGTTGTTGTTTTTTTGTCCGAAACCGCCGCACGTTTATTCGACATCATGTCATGTTGATCATGACTCTGAAATTTCGTTCGTCCATCCGTCCGTCCGTCCGTGTGTGTGTGTGTGTGTGCGCGCACGCGCCGCTGTTAGGATCAAATTGGTTGTCGTTTTTAATGTGTGGCTTCAGGAGAGCTAAAAATCTACCACCACTTAAATAAACTGTGATCATATAAGGTCTATTTACTCTTGAGGATTGGATGACCAAACATTTTATTTTTCTCATTTCAATTCCCCGACAAGTTACAGGACCACAAAATCATCCTCACTGCGTGACGACTGTAAAAAAAAAAAAAAAAGGACAACCCCACTTGGGGGTGGGGGGTACTGACGTTCCTACTGACGTTACAAAGCCGTGAGTGCCCATACGACGCTATTATACACTAGAGTGACTATAGTGCATCAGCATATTTGACTATAGTGCATCAATAGGCTTGTTATTTTGGTTATAAAAGGTGTACGATAATTTCCCTCAAAATACGATAATTTTATGCCTCTGGTACGATAATCCTACATTTCCCACCTGGCAACGCTGGGCCTGAACAATGAAAGTATCCAGAGAAAACTATTAACAGATGAAGCATTAACTTTTCAGCGTGCTGTGGACATTGCAATGTCAATGGAAGCCGTAGCTAGAGAATCTCAGCACTTAAAAACGTCTCTGAGAGTGCATGCTGTGTCCTTCTCTCCACCACAAGGGGGAGAAAAATGCTTCCGTTGTGGCAAGACTAATCATAATGAAAAAGACTGTTATTACAGAGAGCAGCAGTGCCACAGCTGCAAAAAGAGAGGCCATATTGCTCGTTTGTGCAGAAATAAAAAGAGTGACCAAAAGTACACCAAAGAAAAATATGAAACAAAAATGAAACTAAGAAAACAGTTTGAAAGAGGAAAAAGAGGAAAAATTCACAAAGTTGGAGCTAATGCTAATGACAGTGAAAAGGAGTCTACATCAGATTCAGACTCTGATTTGACATTGCATATGGTGTCAGCAGTGGTCAATGACACAGAGCCAGTTATGGCAGTCAAAAAGGAAAATGCAGGGTCGTCTTTGATGATGATTAGACCCAAGATTGAAGGTCATCTTATTGAGATGGAGCTAGACACCGGTGCAGCTGTATCCTTGATCTCAATGGAGATGTACAAAGCCAAATTTGCCCATGTTCGTCTACGAAAGACTAATGTAGTATTGAAAACCTACACAGGGGAAATGCTGTTACCAGAGGGCATGGTGAAAGTATGGGTGAAGATGAATAAACAGAAAGTCAGACTGCCCCTATACGTTGTTATAGGGAAATCACCCCCACTTTTTGGCCGTGAATGGCTAAGGAGCATAAAGCTTGACTGGCGTGAAATAAAGACAATGAGAACAGGACACAAGGCCCGTGAGACACTTGAAGATGTTCTGTGTGGTCATGCTCAAGTTTTCAGTGAAACTCTAGGAACGCTGAAGGGGTTTGAAACCTCCTTGACATTGAAACCAGGCCAACAACCAAAGTTTTGTAAGGCACGCGTCGTCCCATACGCATTGAAACCTAAAGTGGAAGCTGAAATTGATCGATTACTCCAACAAGGAGTGATTTCTCCAGTTCAGTTCAGTGAGTGGGCAACTCCAATTGTCCCTGTCATCAAGAAGAATGGAGGTGTCAGAATCTGCGGGGATTTCAAAGTTACTGTTAATCCAGCTTTGTGCATTGAGCATTATCCAATACCCCGTATTGAGGATCTGTTCGCGTCTCTGTCCGGAGGCCATCGTTTCAGCAAACTGGATCTTTCACAAGCTTATCTCCAGGTGCCTGTCTGTGATGATTCGCGGAAATATCTCACCATCACAACACACAAAGGCATGTTTTGTTACAATCGCTTACCTTTTGGTATAACCTCTGCACCCTCAATTTTCCAGAAGATCATGGACCAAGTGTTGCAGGGGCTCCCCAACGTCCACTGCTTCCTCGATGATATCCTTGTAACAGGCAAAGATGACGCCCATCATCTGGAAAACTTGAAGGCTGTACTCAACCGTTTGGAAAAATTTGGGTTGAGAGTTCAAAAGGAGAAGTGTGAGTTTTTCCGGAGTTCACTGGAGTATCTTGGACACGTAATAGACGCAAAAGGACTTCACAAGTCACCTGACAAAATCCGTGCCATACTAGACGCTCCTGAGCCAACCAACACAAGTCAGCTGCGCTCTTTCTTAGGACTCATCAACTATTACGCACGTTTTGTCTCAAACCTATCGACTTTACTCCACCCACTGAATGCGTTGCTGCATAAAGAGGTGAAGTGGGAGTGGTCAAAAGAGTGTAACGATGCATTCTGTAAAGCAAAAGAACAGCTCGCAAGCAAAAGTGTCCTAACACATTATGATCCAGCACTTCCAGTCATACTTGCCTGCGATGCTTCGCCCTACGGGGTGGGAGCTGTCATTTCCCACAAACTGCCCAGCGGCGAAGAGAAACCCATCGCCTTCGCTTCAAGAACATTGAGCAAAGCAGAGCAAAACTATGCTCAAATTGAGCGAGAAGCGCTAGGAATCATTTTTGGAGTTAGGCGTTTTCACTCCTATCTTTACGGTCGCCACTTTACTTTGTTGACAGATCACCGCCCGCTAACAACCATACTGAGCCCTAGTAAGGCGATCCCTTCAATGGCCGCAGCAAGACTACAGCGATGGGCTCTCTTACTAGCAGCGCACCATTACACCATCAAGTATCGGCGTGCTGCTGACCATGGTAACGCTGACGGATTGTCCCGGCTGCCACTTCCCGTGCAGCACAAGGACAAACAGGGGACAATCGACACGTTCCTTATTAACCACCTGGAATGTCTGCCCATGCGCTGTGCTGACGTGAGACGAGAAACCAGATCAGACATCACACTGTCTCAGGTCATGGAGATGGTATCCACCGGCCGTTTTCCCACCATCAAAGAGTCGGACAGTAGTCTCTCGCCATATCTGGTACGGAGGAATGAATTGACTTTGCTCCAAGGCTGTGTGATGTGGGGAAATAGGGTGATCGTCCCACCCAAACTGCGTCAACAGGTACTGGAAGAACTGCACACAGGACACCTCGGAGTGGTCAAGATGAAGGCCATGGCACGGAGTTACGTGTGGTGGCCAGGTCTTGATGCTCAGATCGAAGAGAAATGCAAAACATGTGTGTCCTGTCAACGCATCCAGAAAACACCTAGTCTTACACCCCTGCACCCATGGCCCTGGCCCGCAGCCCCATGGCAGCGTATCCACATTGATTTCGCCGGCCCGTTTGAGGGACGCATGTTCTTTGTTGTGGTTGATGCCCACTCTAAGTGGCCTGAAGTCATTCTAATGGACTCAACCACGTCAGAGAAGACAATTCAGGTGCTTAGAGGTCTGTTCAGTCATTATGGAGTTCCAGAAGTACTGGTTAGTGATAATGGACCGCAGTTCACGTCCGAGGTGTTTGCTAGCTTTTTGACATCTAACGGCGTGAAACACGTACGCTCAGCTCCATTCCACCCGGCAACTAACGGCCTTGCTGAACGTTTCGTACAGACCTTTAAACATTCTCTGAAATCATCAAAGGGAACCTCAACTGTTCAAAAGCGACTGGATGCCTTCCTGCTTCAGTACAGGAACACGCCTCATACAACTACTCAGGAGACACCATCAATGCTGTTTTTGCACCGCAAGCTTCGCACTCGCCTTGATCTGCTGAAACCGAGTGTGGCAGCGGTGGTGGATCAGGCACAAGATGCTCAGTGTACCTACAGGGCAGCGCACTCTAAGGCCAGGTCATTCAGCATCGGCGACCCAGTCCTTGTCCGGGATTACCGGAAGGGAGAGGAAAAGTGGTCGGCTGGAACCGTTACATCACAGGCTGGTCCAGTATCCTACCAGGTCAGTGTGGGATCAACACACAAGTGGAATCGTCATGCTGATCAGATGATGGCATGTCACCCTAACATCGTCCAGGCTGCAGCTGATGTGCATCCGACGCCCAGCATGGACAGTCCACCTGCTCCGCCTGACATTGGTGGAAAGCCAGAGACACCCAGCCGTGTCAGTGAGTGTGTCACTACATCCACAGGTCAGTCAGACATTGCTCACACTGACACTCCAGCGACACACCAACAGACTTTGAGCCGGTACCCCAGGCGGGACCACAAACCACCAGATAGACTGACTCTTTAAACTGGTGAATGTTTTGAATGTGTTCAGTTAGAGAGTGTTGTCTGAAGAAAAGGGCAGAATAATCCCTTGACACACTCTAGGCGATGGGGCAGTCTACCCCCTAGCCTAAGTTAGTCTGTTGTTTCTTTGAGACATAAATAATAATAATAATTGAAAAAAAAAAAGAAAAAGAAAAAGTTGTTCATCTGATGTAAGTGTTAAGTTTGGTGCTACTGTACCTAGTATCAGGCTAGTGTTGTTATGAATAGCGGTAATTGAATAAGAGGGGAGGAGTTGTGATGTATTGGTCATAATAGCCTGCAGTTATTCCACCACACCAGTAGGTGACGCTATACTCATTGAATGGTTATGTGCACACTTCAGGAAATAAACAACCAGTGTGAAACTACACCTCAGTGTGGTCGGTCGTCTCTCCCAGTGGTTCAGCATATTGATGCTACAGCAAGCTAGATATTCTCACAGTCAGTATAGAGAGGATATTACAATTTCCTTTCCCATGAACTGCTCCTTTGTTTCTGCTGTGACACAATGGGACTGCTGTGAGAGAAAAAAAAGGGAAAAGAATGGGACAGAGAGAGAGAGATCCAAAAAGACATTTGAAGGTGGGCTCATAATCAAACAACATCATTTCACTCCTCTCTTACTGATACAAGATGAATACCAAGGTGAATATTTAACAGTGTGTACGTGGTTTTATAAGGTAAACTTTTCTGTTTAAAGAATAACACCACCACCTAATTTTTGATACACATGATTGTTGCCTTTCTTTAGTGAAGGAACTACTTGAGAGAAACCAAACAGTTGTGGCATTTACACATAATTATTCTGGCAAATCAATGGCTGCATTCATCCATTGAACAATCTGAAATTTTCACAAAAGTAAATCAACAGAATCAAACAATCCTTTGCGGACAATATTACTCATACTAGATACTCACAGTATTGTATTGTTAATCAGATTAGTTGTTCAACTCTTGTTTTACGATTTTCCGTAATACAAATCATCCTGTAGGCCCATACAGCAGGCCAAGAAACCAGCACAAACTGCATTGTCCATCAATTCTGACCTGGTTGTAAGACTCATCATCAGCTTTAACTCATTATCCTTAACTCATTATCCCTGCCGTGAGGTCGCCCAGTCACTATCTGACCAACCACTGTATCCTGGGATGCATCATTATGCAGGGAGGGTTGTGAGTGAAGTCAGCATTGAAATAGCCACATTAGATCTAACGGAAAGGGGTTCAGCTCCAAGACACTGCTGCAAAAGTAGGCAAACTATTTGTACAGCTACAGTTGCTAGACTCAATTTTGTCATTCAAGAGATCAATTTTAGTCATCTGTTTTATTAATGCCTCATTTGTTTATTTATCTATATAAATAAATATTCCCACTTGTCACAGAGCCCTGGTCATCTGTATCCTTCAAAGCAGAACCTGACATCCCTGTATTGGCAGTTTACTTCATTTGGTTTGTCTATATTCCTTACAGTAAGTGGTGTCCCAATATCCAACAGAAATGTAATGTGTAGTGATTGCTGTAGCTCGAAAGCTGACCACTGACCGCTCTGTCTATCATTCAAACTTATGTCTTTTTGTTTGTTTGTTTGTTTGTTTTTGGTTATTTGCTTAAATGGCAGATTCTGTCACTCTTACTTTTGTTGTGTGTTTTTTCTTCTTCTTTGTATCACATGGCTGTCACATAAAACTGCTGCTCACCTCCAGTTCTCTTCGCTAGGTTTGTTTGGAATTTTAATTATTTATTACGCTCTGTGTCTTTCTAATGCACCTGTAAAACTTGCAAAGGAAAATAAGAGAGAGAGGTCCTCTGGGTGAACATGTGTCACCGTGGTGGATAAGTGGCACTCGACTAGGCTCTAAGTGGAGGAAAGGATGTGTTTGTGATACAGAGGATCAAAACAAGACACACAGAGAGATGAAGGTGCACTGCTCTGAGTTATGGAGCATGAAAAGTTGAGTGCTAGTTCTTCAGAAAATAAACCACTTCCCACAGACCCCACAACACATGTCAAGGTGTGCAAATAAACCTGCCTCAGGCCAACAGATGTTGACTTTCTGAAACTTTAACAAATGCATCAATTAAGAGTGGATCACATTATAATAGAAACAACAGGGATGTTTTTTTTTTTTTTTTACTTTTTTTCTGTGCCATTGAGACAACAAAGACATTTCAAGTCCAACACCTACAAGTCACTGCAGTTTTTTCTGGCTTTCATCTTGTGTCCCTCTGTCATTTTGCCTTCCAAATCTGTCATGACAATATTTAAAGTTTGGGTGCACACCCCAGGCACTAGCTGAAACTCTCTCTCTCTTTGCTACTTTCTTGTGATCCAAGGACATCCCGGAGTTGAGAGGCACGTGGTAAATAAAGCTGAGATAGTTACGTGATTAGTCTTCCGTGCCACAGAGAGTTTAAGTTTGACTAAAGCCACTCTTCTTCTTCCTTTCTGTTGTGCTTCCACCGCTCCTGCTCTCCATCACTCTCTCCCCATCTTTCCCAACAACTTGGCTGTCCCCTGGCTGAACCACTTCTGTTTAATATGAGTGCATGTATGTGTGTCTGTGTGGGTGTGTGTGTGAGAGTGTGTATGGCTGTGTGTGAGAGTAGTCAGTGTGTACATGATAAGCCATCAATCGATTCTCAGAGTGTAGCTGAGGCTACTGCTTTAACTCAGCAGCCTTACAAAGTTGCTTTACAGTACTTCAAACATTAGTGCACTGACTAGGAAATACCAGTATATACTTTTATTTATTTATTTTGTTGGGAAAGAGAGAAAGACAGTTTATGAGAAATGGTGAAAAGGATTATAATGAAGCACTGCATGCCAAAATGCAAAACAAACAAAAAGAAAATAACATTTAATAGATAAATATGCAGACATGTAATTATCTAAGTTTCTTTATATCAGCTTGTGGGTTTTATTATGTTAAAGTAACACAATTGAGAATAGAAGCTTTGTTTCCCCCATATTGACTCAGTATGGCCAGTTCTTAAAAGAGTCCTCTTGGATCCATACAGGCCACCATGCTCCTGGGAACCTTCAATGCAGCAGGATTTTTTTTGAAGACTTCCCCAGATCTCTGCCTTGACACAATCCTGTCTCTGAGCTTTGCAGGCATGTTCCTTTCACCTCATGGCTTGTGCAATGTGTCCCATGGGATACATCAGTCACTACACTCACATAGTACAGCCATTAGAGTTACCTGCAGGGTAGTGCAGATGTTTGATTCAGGCAGGTCCAGCTGCCCTCTGACCCCTGTGTCATGTGACACAGACAATGCCATACGGTTGAGAACATGCCCTTCTTCTCTAGTCACTGTTTGAACAAGTTTGAAATATATGTTGATGTTTCCTCCCCTCCCACTATATAGGCACTTTTGATGTAGTTGATGGTGGAAAAAAATCAACGTGACGCATATTTTGATCAACAAAATAATAAAAGAAGTTTTATTTTAATGTCACACAACACCACCTCAATCTCCAAAGAAAAAACTATTACAACAGAAAAAAACTAAGCAGTGAGTTTTTATGACAGTGAAAATATGCACTTCTAAACTGTAGGGGGAGCCCCGTCAAGAAAACAAAAGCAACCAAAACAGCGAAAAAGGACCAGATGTGCATAGTTCCCTTTAAATATATATAATCTTCTGGAGTCTTTCTGGATTTCTGAATCTACTGTAAGTTACAAGTACAAGCATCTGTTGTCTCAAGATTGTAATAATGTCAGACAGAGTTCACAATAAGAAATGGCATGATTTCCAAATTGGGAAATAATTACCCCATGCATCCTAATGTTGGATGAAAATAATGCATCCTAATGTTGGATGAAAATAATAACAATAACATTGTCTGCAGTTGCCAAGCACACTCTTTTGTAAATACTGTAGCTGTGTCACTGTGTCCACTTATCTATGAATAAGACACAGTTTTTAATGAGAACTTTCCTTCAATTATAACCTGATTAGGTTTAATTAGAAATGCTAATAACTCCTGTGGGCTTTATAATTAATGTTTATCTCAGACATCCTCAATCTCAGTAAATAACTGAATTGAAACTTAATGCCAGCGCATGTATTTGAAATTGAAATAGGAGTAGTTGAGATATGTGTTAATGAGGGAAGCGCATGTATATTTTTCCTACGTCATCGAGCTTTGCTGTCTTTTTCAAATAGAGCTGTGATCTGAGGACACAGAAAAACACGTGCACACACACACACACACACAAGCCACCTTGTTTTTGGTGAACCAACAACATCAACACCATCATGAGTGACCTTAAGTAGCCTCACTTCTTGCAGCCACACTGTCTTCCAACACATGCTTAGCACAAACAACAACTGTCATGGGAATTCAGAGAGAAAAAGGGAAAATAAGGGATAATACACGTAAAAACTCTGGCTACTCGCGCGCTGCAATCTGAACCAACAACATCAACACCATCATGAGTGACCTTAAGTAGCCACACTTCTTGCAGCCACACTGTCTTCCAACACATGCTCAGCACAAACAACAACTGTCATGGGAAGTCAGAGAGAAAAAGGGAAAATAAGGGATAATACGCGTAAAAACTCTGGCTACTCGCGCGCTGCAATCTAAATCAGTGCTTCCTCATGTCGCAAAATCAATGTCTTCTCATTAATGATTAAACTGTTCATACGAATGCCTGTTGCAGAGTGCATGCGCCAAAACCCTTGAGTGTAATGTAGAATTCATGGTAACACCCTGTCAATATGCATTTATGTGTTGTTCGATTCCACTGGATATAATTTACAACATTATTAGAAACATGAAATATTGATAAACCCTTGGCTAACCCAGGGGGCTCCCTCAAATTTAGTGGATCACTCTGTCATTATCAGAGACAAAATTACTTTTTCATTGCAGTCATGTATCTTTTTTATAGATTCAATATATTTTAACTTCCCAGTAATTGATGCTTTACATTCCATATCCCACAGCATTTGGTTGGTAAAAGCATCTGGGTTTCCTTATTTTGAACCCAGTAACAGGCCATGTGATTCACCTGGTTGGTGTTTCCACATGACAGAAACAAGATGAGTCCTCAACTATTCTGTCCACGAACTGTCATGTGCCACCAGTTAGCCACACTTCCATTTCCTGAATAATTCCTGTTCCACAAAATTAATTTTGTATGTGACACCGAAGGTTTACTGACTTACTGTCCCTCTCTGCTTCTGCCATTATTATTTCATTATGTGCACATGCATGTAGACATGGTGCTGTATAGGGACCTCCACGTGTCCCCTTGTGAAAGATGGAGAGAGGAAACAGACAGTTTTAGAGATTAGTTATCGATGAAGCGCCAGGCGGATCATCTGTAACTGGAGCACATACACACATTTATTTTATCTTATGAACAAAAGGGAGTGAAATCCGGATGTCATGCAGGGTTTTTGGAGCGGCCATAATGGTTTTGTGGCTGTATAACAGTAAAATTTGAAGGTTCAGTCTATCATCCACTGTGAGGTCACAGAGATTGTACAGATGTGCAGATGGGTGGGGAGGGTGAGATAACTTCATTTGAGAACAACAAGGGAGGAGGCAATGATGCATCCACAGGGGGGAATAGGAGCCCAGAGATGAATCATTCACAGTACATAGTTTTTTATTTTGGAGGAATAAAACCCCCCAGTCCATCATGAATAACCTTTGGTTCTTTTGAAATTGTCTCTCTTAAGGGGAGAATTTCATTGCTTACATCATAGAGTAGTTTGCCAGTGTGATCATGTCTTTGCAGCAACACCAACATCTGAATACAATTAGGCGGTGACACAAAAATGATCACCAAGTATCAGAGTCTTTATAGATGCAGTTTTTAAATTGTATCATATGTTATGAGTTTTCAGGATCTGACCGAAAATGAAAAGTCCATTGGAGTTCTATTGAAACGGCTTCATCTAACCCACAAAGACAGCAAGGACTCGGATTCAGTGGTTTGGTTCTCAGACCTTTAGATATAAGATAGGTTTCACCCATAGCCTGTTGGATCAAAGCAGAAAAGTTGGCAGAGCTGTGGCAGGTTATTTGAAGTTGTGCTCGTCTGCTTTATGGTATAACTTTAACATATAATGTGATAAGGGACCACTTCTGCATTCAATGTGGTCCTCTCTGGGTATATCAAACACCTCATGGTGACAGTGATGGATTGTGTTTGTTTTAGGATCTCAGTTTCAGATTTACAGAGATAGCATCCTCCTGTGTTTGTTTACAACTAAGATCTGACTTGCAAAAACGTATAAAGGTCCGTCAGCCTTCCCACTTTCTTTGAACCCAGTGGATTTGATTAAATTACACCTACCCACTCAAGTTCAGGTTCTACAGTAAACACCATTGTTATGACTCTGAAAAGTTGCTATAGGAGTTTCACATGAGCACAGAATACTGCCACGTGAGGGTCTGGCAAATAAAACTTATAATCCTATATTGGTCTTCTGCAATTGCATTGATTAGAAACTGCAACTGATGATTTGTTTTTAAGCATACCATTTACAAGCTCAGCCGTGATAATCTGATAATCATTGTTTAAAGGTTTAACCAACTTGAATGTCCCAGTGCAGTGCATTCTCATTTTTTATTTTGTGTTATAACAACATAAATAAGAAAATTAAAAAAAAACAAACATATGAAGAATAACTGCCCAGGTAAAACAGAATGTTATGGCATTTGCCCGTGAACAGTGAGAGGATTAAGAACAATGGTCCAGTTTTGTGGATTCTCAAGCGGAAAGAAAAAAAGATCACATCTGCAGAAATACAGCATTGTGTGTTGTGAATAAAGCATTTCAAAGGAAGCACGGCGAAACGTATCAGACTGTAAAAGATTAGATTATGTATTTACCTGCATTGAACGGACATGGAAATGGATGCATGAGCAGCCACACACACACAAGCATTCACAAAAGCACACATGCTCATACAAACACCACATGCACAAGCACTTGGGCTCAAATTATCTGTGGTTAAATGCCTTTTTCACACAGATACACACAGCCAGATGGGTTTTTAGGTCATCTTTGCGCCTGCAGCAGAGCAGAGGGAGTGATGTCATCTCAACCTGTTGAGATGACGGCTCCCGGCACTCCTAAAAAAAACCTGTTGACTGACCTTTACTGTGAAATGTCCACTGAACAGTGAAGTTCACAGGAAGGATGACGAAGCCCATCCATTTGAAACAGAGCTGATGGTCAGTGCTAAAAAACATATTTTAAATTATCTGACACCACAAACCAGAATCAATTAAAGATTTTTGGAAAAATAAGCAAATACACATTCAACTGTCCTTTTCCATACACGTTCCTTCCTCAAGTTCCATTAAAAAATAAGTTTAATAATACACAGAAATATTTATTAATACTGATCAGATCTATTGAAAAACTGCTGGACCCATCATTATAATTCGGTATAATTATCTTGATCCGAATCTTGCAAATGCATTTGAAAGGTAATCAACACATGAATGCCTTTTTTCTTCTATTGTGATCTACACAGGTAGATAAGACTGACATTTTTCCACTGTTATGAACTTTATCAAGGTTGGTTCAGAATTACATCAGAAACCAATTCATATTAAATGCATGTAGGTTCTAGGCCTATAAAAGACAGAGGGAAATGAAGCATTCACATTTCTTTCAAGTCTGACATAATTGCATGCATTGAAAGAGTGTTTGGTCACTGTAAATCAGGGCCAGGAGGTCTTGCAAGGCCGAGTTCATACCTTTAATCTACCCACAGTGAGTCATTGCAGGTATTGTGTTGTTGGAAGCTAAGACCTGAAAAAAATGTGAGCCTATCCTCAACAAATAATTGGATAATTTAATTATTGGTTTTAAATAGACATTCTCATTGTGGCTAATGCTCCCTAATTGTTTGTCTCCTGTATTATCTACATCAGTGCACTAGTAGTTATCGGATGGCCATTCAATAGGATCTGTTAATCAGTCATTAAATAAACAGATCTGGGGAAAAAGAAGAAGACAACGAAGATGCATCTTCAATCTTTTGTGATCAGTGATCAATTAGGATTAAGAATTTAATTGTAATGTGCTGCTGTATAATGACATCTGCTCAGCACACACCTGTCATTATACAGCAGTTCATCTACAAAAGCAGTCTATATAACACTACATATACATAATATAACACTACTCATGCTTTACATTGTAGTTTTAACAATAAGATGTTTCGATTTTTACAGCCATTTCCATAAAAGGACCAAACTGTGTTTTGCAGTGATAATCTCTGAGGCACAAACACCATCCTGGTCCAAAGGCAACACAGCTTCGTCACAAGCTTCCCTGAGCATAATGAAACTTTTAAAGCATGTTTACTTTTTTCTTCCTGACTGACCTATTCTTACCTGTTAACCCACTATCTCATGTTGGCATGGTAACAGAACTGAGCCTCTCCAGTGAGGCATAAAATACTTTTTTTCTTTCCCAGTGATCAATCTTTAATTTGAAAAATAGTAATTAGAGAGAATGCAGCACGGTGTAATTAAAATAGATTTAGAACACATGAAATATTAATACAGCAATGTGGATGAAATGAGACCAAAATATAAGTAATTGTGAAGAGAAATGGGCCTGATATTCGCACACACTAAAAAAGAAAAAAACATTAAAAAGGGATTTAGGAAAATCAGCTTCTGTTCCCTCTTTGACACATTTGCACTCTGTACCTCTTTTATCTATTTTATGATTTTAATACCATACATAAATGAAGTTTATTATCATCTGTCCTTCAGTTGATGGACTATTACTTTAGTGCTGAGCTGTCAGGCTGAGCTGAAACAGGCTGCTCTGCAGGTGAACTGGCCTGATTCACCCCGAGGCAACAGTTGCACCTACTGACCCCTACATGTGAGCTAGTGCAGGGAAGGATTCAGGCAGTGACCTTTGACCTCTGACTGATTGCATCACATGTCACTTGGAACAGAGAATTGATTCCTCACAAATTGCATTTCCCCGCTTCTTACAAGATAGATAGAGATCAGAATGCACAGTGGAAGAAAAGGCAATGAGCTGCCATTTATTCTATTTTTGGTGATGTGCCAGCGGTGGCTTGTTGTGGCAGCTCCATGTGTCTTCATCATTTTTTATCACATTATTACCATTATTCCCTCTTTCTCGTTGCATCAAGTGCTTGTTTTCAGATATTGTATTGCTTCTTGGCATCACTCAACATCAAGATGCTTTTTCTGTGCTATGGTTACATTTAATTTGTTTCCCTTTCACCTGGATCACTTCTAAGAAATGAAGGCCATGCCTGTACCTCCACTGGCATAACCTGCATACATTATCAACCAATCGGCCTACAGTGATTGACTATGGTGGCCGGGGGAAAGCCCTCACTTCTGGAGGAGATTAGGAGACAGTGGGGGGATGCAGAGTCGGTGTTAAACAGAGAATGAAGAAGGGGAGATTTAAACACTGCATCCCTGAAGTCATTACAAGGAATCTAAGGTTCCTGGCAAATAAGATAGATGACCTGGGAGCACTCACTAAGATTCAGAGGGAGTACAAAGAGCGCAGTATCATGTGTTTTACTGGGACGTACGAACACAAATAGATACCTGACTCAAATGTGACTATGCCTGGATTCCAGAGACATCAATGTGAGCGCTAAGAAGAAAGGAAAGGACTCACAATCCTCATCAACTCTAGATGGTGCAGTCTCTATTGAGGAGCATGTCTGGAGCCTGGACATCAAACTGACTGCTATCAGACTTCATCTATACTATCTGCCAAGGGAATTTACTAGCACTGTCATTACCATTTACATTCTAACACTGTGGAATCGAAAAGCAGCATGTGATGTAATTCACTCAATCACTGCAGGATTGCAAATATAATATCCAGGCGCATTCATCACAAATACAGGTGGTTTTATTAATGTTTTTCTCTCCACAGAACAACCCTTCCCAAAGTAAGACTTTAAATCTGATGTATGCAGACATTACCCACACCTACAGCTGCACTTCTCTGAACCCTCTTGGCAGATCTGACCACAACTTTGTTTTGCTCACACCATCACACAAGCCAGTTGTTCGGCAGCAACCAGTGACAGTGTATCTGTGCAATCCCTCCCACACCCATGTGCTGGCACCCACTGCAGACTTTGCCTGTTCATACCCTCCATTCCCCTAGGCTGGATGTCACATCATGGCAAACAAGGTGAAGAGAAAGCTGGAGAGACTTCACCAGGGAAAGGCTGCCGGACTATAGACAGCATCAGCCCCTGGTGCTGAAGGCGTGTACTGACCAGGTATGTGGAGCACCTTTTCCCCTTGAGTCTTCACCTCAAGTGTTCCTGTGCTATGTAAAACATCATGCCTGGTTCCAGTGCCTTAGGGGAGGCATCCCAGAGTCCTGAATGTTTTCAAGCCGATAACATTAATGACAGACATGGAGAGAGTGGTCGACGACTGAGCTCAGTCTTAGGCCTTTAGATCACACAATAATATACCTGCTTCAGATTGCCCTCATCTCCCTGGACAGACCCATCATATGGCACAGATCATGTGCTTCATGTTGTTTCAGTGATATCCAGACTTAGAATAAATTGTTCAGTGAGATCACCATTATGGAATGGATGAAGAGTAGCGGAGGGAGGAGAGAGAGCAAGAGAGGACGTGTACAGGGACCTGGTTGCCTGGTGGAAGTCCTGCAACTACCATAGGTATTCAACTGGATAACAAGCTGGAATAATACACCAACACTAAGGCCACCTTCAAAACTGTCTCAAGCAAGCTCCTCTTCCAGGGAAGATTCAGGTCCCTTAGTTTATAGAATAAGATTCTTTACATGTATCTATCAGCCTGTTTTTGCAAGCACAGTTTTCTATGCTGAGGAGGTATCACAGCAAAGAAGACCAACAAACTGAATAAACTCTTAAAGAAGGCTGGCTCTGTCATTGGAGCCAAGCTGATCACAGGTGGTTGAGGACAGAAAAGTTGGCAGGAACTGCCGGGCCTCCCACCCCCATTCACAACACACTAGCAAAGCATAAGAGCAAATATTTATTCAACCCCAGTGTATAAAAGAGCAATACAGTAGGTCATTTCTGCCGGGTGCTATCAAACTCTACTATTCATCTGCTTTTGCCAGGTCTGCTGACACTGAACTGCTTGTGGACTAAACTTCCCTTTATTATTTACACTGAACACTTGAATATTTAATCATACAAATATATCAGGGCTGCTGTTTGACTGGGACTTTCCTACAATATTGGCTGTCTGGATATAATTTATACATCTATCTATCTATCTATCTATCTATCTATCTATCTATCTATCTATCTATCTATCTATCTATCTATCTATCTATCTATCTATCTATCTATCTATCTATCTATCTATCTATCTATCTATCTATCTATCTATCCATACCACATCACACTGAGATTAAAATCTTGTTTAGTGAGATCTGATGACATACAAGGAATAACAAAGACAAATATTACAGTTTTTCTCAGTCGCTTTGGTGCTTTTCTCACATCACTCTTAACATTTGCACAACAGTTAGTGCATTTCTCAGAACAATTATCACAAACTGCAAAACCTAGTGGATGACCTGCAAAAGCGCGTCACTTGCTCAAAATGGATTGTCCATCGCTCAAAAGTAAGTACTCATGTCAATGAAACTGTCAGTGTCGTCAAAATGAGAAGTCCTGACACCATCGTTTATGAACAAGATAGTCAAATGGCTTTGTCATGTTTTCATTAGGACACTTTATTCTCTAAGTGTTTTCCAATGCAAAAAGTCATGATACCTGAAAATGCTCCAGACAGCACTATACACTACTAGTACAGCCATGTGAAAACTACAGTAAAGTTACACATTACTGTATTTAGTGGAGATACTGAATATGTATGTTTCACATTTCTACTGCATACAGTAATGCTCTTTGCAATTCTGATTTGTTCACAGCATTGTGCAAAGGAAAAATACACTACAGTCATCTACAACAAACATAAGAAACACTCTTTGGGTACAACTTTACGTAAACAATGTTGCAGTACATATAGTAACTGAACCTACAGAGTACTGTAAATCATTCCTGCACATCCAGACGTTCCAGTCACATTTTCATCTACATCACTCTGTCAACTGTAGCGATATTCAATATTCAATATTCCCAAAGATACAGTAATGTCATCCTTACATTGTATCTCTTTCAACCTTATGCCATTGTTTGTAATGGGCTCAGTCTCTTCCAGCTCTGTGAGGTTGTCTTGTAATCCTATGTGATGCAGAGTAAAAGTACAGTAATGTACAGTACATGTACTGCATCAACCATTATTACTGTAGTGTACAATACTGTAAAAGTGCTTCCTACTTGTAAAATGCTGTAGTACAGCACCGTACTGTAAAGATGTGGTTGCTGTAATACATTACAATACAGTAAATCTGTTCTCTAGTGAAGCTGTAAGTCTAAATGTAAATTACTGTAAAAAAGTTATTGTCCCACTGTATCTTACAGTAATGCCTGACACAATGACAGCAGTGCAGATTGTTTAGTGCTGAATTACTGTCCAATACCATACATACCTGTTCTTCCTTACTCTAAATGTTTGAATAATTGAATTCACAGCTTCTCCCAACATTTAAAATTAGTTTGAAAACTAGTTCAACAATTTTGTATGTAATGACTCAAGCAATGAAATGAGGACTATTAGTTTTATAGGGAAAGACTATTCAGCGTTCAAAAGTATAGTTCATTTTGACTGACATGACATAAACAAATGATAATGTTGTAAAACAGCAGAGAATTGTATGAGAGCAACTGATACATGTCCAAAAGCATTTGCACTTTGTTCAGAGGAAGGAGAAACTGCTGCTATGATGTGGACAAATGACTACATGTTGTGGAGGTTGAACTAATAGTTATGAGAACTTTCATTCTGATCTGAGAATAGCACCAAAGCGACTGAGAAAAACTGTAATAGCAGAGATAAGAAATTCAACATTGTTCCTTGACAGCGTTGATGGTATAATACTCTTGAGACAAATAACAATTTAATAACAGTGTTTTACAGTAGAAATCAAGGAAATTCAGTAAACACAGCATGACAAAAGGAACAATGTGTTTGGCCACAGATTCTGACAGCAAATAAAAAAGACGTTCATTTGGCAAAGTATTTTAAAAACTTAGTCACTGATCATACCAATCCACTGCATGATTCATGTCAAAACCATGAATCAGCAACAGACAACTGTCTTTAATCAGTGTGGCATTTACGCTGTGACTTTTCCAAAGTCAAATCAAATACCATTTTTGTTCAATTTATTTTAGTTATAACACATTCTCTCCAGGAAGGAGAATGAGTGTAGACACACATGCTTGTTCCCACAAAGTGATCCAAGAAGGCATAGACTATAAATCATTCGCTGAAATAGGAACACGAACACCCCCCCAAACACCTACATGTGCACACACACACTCACATACATCAAACACAGACCTCCCCCACGAGGGTCCCCTGAGTTTAATTTTGGTGGGAGGTTTCGTGGACATTTGTGGAGGGTTCTGTACTGTAGGTGGCACTGAAGTAGGAGCTGAGAGATGAACGGAAGAAAGAGAGAGGAGAGAGGTGAATTCTGATAGAAAGGTTGAGGTGCATATAAACAAAGGCATTGAAGATGGAGGAAAAGGGGAGATAAATGAAAACAGGGCGGCGAATTGCATGAAAATGAGAATGAGAAAGCAGAAACAGTTGGTAAGTGCCGGTCTGTGCTGGTGATAAGCCGAGCACGGCAGCGAAGAGGAAGAGAGATATAAAGAGAGATGGAGCAAGTAGGGGTATGAGGGAGACATGTGGGGGTGGAAGAGAGGTTGAGGATAATTTTGCAGCCTCTGCATTGCAGGGCCAAGGTCAGAAATAACCCGAACAGAGGGAAAGAAAATTAATAAAGTGAAAAATAGAGAGATACCTTAAGGTCAATTTCACAAACTCTGTAAGTTGTTATCCTCCATTGGAAATCATGCATCTAATAATAAGCTACCTAATGACTTTTGAACAGTTGCACTCACAGCACAGTTTCTGTATTTCACACCTGTAGCTGAGCCATTAAACCAGAGTTTTCTCTAGTTTCTTTTCTTCATAGGGCTTTTGCATAATCATAAACTAAAGCAAATGATTCAAAACAGAGTAATAATGTCTCCTTAGAGAATTAATGAAAGGCTCATTATACTTTTTTGGGGGTAATTAAAGTTTTGCTCAGTCATGTTGCGTAAAAGGTGAGACTAACAAGCCATCTGTATAATTTATTATTGATTATTTTATATTGATTACACATTATATGTGTTTGCCACTCACATGATATTACGTAAAGGGTGTAATAAAGCACTCACAAAGCTTAAACTCATTTATCCTAAATGTTTTTTGGGGCACATATGGTATATATAAAATCTTGTGATGTCTTGCAGCCACAGATCTGCAGTTGCAGCAAAAAAAGAAAGAAAAAACGGAAAAAACTTGTTCAGCATTCACTAACACCAAAACAACTGTTGCCATGACAGTAGCTAGGAATATACACAAGAGCAGATGGTTTATAGTTTACTAAGTTTATGAATAGCAATGTAAACGTTATACAGCATGACTCTTATCACTTCTGAGGTTAGAGGTTGGTCGGTCAGAGCTGCTATAAAAAATCACTGCAGTCAATTCCCTATTAGGAGCTTTTATTGTCACTCCATGGTGCTAAAGAGGACGATCCATCCATTCATTTCTAATCCATGTTTTAAATTACAATAATTAGCACAAATGAAAAAAAAACAGTAAGGTGTCAGTGACTGTCATGCTAAGAGCTTTTCAATCAGGACAGACTAATAAAAAACAGTGTGAAAAGTGGTGAAGATGGGTCTTTGTAGTCCTGAAATGGCAACTAAATCACAAAGAAAACACTTTTGAAGTTTGACAGCTTAGAAATGATTGACTAGATATAGGCCGGGCTGATTGGATAAAGATAAGAACGAGGTAGTGGAGCTGAGAGATGGTAGGAAACACCACCTGTGACTTGGAAGGGGAGACTGAACCATTTTGCTTTTGCGATACTTTGTGCATAAATTTTCTTCATGGAAAAATCTCTCTAGAATCATATTACTCTTTGCTTTTTAATTGTGGGCAGAATGATGAGCTTGCATAACTAGTGGTATGAATTTTACAATCATCTTAACCTTACAGTAACATGCCACTTTGAAGAGGCCCAGAAGCGTTTGACCAACAGGGGTCAGACTGAGGCCAGTTGTTCCTTCAAAGAGGCCTCTTAATTAACAGCACATATACCACCCCTTTTAGCTGCATAAGTTCAAACCAAGTGTGGTTCAACTGCTGCCTCTGGAAAGACAGGAGAACATAGAAACATGTTATCAAATCTACAGAATCAAAGATACAGGAAAATTAGTTTCTGCCTTCGCACGCTAGAAGTGTGTGATGGGTAGCCTAATTTAAGGCCTACAGGAGAAACGTAATATGCTACACCAAGGATACAGACAGACTGGATCCAAACCCACAGCTTTTTTGCTACCAAATCTGCACAGAACAACAGCAGCTGGCTCGAGTGGTTAAAGTTCAGATGAGAACATCAACATTTTGTCTTTTCTTTTCCAGTGCTGATGTGTTTCAGGTCCTGTTGACTGTGATACTGTACATGGTAGTTTTTTATTCTTTTTTTTTCAACATTTTTTCTTTTTTTTTGCCGATTCTAACAGAAAGCAGAGGTTTCAACTGGAGTGAACTGAGCTGAGCAGCTTGAAAGCAGTTGCTTGGTCAGGAAAATAGGTTTGAAAAGAAACACAATCACATGGAGGATGTTAGAGTGAATCACTAGGGTAAACAGGGATGGGCTGCATTTTAAATTAAACATCATATCAAATTAATGAGGGGAATGTGCTGTGAATGCTGAGATGTCTATGGATTCATTAGGGTGAATTTTCTTCTTCTTCTTCTATTCTTCATTCTCTCCCTGGTTAGGCCTACTTATGTTTTTCAGTATCGGTGAAGATAACCATTAACTGAGGTATAGAGGGTATGCGTTTACGTCACGTTGCCCTCGGCAATGCCCCGTTCGATCGGACTGAGTGGCAAAACAAGCGTCCCTCAACATGCTGGCGGATAGCGGCGGACTCATAAACTGGATAAAATATCGTATATCAAAACAAATTGATGTGAAAAGGAATCGACAACGAGCTCCCCAAAACCGTCTGCTCCACGGACACTTCCTGTAACACGCAGTGTGACCGCGGTACCTGCTGAGTGACTGACAGGCTGCTGTTACTGCAGAGGGACGAGATTACAGCTGTTACTGTCGTCCTGACAGTGACTCCCGACAGTAAAACACGAGCTGCTTTTATTCTGAAAAACTCTGACCAGTCAAACTGTAGGATGTGTTAGAGGACTAATTTATCTGTCTAAACATCATAACTATGACACCTGAAACTGTAACAGCTGATGGATCGAAAAAAATGACCGCTCCAGTGAATTTATTTTCCGTCATTGAGAACAGGTTCTTGAATGTAACTCGGTCAAAGTGAGACGTATCCTCAAGGTTTTTAGCAGCTCTGTTAGGTCATGCATGCTGTACATGCTGGCAAAGCTAGACATGTCAGACTTGCTCGTTTTTAAACTTTGGCGGCTCTGCCACTCGTCTTTTTGGCACTCAGTGGACGTTCCACAGCGACTTTCGAGTACCGTGACGTCATGTGCATACCCTCTATTCTTGAGTGAAATTTGGAATTGGAATCAAACAATCTACGCAGATCTGTAAAATCTACAACAGGACCGGTTTTTAATTTTGCTATTGCTACAGAGTTAGCCTGTTAGCATGCGATAGTGGTTCAAAACAGGATTACTTTCTGCCACTGGAGACAACTCGTGGTGAGTAAAGGAATGCATTTTAATGATGAACTTGCAAAGTATTAGACTGATAAATTAAATAGGATACAGCTGTTAATGCCAATGCTATGTAGCAATAGCAAAACAGCAAATAGCTAGACACCTAAGAAGAGGACTGTGTCTAGTTTTAATTAGAGGTTTTAGCAATTTCAGAAAACTCAATAAAAATCAAAAAATGACAATTACAAGAACTTTTTTGTCTAAAAATTAAAAATCCACGTTATATAGTTCTACAAGGCCTGGGTGGTAATGCTACTCACCACCACAACATTTGCCCCCCTGTTTTTTTATGCATCTGGTATGAACTGGTGCTGCTGAATATTGACATAACTGTGAACTCCTTGGCAGTTGCATTTGAATTTTATTTTTTGCACAACAGAAACAGAGCACGGTTAGCTGATGTCGTGACATCAGCTTTTTTCCTGGGATCCCCAATGCAATTAAAACCACAACTTACGTTTTTGTTAATAATTATAATCAAAATGTAATTGATATGCTCCTGTATACATATTTGTAGTTTGGTTGCCAATGTTTTGCAGCTGTGGCTACACTGTCTGTGTGATTGACAGTGTCGATGTAAAATAATGTCAATATGCACACAGTCAAGCCCAAATGAAACAGCACAAACATTGTTACAACTTTGGAAACAAAGCAGGGCTGATGGGAGAGTTTAACCAAAGGCAGAAAGCACTTTCACAGACACACTAGAATACATGTATGAATGAAGTGAATCAGGCTCTCAGCAAAGCCTTTCATAATGTTTACTACACTCTCAAAAACAAAGACCCCTGTTCAGCCTTCCCTCAATTACTGCATCTGCAGATCCAAAACAACTCAGCAGGAGGTTTTCATTCAACCTAATATCACCACCATTACATTACCTTGCAAATGCACAATCCGTTTGTCTATCACTGATTATTTTGTGTAATTATCAAAGCTGAGCTACTTGTTTTAGCTGAAATCCATTTTATACGCATGTGTGTTCGTTTGTGTAGCATTAATGGAATGCCTGGCATAATGAAGCCATTCCTGCGCCAGTTACATAAATATGGCAGCCATTCTGTCAACTCAAGCCACCAAACATGAACAGCTGTTTGCAAGCTTTGTAACTAGTTTCTAAGTCTATCATAAGACAGCTGGTATTTTGGCAAGCCAAGCTCAATGTTTTAGGAAATTTTTACTCAAGACCAAAACAGCGGAAAGTGGCCATCATCAAAAACCTGTACTCCAGCTCTGACTTAAGTTTAGCAGTTATCTGTACCTAAATCTTTTGGAGGGTAGAACTTTTTTTTTTCTTTTTTACTTTTCTTCACCCACATGCTTTACTTCACCTTTCTATTAGCATAGCACCAGTGCCACCTTCTGTTTGTCTCTTCATTTCCATTTTTGGCATCAGTTTCAGCCTGCCTCCATCAGCTCTTGTCAACATTTCCATGTCTCCCACATTCTGTGTTGTAAACGGTTTTCTTGTCTGTATACAACATCTATTGCACGTCTGCCCATCCTGGGTGAGGGATCCCTCCTCTGTTGCTCACCCTGAGGTTTCTCCAATTTTTCCCTGTTAAAAGGGTTTTCTATGGGGTTTTTCCTCAGTCGATGTGAGGGTCTAAGGGCAGAGGATGTTGTTATGATGCCATGTAAAGCCCTTTGAGACAATACAAATAAAATTGCCTTGCCTTGCCATTGCCTTGCTTCATCTTGTATGACAGAGTACAGGGACAACTTCACACACAGACATAACACACACACATTTGTCACACCACTGTCTTCCTTCTTCCTTTTCTTTTAGTGTCATTCTCTTTCTCTGTTGTCTTATGGCTAAGTATAAACACAAACTGCAAGTCTCTCCATGGCACCCATTCCTCCAGATGTGAGTGTAATGAGTTTGAACATGTCTTCAGCAGGAAATATGTTCTTTGTTTAATGACTCTTACTTTAAGTGACTTGCA
This sequence comes from Trachurus japonicus, assembly GCF_045865225.1. Taxonomy (NCBI): domain Eukaryota; kingdom Metazoa; phylum Chordata; class Actinopteri; order Carangiformes; family Carangidae; genus Trachurus; species Trachurus japonicus. Next base: position 21,489,887 of record NC_140919.1, read on the forward strand.
GAATATGGTATTAAATTGTGTATAGGTATTGAAAATGTAGTTACATTAATAAGTACAGTGATAGCTTTAGAAAAATGTTATATGCCCCCTTTTTCTACAAAACATGTGAAAGTGGCACAGGTTTCTTCATGTTGAGTTGTAAATTACAGCTGGAAAACAAAAGAAAGATTACCATGCAAGGTAAAATGGCTTGGAACAAATAGACAAGGTTGACAGAAGAAGAGCACATAAATAAGCATGAGAGGTTTGAAGAGGTCAAATGGTTAGTAGCCATGGTACAGTGCCCGTATACTTAATGAATGGAGAAAGTGATAAAAAGGCAGAGGAGTGAATAAAGAGTCATGTTGAGCCTTTGGGGTGCAGCGGACATCTTTCTTCAATAATGAATATGTCCATGTGAGAGCAAACACACACATAAGCACACACACACAAAGCCCGCAGATAGAAAACTCTATTAAAGGCTTTATTGAATCATCAAAAGTCAGATCCATCGTACAGTTATCATCTGTCACTTAATGGAGTAAATTATTTCATCATATTTAAAGTAAAAGAGTGACAGATGTGGTCAGTTAGTTGTTTTTTTATCTGTCCTTGGATAGGTGGGTGATTTGAAGGTGTAGCACAATGGGTAGAGAAGAGATAGGGGAGGGAGAAAAAGAAAGGGATGAGAAAGAATGGGATTTTTAAAGAGATGGAAGCTAAATGAAGCCATAGAGTGTGGTACAGGCAGAGAATGGCTTCAGACACAAGGTAATTATTTCCTGGCTGGTGGAATGGAAGGAGCAAGGGCTCCTTCATTAACTGGCTGTTCATTACAGATGGATAGAGGGATGGACACACATACACAGGCACATACAAGCCCACACACTCACAATTGCACGCACACCCTTAGGCGGCTTTGTATGTATTCTAAACTATTAAATCAGCCTCAAATTTTTTTTCTAAATTGACCAGTATTCTAGAGTGCTCCTTAAGTGTCACAGGCACAAAAAATATGAAGAATATAATTTTCTTCCTGCACTGATGAAGATGAATATATTTTAAGGTCAGAGTTCAGGTTATATAATTAAAACAAACTTGAGTACATGTCACTGCAGGCAGGTTGTTTCTTTTGCAATTTAAAGAAAAGGTTCTAGATCATAGGAAATCATGACCTGTACTTATTGGCTTTCTCTTTTAGTGTTAGGTGAGAGGATGAGACGACGTTTGACGCTACAGCTGCTAGATAAATTAGTTAAGTATAACAGGGGGAGACCTCTCTAACCAACTTTTACAAAAGTAAACAAAAGCAGCACCTCAGTTAGCCACAGGAGTAGGCCTGTCTCTTAACTGGGTTCATTTGCCTAACCCCCCTATGAAACATTGATTTGTTGGCGCTTTTCTTTTTATACAGGTTAAACAAATGAGCTTCAACATCAGTTCCATAGCTTGTTTTCAGTCACGTGGTTATGATGACGCGAAGGGGGCGGGGCGATGTCAGATGGAGGGCAGGAAGTGGAGAGCGGTGCCTGAAAATAATGGAAAGCGAGTACTCCGAAGCTTTTGGTCGAGCCTGCACGTAGCAGGTATCACCAAAAATTAGAGAAATATATCGGATACGATCCATACAACCTTAAATTGGGAGAAAGGAAGCAGTGAAACACAAGGGCGCAGATAGAGGGTGGGACAGGTGGGACTCGACACCCCCAGATTCTGATTCACTTGGATCCGTCCCCCTCACTTTTATGGAGAGAAAAATCTCGAAATGCAAAAAAATGCAAAAAAAATCCGAAATAGCGCCTCTCTGGACGCGTATGGGCTATGTGGCGAGAAACGGTATTACACTCCTGTATTCGGTTGTTGAGCTGGGCCTGGGTAGGCTGCGTCGTCTCAAGCCTGGTTACCATAGTTACCCAGAACGCATATGACAGGCATCAGTGGGACAGCTCCTAGTTTAGGACCCGACCCCATAACCTAGAACTACCAACAACAAAACGGCATGCAAGATGAGGCCAGCCAAACCCAAAAAGCAGAAAACGATTGCATCGTTTTTTCAAAAAGCATCAACTGTAAGTAAACTGTGTGTTATCATAAATGTTATCATATCACCTTGCAATTTTTGTTGGTAGTCTGTCTGTTCAAAGAAATCTCGCCGTGGAAGTAAAATCGTAGTAGAGACACAGAGTGAGAATAGAGGAAGAGAGACCAATTTCACAAGGGGGAGGGGAGGGGGAAACCTTTATGCATTTATTTATTATCAATTAAATCGTCCATTGCAGCTTTCTGGGGTCTTCTGGAAATGTGTAGGCCTGCTTGAATCCGTGATATTGCCAAGCCTAATGGTCTAGACTCTAAGTTGTTAGGTTACAGTTTCAACAGCGATTGCTAACGTCATCATTTTAAACCGTGAACTGTTATTTTAGTTACTAACACTCGGCGCAATGTGTTCCATTTAAGGTGAATCAATATTTAACACAATTATTGTGTTGTCGTCATACATCACCTCCATTGAATTTGAATGACTGAGCCTGTTAGCTTGTTATTATCTCGCCTTACAGACACAGTTAATTATTTTTTAGAGTCCAGAATTGAACTTTGTAGGCATTACTAACCATTATAGACAAAAATGCACTACACAAAATAACATATATTTTATTATTTTAAGCTTATTAGAATAAAATGCTTCTACTGTGATGTTGGTTGACAGGCTCATTTATGCAGACAGGAAGTTTGGCCACCATAGCAACACATTATATTGGCATATCCATATGGAATCTTATAATCTCTAGTAGAGATATGGCTCCTGGGACTGGTAGCCTCTGTGGTAGCCTGTAGGTATGCCCATGTTAAATTACTGCCAATGGCGCTAATGCCTTAAAGCAGTTATAATGTTTGTTTATGCTATGTTAAAATGTTGTCATGGTCCTGGCCTGCAGGTAGTTCCTGAAGATGGCAGTGAGGGAGGTGAAACTGAAAGCGATCCACTGGAGGGTAGCAGCAGTAGGCCTAGTTGTGCATTAGATCTACAGCTTGAAGAGGCAGAAGGGAGAGAGGGAGAAGAGGGAGGGACAGAAGAAAGAGAGAGAGAAGGAGGGTGTTGCTGACAGCTTTGTCCCCCCCAGTTTCAAAAACCTATCTGCGCCCCTGGTGAAACACACCGCCTCGACCAGAGCGATTGATATAACAGAGTGGCGACACTCCCATAGGACTCCCATAGAAATAGGCTACCGAGTAATTTTAAGTCATAAAGTGGTAATAATCTTTGCCATGTACAGTAACCATGTCGATTTAACAAAATAAAATGTATTAGACTGATCGGTTCATTGTAAAACATTTATTCATTTACGTAAATGTGGTGATTTCAGTCCTTAGCCCAGAAGCAGCTCTGCTCACTTTTCATTCAAACAAACTAATGCCACTGCCACAGTTAAATTTCATCAATGAGACCAGCATTAATCTCAGCGGTAAACCTCTAAAAGCGTGCGGATACGTTACTTGGCTCGTTTCCTCCTCCGGGAGGAGGACGGTCGGCCCCGGCAGATCAGCTCGGTAGAGCGGCTGCTGCTGCTGTGACAGCCGCTGCCCTGGTCCCCGGTCGGGGCTCACACAGACTCTGCACTTCTCCCAAAACAGACATCGGAGCAAATTCCCCAGCGTTATAAACTGACCACAGACTCTGGATTAAACGGTGACGTGTTAACAGCACTAAAGCCACAATTAAAACAGTTTTTAGCAGCTTTACTGGCTGTAAACTGCATGCTAATTTCTGTTAGCCCGTCTATGGTGTTTTACATATACGTTAGCATTAAGCTAGCGGGCTTTATATGCTTAGTTGTGACACTTGCTGTGTGTGTTTTGAACGTTGTTTCAAACTATGTGGGTTTGGCTGAACATCGTTGATGCTTAAATATATATTGCCGCTTAATATATTGCTTTACTCCTCCTTCTATGTGCCATTTTTACTGTAGAACAGGCTAGGACACCGTTTGTTTACTATGGTCACTTCCGTCCCTCCCACACACCGTTTTACGGTCAGTTGTTGAAATTTGAGTCCTTTATGTCTTACTACCTTAGGAACTCTCAAGTAACTTTTTTGATTTTCCCGGTTTGACCGTTTTGAACAGCCGTAGACAGCGCAGACAGTAGGCATTTTCCTATTGTTTTCCTGCGGGCAAAACACTTCCTGCCCTCCATCTGCAGTCGTGACGTTCCACGTGACGTCATCTGAAAACCACCTATAGGTGCTTGTAGGTGAGTTTGCTATCTTTGGAAAGGTTGTACTTGTACTCAATCAGTGTTGTTTTCGTTAACGATGACGATGACGAAATATTTTCGTTGACGCCCCTTTTTTTCATGACGATAACGAGGCGGTGACGAGACGAACATGGCTCTCTGATGACGAAAACATGACGAGACGTGTGTGAGTTTTCGTTGACGAGGCGAGAACGGACGTAAATGTTAGTGGTCGGGCTGTGATCGCCTCTACATTCCATATTATGGATTGTCATAAGCTTCACATGATTTAGCAACGGCTCCGTCAACAACAGAACAACGCTGCTGAGACGAGCCGCGGTGCGCCGCCGCCCGGTGCTTGTGATTAGAGCGGCAGAGAGCAGCAGGCAGTGATCCGCTGCTCTGGTGACCTCGGTCAGTGCGGTGCAGCCGCTCCGCGGCGCTGACGGGTGGGTGGTCAGACGTTCAAATGCATGACATTTCTGCTTATTGTGCGTGTAATCTGTCCATTAAAATCAACAAGTGTCTGCAACACTGCTGCATCCTTGTGTGGTTACGCCCACCACCTGGCATGCAGCGCACATTCTGCTCAACACACCTGCCGTCACTCCATCAGAAAAAAAACTGAATGCACTACTGTTACCACTTTATCTGTGTGTAGGCTAATGGATAATCCTTAGACCATAAAGTATTTGGCATTGGGTGGAAACATTATGTGTAAAACCATTCTTTTATTGAATTAATTTGTTGAAAGACTTTTTTTTTTTTTTACTGAAACTGACTAAAACTAGACGAAAACCTTGTTGAGTTTTCGTCGACTAAAACTAGACTAAAACTATCACATATAGGAATGACTAAAATTGACTAAAACTAATAAGTATTTTCGTCAAAAAGACTAAGACTAAGACTAAATCTAAAATGCCTGCCAAAAACAACACTGTACTCAATTCTCTTTGTGTTATGCGTGTTAGCTGAGAGCTAGTGGTAGCTTCACATTCAGAATGGTTTCAATCATCTTTAATAATGTATTTCTTGCAAAAAACATTGACCATTTGCTTTAAAATATTTTTGCTAATTTCTTGAGTTTATGCAAGGCCAGAGTGATTTCACTCATTACGCATTCGCAGGTCATCCCTCATGTTTCATCCGTACATGGCAGTATCAGCATTCAAAATCATCAAGTACAGTACTCAACCACTACATTATTTCAATAGCTGCATAGAATCACTTTGACTTTAGGTTTCAGAACGATAATGCCTACAAACAAGGTGATGGTGTAATCTGACTGATTTGAAGCGTGAGTCTCACAGATAAGTGGGCACTAAGAGGAGAGTAGCATTAGGTTCATCAGTTTAAAAGAAGATTTGATGCTGTGAGTTGAAAGGATGGAGACAAGAGTTGGGAGATGGTGGGGGCGGGGGGGTGAAGCAGCCTTGTTTATACCTCTCATAAAGGGCTTGTCAACTTTGTCAGCCCAGAGGAGAGAAACCAATTTGCAAGCTGACACCTTGTGACGTGTGTGTGTGTGTGTGTGTGTGTGTGTGTGTGTGTGTGTGTGTGCGCGCGCGCGCATGTGTGCATGACAAATACACAACCCACATGCCGATGACTTCTCACCTGTTAGCACTTCCCCAGCTGTATACTATACAGACACACATGCTCACACGTATGCATGCACATACACAGAGACATGTGAAAATGTATGTATACCACACATAAATATAATGCTGACAATATGAAATATGTCCAAGACCGACTGCACACACATTCACACACGCACATGAACACACTCAGACAAACAAGTTATGGATTTGAATGCAGATGAGTGTCTGGATGAAGGTTGCTGCAGGCTGTCCATTTAAGAAAGCCATCACCTCGTTTCCATCTATGACACCTGGAGACACCAAAGTCACTTTTCATCTGTCTCAGACACCTGAAGACAGAGAAGGAGACAGAGAGGGGAGAGTCTGAGACGTTATAGGAACATGGACAAAAAAAATAAACAAATACATAGAATTTTAAAGTTCATAAGCATTCATGCGTGTGTGTACTTGCATGTGCGTAGCCACCTTTGTCGATGTGTTTTGTGCTGCTGCTTTAGCATTGTACTGTCAGATTTATCTTATATAAATGCCAAGGGTGGAAGATCATCTCATTATCATACCTACTGGCAGCAATTTATCCACTGCCAGAACTGGAATGTGTGTTTGTGTCTATTGTGTGTGCTGGAGAGAGAGAGACTAAGGCAAAAGGTAAGAATTAATTACTGAACGGATTAATTGTTTAAGATCTTAATTTCAAAACATTTTGAACAATCCGTCAAGTATGAAGGTATTGATGAAGACTTCTTAAAGGAGCTTTTTCTTTACAGTCTAACAGGAATTACATTACTCTTTGGGTCTTATCATTATAAGCTACAAACCAGCTATACGAATCATACTGGTGCTTTTAATGAGGAGTTAAAAGAATTGTAGATGAGCACTGTGGTGAAGTGATGTTAGGTGTAATGTTATTTCATGATCCCACATTACCGTGGAGCCTGCCTCAAACTACTCAAAGTAAATTACTGTAGTGTATCAAAGACTTCTTTACCCACAAGTGCAACAGTAAGCATCTAAGGAAGAAGTCAACAGATAATTTAAAGTGTCATACTTTTACAAAAGTTAAACAAGCTCGTGTTTAACAGGCAGGGAGTGTGGAGAGAAGAAACTAAGACGTTTTAATTGAGATTGATAAAATTAACATTAAGATTTCATAGCCCAGGCTAAGGAAGAAAGAACAGCTACCATTGAGGGCAAAGAGCTAGTGTGGGGATCATGGTGGTGCTCCTTTGTCACTTTGTAGGTTTGTATAACTTATATAAGCTGGAAGTCTTTGAGAGCAGACAGACGAGGGTAGGTCTAAGATTTTAGGCAGGTTAAAGATAAACTGTCTCAGCTTTCTTGATGAAGTGTTAGTGTGTAAGAGCAGATGCAGGAAGGCCAGCCAGCAGGACGTTTTAGTTGTCAAGTCACAAAATGACAAGTTCCTGGACAAGGAACTGTGTTGATTTTGTGGATGTTAGAAACAGTTCATCGGAGTCAGTCATTCACTGCTATGTGGTGTAGTCAAAGTGGTCATTAACATTTACAAATTGGCTTTTAGCAGTTCAGGTTGGTGTTACATTATTTTGCTTAGTATCAATGCAAAAACAAAGGACTGAGGAGCAGCTGTGTCGTGTCCAGCCTAGAGCTCAGGTGGACGTGTTATCCTCCTATATGCTGACAGCTATTATTCTTCAATCTGAGTGCATGTCAAAGGACAGGACAGCGAGTTACAGCTGAGTTGGCAAAAGAATTTGTGTGACATGATGAGAGAGCCAATCGACTCAGTGTGAGATGAGAGCAGAAATGCTAAGATATAGCCAGTTACAACTGTACTGTATTTAGCTCTGGAGCATGAATAGTGTGAGATTTGATATGCACTGGAGAGGTGCCTGCATCCATGGTTCAGAATAGGTGAAAGAGGGGTGTTGAATTAATTCAGGCATCATGCAGTCTTATTCACAGGTGATAAGCAGCACTGTGACAATGAACGCAGGTCAGGAGCACTACTGCAGTAATGCCGGCTTTGGTGTTGAAGAGACAGCAGGGCTTAATTTCCTTTTCAGTTTTCCATCCAACTATCTTCAATCACACATGGCTTTGAGTGAGAAATCAAAGAGAGAAGCTGTGGTGAAAAATGGGTAAAGTTGGTGTTTTCCTGTAGGGTGGCCAGTGAGTGAGGATAACACTAAATCACTGCACCAGCTTCACTGTGGGAAGAGCATGTTTAGGTTTGGACACATGGCAAGCATTAAGCCTGGCAACTTCGCTTTACACTAAAGGCCTTCTGGGTATAACTGACTTTGAAGATCTCCCAAAAGAGTTGGAGAAATGACTCAAATTCATTAAAAAAAACAAACAAACAAAAAAAACTTCCTTTTCAAATATAATATTCCCACTTATCCCCCATTCAGTGGTCCCCATCTGTGCTGATGGCAGGGGCTCATCCTTATTGCCTCAACATGTTTGTGTGATATTGTCTTTTGTCAAGTCTCACTAAAGGCAGTACATTGCATATAAAAAGGAAACTTTGAAAACGAATGCCCACAGTCATAGGAAGGGCACATTCAGATCAAAGCCCTCTATGAACCGTTATTGTCTCTGTGGATCAAGTAGATTGACAGATAATGCATATCTACAAACAGCCCTTAAGGCATAGACACACAGTTATCATTTTCTTTCTCTCCACCTCTGATTCTCGATATCTCTCAAAGACAAACAGGCATACGCACTCACACACACACACACACACACACACACACACACACACTTGCATTTGATTTCCCCTTCAAGCTTCAAAGAGGGACCTGGAGTGACGATGAGGACAGGTATTAGTCTGAGAAAGCATCAGAAAGCTGCGTTATCCACCCAGATTACCACTCCTGCTGCTCCAGGGGCAAGGGGATGTCTTTGTGTGTGTGTGTGTGTGTGTGTGTGTGTGTGTGTGTGTGTGTGTGTGTGTGTGTGTGTGTGTGTGTGTGTGTGTGTGTGTAGGTGTGTGTGTGTGTGTGTGTGTGGGTGTGTGTGTGTGGGTGTGTTTGTGTTTGTGTACGGGTATATGTATTCATCTGTACCAGTATATGGATGCATAGAATTCTGTGTTCAAAGCATGCAAGTAAGCACAGTCTCATGTTAAAGGACAAAGCTGGAGATAAACAAGGCAACTCAGACAGTAAAAAAGTCATGATAAACTTTTTTGGGGGGATTATTTACTTATTTCATTATTTTTGCCGACAGAAAGTTTGTTGGCATAAAGCTTGTTTTAAATATGGCAACTTTTGAATCAAAGTAGAAGAAGTTTCAGCTGCAGTCTGAGAGATAGAGAAGAGTGTTATTTACATAAAATCGAGCTGGGATGAAATATTCTGCATTTCATTTAGACAAAAAGAAATAAAACAATTTAAATAAGGGTAAGTAACCGGAGCATCAGTGGAAACTTTGTGACACATTTCCATAAAATTTTAGATATAAAATAGAAATAGATTCAAACAGAAAATTATTCTGGAGCCTATGAATCATTAAAAAGATACATATCTTTATTGTCTTTACCTTTTTAAGGATGTGACAACATACTGCATTGTCACATTACAATGATCAAATCTTTCATAGAGAAACCCTGTCTTACAATGCTGTCGATTCTGTCCACAAGGGATGTGTAATGAACAGTAAATGTACTGCATTCATTTAATACTAATAATGGATTAGGACAATTAAACATCCTTGACTGATACAGAGAGAGATCAATGACAGACATGTGAATGATGATGAGAACAATGAGACAGAACCTAATTAATATGATGGATGATAGGTTGGGTGATTTTGACAAATAACGAGAGATAAAGAATGAGGTGAGGGGGGTGAGGGGAAAAAAACACGGTTCTGAAAGCATAGGTGCTGGCGGGATGGATGGATGGAGGAGTATTGAGGTCATAAAGAGCAATGGCTGGGTTGATGGCTGTGGGAATGTTAAGGTGAAAGCTGAGAGGAAACACAGCACAGACACAGTATCCAAACGAAACTATCTTTGCGAACATTAAGTTCACTTCTGTATTACGTACGAAGGAGTATTAGGGCCAGCAAAAAAAAAAAAAAACAGCCAAAAAAAAAAAAAAATCTGGCACAAGAAAAAAAAAAAAGTCAGGCAAAAAAAAAAAAAAAAGTCAGGCAAAAAACAAAAAAAAATCTGGCACAAGAAAAAAAAAAAGCCAGGGAAAACAAAAACAAAAAACTGCAGGCTTGACCACGTACCACAACAAAGCGACAAGCGACTGACTGCTCCATGACAGCAGCAGAGTGACAGACAGGCTCTTGTAGTAGTATTTGTAAATACTACAAATACTACAGGAGAGGAGGAGAGGAGATAGGCCTATCCTGTATAGTATTTGTATTTGTAAATACTACAGGAGGAGGCAGAGACCAGCGGTGGTCTAGTCACGGAGGTGTCTCCAGTCACGTTTAGTCACGCTCAACGTTAGCTCATATAACTTATAAATGATTGTGTGTGTGTGTGTGTTTGTTTTGGGGGGGGGGGGCATAGATATGGGGGACAGCAATGAAGAACATGCATTGCTGATTGCTGTATGTTAGCAGCAGGGGTTGGACACGGAAGTGATTCGTGTGCCGATTCTGAAGTAGGCCTACCGCTTAAGTTTTCTTGTTTTCATTGTCATACTCCGGCATTGAGTCAAAGTTAATCGGCTTTATTGTTCACTTTTATGGCGCTGCAGAGCTGCTGTCATTGAGCCGACAGTCGCTTGTCGCTTTGTTGTGGTACATGGTCAAGCCTGGCTTTTTTTTTTTTTTTTTTCTTGCACTTGATTTTTTTTTTTTTTTTACTTGACTTTTTTTTTTCTTGTGCCGGATTTTTTTTTTTTTGCTTACTTTTTTCCTTTGCGCTGGATTATTTTTTTTTTTTGGCTGGCCCTAATACTCCTTCGTAATTACGTGATATGTGCACATGCGTATCGTCACTGTCTAGTAAAAACAAACACGTTATCTCCAAATTGGGATTGAACCCCCCCACATTGTTATAAGGAGATACATAGTTTTCACAGGACAGTGATAGTATTTTAATGTCTGTGAACATGCCTGAAACAGGAATTAAAGGCAGTTCACACATCTTTTTTTTATGTCTATCTATGGTAACACTATGGGCCGGATCTACTAAGGGTTTACGCGTATAAAAACGTGTACAAACTTGATTGCACGTGCAAACATTATGCTGAAGCTGATCTACTAACCGGGCGCACCGAGGATTGCATCTCTCAAACGGGCAAGATTGCACGTGCAATCCATAGCGTGTTTGCCTTAATATACAAATATGGGCATTTCTGCCAGAACGCGCAAAATATTGGGAGGAGTAGATGCAAATAGATTTATTTTGGGGCTGGGACCGGGACTGAGAAACGTCAGCGCTGCCTTCACTCCGTCTGTGATTCCTCTGGTCAGGGCGTTTAGACCCGAGTGAGAACCTGCTGCCCAACACTGATCAGAGCAGCACTTCCTCGTTTGCCGAGGTTTACATCAAAATTTATTTTGTTCTCTTCTTGTTTAATCAGTCACATAGATAATCTCCCACGTTTCTTCTGCTGCAGCTCAACAATATGTTTCTTTGTCCCTCTATTAATCCATCGGATCACATTTTCATTCTGCGTTTGTGGCCATCCAGCTCTCAGTCCACACTCTCCATGGCGGAAACGATTACTACCCGCAAAACACTCATTTAAATACTGCGGTTTGCACGTGTTGTCATTTAGCGTGTTTATGGCAAGCTGTTTGAGCATTTATTCCATATCCTTGATCACCTATTTTGCTAACCACACACGCAAAATTTTACTAGGAGCACGCAATTTAGCACCTGTTATCTGGAATCTTAGTGGATCCGGCCCTACACATATTTTATGAATCAGCATGATCAGGGTGTTGCTTAAAGAGGCTTCATTGGTTGAATGAACTTATACCCTGTGATGCCTCTGTGACCACCAGGCCACTCTGCCATTTCTAATGATAGAACTACTCTGCCTCACTGTTTTTGTGTGTAGTGACTCACTACAGGAATCCAGCTGCACTGCAGTGAAAACAAGAAGCTGGAGTTAAAGCAAGGCCAGCAATAAGTTGTCTCATATTTCAGCTTCCTGTCCCAAGATGCCCTCTGTCTACTTTTCTCCCTTATTTTATTTTTTAGAGGCATTCGTCTTTTTCTGCCGTCTCCGCGCTCTTTTCTGTTTAACTCATTTTGCAATAAGCACCAGAGCCCTTTGGTGTGACAAGTAATGAGTGCATGCGTGACTCTACTGTATGGGGCGTATTGTGAGCGAACACATGTCCACGCTCTCTCATCGGGGCATGAACAATTCTTCATATTATTGCACCGTGCGCGAAAGCTCCTGCATCTGTGAGCAATTGTGGCCGCAAAGCAATCAGTCAGAATAAAGCAGACTCCGTGACTGCTCCCCTCAACAGCTTGTCATCTTTATTTTATCCCCTTCTTGCTTTAATATTCACAACAGAAACATTACATCCACATGTCCATGTTGGGTGAATGCAATCTTTTTTTGTGGGTGTCTAGTGAGTGACTGGCTCAGTGATTTATCCGCTCAGCTGTGCTGAGAATGAGAATATCTTGCACAATAATGGTATGGATCTTTCTTTCAGTTTGTGTTTCACCAAGTTCACACAAGGCAATATGAGAAGAAAAAAATGGTGTCCACTTCTTCTGGAAAACATTACATCCACATGTCCATGTTGGGTGAATGCAATCTTTTTTTGTGGGTGTCTAGTGAGTGACTGGCTCAGTGATTTATCCGCTCAGCTGTGCTGAGAATGAGAATATCTTGCACAATAATGGTATGGATCTTTCTTTCAGTTTGTGTTTCACCAAGTTCACACAAGGCAATATGAGAAGAAAAAAATGGTGTCCACTTCTTCTGGAAATGTAATGTTAAGTACCGAGGATGTTTTGACACACATACACACAAAAAAAACTGTAACTCTTGAGTTTCATCCTGGTTTGACTTGGCATAAGTAAACACTTAAGCCTTTTTCCTTCCTCTGAGGATCCTTTCCTCTGCTACTTTCTCTCTCTTCTATCACCGTTCTCTCACTATTTCCCTCCCAAGCCCAAAATTGTGTCTCTTTCCCTCTGGATAGTGTTCATTAGTATGATAAATCTCTCGGGCCCTCCTAAATATTCTACTCAGTTTCTAATGAGGCACACACAGGCACGCACACACACACCAAAACAAATCTTGGGGCAATGGTGTAAAGATCAAACCTAGTTTGGAATTTGGGTAGATAATGCCTTCTTTCAAAGTAACCACAAGGCAGGGCCCCGCAGATTTTATACACAAACCATATCAGCTCACACTTTGTAAATGAAACAAGAGTGGTGTCAGGAACAAGAACAGCAGAAATCACCTTCAATGCAACCACCATAGCACGCAAGGCTGTGTTTTCTGATATGCACACCACAGGCAGACTATGTAAACTACAATACCTTGCTGCATTATCTTCTAGTCCTCAAGACATGCTGCTTTTCACAGAGGTTACAGTAACATCTCCCCTGTGTGTCCATTTAACAGATTAGCCCATGTCAGACCATATGTCTCCACACATATTCTCCCGTAGCTCCGACATTGCTAAAAGCTCAGGCCGATGACTCATGTAGGGTTTGTCATCCTGTCATAACCAACTCCCTTTTGTGATGTACAATACCTGCTATGGCCCCATTACATTAAAGCGAATCCAGCTCCCCTACAAACTGTGTGGCAGCTCAAGGCCGGGGCTGTGGTAGCCCGATGAAAACTGGAGAAGTAATCCCTGAGAGAGACCGTCCTGTGAAAAAAAACCCCATAGATCGCCTGTGCAGTCCTTACATTTTATTGCTTGCTGACATGAGTCTGCTGTAGTGATTATGACAGAAGCAAAGGAAAAAGTCCGGTGACGTAGTATAAAGGACGTCAAAGTCCAGTTTAGGAGGAGTCAACAGAAAAAAAAGACTTTCACAATTGGAGACTGGTGTCACAACAATTTATGTTGCAAGACAATCCCACAACTATAAGCACATTGTTATTATTGCAAGAATGACAACTGACCTTGAGGAAGTACTTATTTCAACCAAAACCGCAATCTTTCCCAAGTAGTTTTTGTACCCAAGCCAGAACAATGACCGTTTTATAAGGTCAGCTGTACGTTTATTAATGTAGGCATGGCGATGACAGTCTGGTACGTACGGCAGTTTTGGTGCACCCTTTGACTTTATTGTTACCATGAGAACTATGATTTGGTACAACTTATTTCAGCAGACACACCTATGGGTCAGAACAAAGGATCGTTTGTTTAGGTTGGTGGACCTGTTGTTGGTCAGTTTAATATTCAGTCTAACTCACCTATGTGTTTCCATTTGTTTTACCTCTTGGTACGAGTCACTGGTCTCAAAAGAAGCTGTTAGATCGACCTCAAGACAGACGTGAAAAGAAAAGGTTTTATGCTGTGAAGGGCACCTGGTCTCATGTATGGTTATATGCGGCCTCTAAGCGACCGTGAGCATGGCCTGTTATCTGAGAATGTCTTAAGTAAGCGAAGATAATGCTTGTCGATGTGTGAGTTTCCTCTTCAGTGCCTCCTGCAGTCCGTGGAGAGACGCTTCTTCAGGGTCACCTCCTAATAAATGACTGAGGCGGAATATCTGTTTCTGTCTCTCCTCCCTCGTTTCCTCCCTCTCACCATCCACCAATACTGAGACTGCACAAGGAGGATGACCCTCACCTGACACATTCACACAAAGTCTTATAGCTGCTCACTCCGTCACGCATATGCCTACACACACACTGCTGGTTCTCCCTGTCCAGGGACAGATTAGCTGTGACACAGTGTTGCCCTGCCACCTCTGACCTTCCAGAAGGTTCTCAGAGAGCAGACCCCTGGCTCACCACTGAAATCCAATTACCCAACCAAGCAGGGAGGCAAGAGAGGGGAGAAGGAGGGGATGGTAGCAGGGGAGGATGAGCAGAGTGGAAAAAATTAAACTGAGAGTTTGCCATACAGTGGCTCTCCATTAATAAACTTGTGTGTTGAATGTTATGTAGTATGTATAAGGCATGTACATTTGTGGCGTGTAAGGAACAGGTGAGATGAACTGTCTGGTCATGTGTGGCATGAAAGGTAGGGAGGCTATCTGTGAGGAGATAGAATCTACATGGGTTTGTATTGAAGGTTGGCCCAGTGACTC
This sequence comes from Trachurus japonicus, assembly GCF_045865225.1. Classification (NCBI taxonomy): domain Eukaryota; kingdom Metazoa; phylum Chordata; class Actinopteri; order Carangiformes; family Carangidae; genus Trachurus; species Trachurus japonicus. The sequence continues at coordinate 21,504,911 of NC_140919.1, forward strand.
ATAAGTGAAAGTTGGTCTTGGTCTTCTCTCCCTGGTTGACCTCCTCACCTCTCTGTGTTCATCTTCTACAGGCAAAGTCCTTATAAAGGGAGAATCCGCTCTTTCCACCTGTATTTGTTCAGCATGGTCATTTTGCTCATCCTCTTCAGGCTGAGGTAGGTGCATGACATCATGTTGTTCAGTTGTCTGTGATTCATCAGCCACTAATTCTGCTTCTCTTTCTTTTATAGGGGTTTGTTTGTGCTCTCTTCCAGGTAAGTTTGTCTCATCCATGTGTTTATCGTCTCTTTCAGGTAAGTTTGTCTCATCCGTGTGTGTATCGTCTCTTTCAGGTAAGTTTGTCTCATTCGTATGTGTATCGTCTCTTTCAGGTAGGTTTGTCTCATCCGTGTGTGTATTGACTCTTTCAGGTAGGTTTGTCTCATCCGGTAAGTATGCATCCACAGGTTCAGTTTCTCTCCTTGGTACTGCATTTGAATGTTCCTTGTGGGTCATGGATGGTTTCCTCAGGGTCTGAACAGGAACTGCTGCAGGAGGGCTGTGATACCGACATTTGCCCACCTCCTGTGGCTGTTGATCAGCCACGTCCAGACTGATCACTTCCCATCCTGACAACAGGTGTTCTCAACCAATAACCTCCCGTCCCCTCATCCTCATCATCAGTGTCTGACATCACATCGTTGTTGGTAGGGCTTGCCCTCTTTTGAGGTTGTTTTTGTCTCTGAGGGGGTGTTAAGGCCGGATCGGCTGACTGCGCTGGGCCTTCGACAGGTAAGTCATTGACTAAAAGTAGCAAGTTTCTGTGTATGGCTCTGTTTCTCGCACTTGGGTCTCCCTCAGGATGAATGACATATACAGGATTATCAGAGATTTGCTCCTTCACCACATAAATCTTCTTCTCCCAGTAGGAACGAAGTTTACCGGGTCCACCTCGCTCACCCATGTTCCGAACCAGCACTCGATCTCCTGATTTGAGGACCACTCCCCTCGCTTTTTGGTCATAGGACTTGTTCTTTGCACTTGATGACAAGCTGGCTTTATTTGCTATCTTGTACGCTTCTGTCATCCTCTTTGACCATTTCTCTGCATATCCTCTGTGTGTCACTGATCCGGTGCTTTCCAATAATCCGAACAAAAGATCCACAGGGAGACGGGGGTGTTGTCCATAGAGCAGGTAATGGGGTGAGTACCCAGTGGACTCGTGACGAGTGCAGTTGTATGCGTGTATCATTTGTGGTAAATGTTCCTTCCATCCCTCCTTTTCTCTGTCTGTCAGTGTCCGTAACATTTGAAGCAATGTGCGGTTGAACCGCTCAGCGGGGTTGCACTGGGGATGGTACGGAGATATGTTGGAGGGGTGTCACGATTTCGATTTTTTATCGAAATCGATCGAAATTACGTCATGATCTCGAGCATCGAAGTCAAAGAGAGGATCGACGATCCTCCCCAAGCTACAACTGCCCGTTGTACCCATTGCGCACCAAGCGTCTTGTCAGTCACTGGTCCGTGTTCTCCTTTACTTTTTATTTCGAGACAACACTTACTCATCCTCTCTCTCTCTCTCTCCCTCTCTCCCTCGCTCTCTCTTTTTTTTTTTTTTACCGGCGGTGTCAGCTGATGTGCAGTCTGCAGCAACCTAAACAAATGCACATGTTGACTGGCTCTATTCCAGCCACGTGATTGATTCGGCACGGCGCAACTCTCAATATCATTGGCTATTTGACAAAACATGGATGAATGAAACCTATTGACCCGTCTCATATTTCTATGGAAGAAAAGTTATTTCACAATTATAGCGTTTTATCACCCAGCCCTGGGGGGTTATTGTCCCCCTCCTACCTGGGAAACAGGAGGGAGACACAGCTCTGACTACACAACACCGACAAGCACTGAGAGCCGCATGTTGCAGTGACGTTATAAGATTATAAAAAAAAAAAACCCCGCAAATAATAAGCCGACAAAAAGGTGCAACTTGCCACTTTTTGTCGATGTATTATTTGCGGGGGCTTTCGGTGGATCTGGTGATGGTGGAGGATCTGGGACTGATGCACTGTGGGCCACCACCAGTCTGATCAGGTCCTGATCATCAGGTCCATCTCAGCACAGCAGCTGCAGCTCTGCCCCGCTGTCACATGACTCTCGCGTATCAGCGCAATCTCGTTTACATTACATTAAGCCGACATCAGGAGAATAATGAGACACGACGGTAAATGAATGAAAATAAAATTATGATAATGTACAGATATAAATATATTTGTTTCAAAACCTTGGGGGCAATTTTGGCCCCTGGATCATGATTTTTGGGGGCATGTTACCTTTATATTGTAAAGAAATTATTTAAATGTGACCATTAGTGCCTAATGTGATACATTATGGAAATTGCATCACTTATATGTATCCCATCTTTTGAAATAACATTTACTGTACAAAATTTGATGAATAAAACCAATGATCGTAGACTAGACTAGTCTGAAAATAGCATAGGCGTCTGTGCTGTAAGAAAAAGAAAAAAAATCGAGAATCGAATCGAATCGTGACCCTAAAATCGAAAATCAAATCGAATCGAGGATTTGGAGGATCGTGACACCCCTAGTATGTAGTCGTTGTAATATATTCGTTCAGCTGCAGTTTGTCCTGATTTGTTTTTGGTTGGGTAAGCCTGAGCAAATCTGGTAAAATGGTCAATTACTACCAAAATGTACTCAAAGCCTCCTTTGCTCTTCTCCAGGTGTAAATAATCTATGCAAACCAGATCAAGAGGGGAAGAAGAGGTCAGGCCACCCATTGGTGCACGAACATGTGTAGTGGGTTTTTTTTGTTTTATGCAGCTGCATTTTCTTGTGACATAATCCTCTATACATTTCTTCATGTACGGCCAATAGAAACGTTCTCTGGCGAGGTGGAGCACACGTTCTGTCCCAACGTGTCCCATGTTGTCATGGAGATGTTTCAGGGCAACTGACCAGTACTTGACAGGTAGGACTAACTGTTTTCTTTCTGATGTCCGGCGGTACAGGACTCCATTCTCCACATGTAGTTGACTCCACTCATGAAGGAGCTTACGAGTGAGCCCGCCCACTGACCTTCTGACCTCATTAGTGAGAATGTTATTGGTCTCTTTCAGTTTCATTATTTCCCCTATCTCAGGGTCATCCCGTTGGGCTTTTGCTAGCTCTTCGAGGCTTAGTTCAGGCAAAAGTGGATGAGGCTGTGGCATTACATCAACAGAGGAGGTGTAAAGTGCAGCTAGCCATGCAATATCCTTCTTCTGAGCTGCTCTGCCTCCTTCCCAGGTTGCATGCAGCACGTCCTGAGACAGCTCCTCAGTGCATGTGGCGACATAGTTGTCAATATCGAGTGGGATGCGTGAGAGTGTATCGGCGTCAATATTGTTTTTTCCAGGTCTGTATTTTATGTTAAAGCGGAACTCTGACAATTCTCCAACCCAGCGATGTCCAACAGCATTGAGTTTTGCGGTGCTCATGACATAGGTAAGTGGGTTATTATCAGTGTAGATGGTAAAATGTGGAGCGTAGAAGAGATAATCTCTGAATTTCTCGCACACTGCCCACTTGAGAGCCAGGAACTCGAGTTTTCCGCTGTGGAGCCTGTAGTTCCTTTCCGCCGGTGTCAGAGTTCTTGATCCATATCCGATCACTCGCATTTTCCCACCTTGCTGATTGCGCCGAGTCCTTTCTCCGAGGCATCGGTGTGCAGGACGAATGATTCCTCGAAGTTGGGGTACGCAAGGACTGGGGGGTTGGTCAGCATACTGATCAGCCTTTCCAGAGTGCTTTGGTGTTCAGCCTTCCACTCAATGGGTGTTTTGGACGGGAGTTGGGGACCCTTGGACTTGGAGTGACGTGGAAGGAGTTGGGGCATTGAGGACTTAACTTGGAGCAACTCATACAGCGGTTTCGCTATTTTTGCAAAATCCTGTACATAGGAGTGATAATAGCTCAGGAAACCGAGGACCTGTCGGAGTTCACCAACTGTTTGGGGCGGTTTGTTTTTAAAAGCCAGCACCGCATCGATGTCTTTGGGGTTAACTCGAACTCCTTCGGCCGACACCAAGCGTCCAACATAGCGGACCTCCTTCTGGAACATCTCGCACTTCTCTGCTCGTAACTTCACCCCATGGTGCTGCAGTGCTACAAGGACCCTGCGAATCACCTCCACGTGGTCACTGAAGGATCTGGAGTAGCAGAGTAGGTCGTCCAAGTACGGGATGCAACACTCGTCTCGCAGGGAGCCCAACATCTCCTCCATGCTCCTCTGGAAAGCCGCAGGTGCATTAGAAAGTCCGAATGGGATTCTTGTCCATTCGTAAAGCCCCCAGGGTGTGATGAAGGCGGTGAGATGGCGTGACCCTTCTGCTACAAATCCCTGGTGGTAAGCTTTACCTTGGTCAAGTATGCTGAACACTGAATATCCACCCAGCGTGTCTGTCAAATCCTGTATTCGCGACAGTGGATGCCTGTCAGGTACTGTTTTTTGATTTAGGAGGCGATAATCTATACAGAGACGTAGAGTGCCGTCCTTCTTCCTCACACACACCACTGGAGCAGAGTAGGAAGACTTAGATTTCACTATCCATCCCTTTACAATAAGATCTTGAATGTACTCTTTTACCTCTTTAAACAGTGGTTTGGGAATGGATGTGTACGCTCTCTGTACAGGGACGTCGTCTTTCAGGTTGATCACCATCTGCAGATTTGGGATACAGCCGATGTCATCTCCATCTCTTGCAAAAGCGTTTGATTCCTCATACAGCATCCTCCTAGCAGCCTTCTGCTGTTCTTCCTCCAGGTGGTCGAGGTTTACAGGTGGGTGCCACAGGGTTGAGTCTGAACTGCTGACATGAGTGGTGGTGACCTCACTGACAATCGCTGCAGGCTGTGATTTGTCCAGGATATCTGCCTCCACAACATTTTCAACATGCTGCAGGATCCCTAGCGCTGTTTTACGTGGTATTGTGATGTCATGATTGGTGTTGTTGCCAATTGGAATGGTGACATAGGGTTTGTTTGGGTTCTGGATTTGTAACAAACCTGGCCCTACATCCCACTGTCCAGACGACAGACAGTCTTCATCTGTTTCAAACAACACTAATCGGGTAGAGGCTTCCATGTTTGAAGGGACCCGACACTTCACCCATGACACTTGACCAGCTGGGAGTACGATGTCTTTGGCCCCTGTTCTCACACGCCCCTGCTGCATTACTAACTTTGATGTCTGAACAAAGTTGACGAGAGCTTCAGCTGTTTCGCTGGGGACAGATATGGCATTGCTAAGAAGGCTAACAAGTACTGGCATTAGCTTCTCTGGTTGGCCACAAATTAACACTTCCAAAACATTAAAGCCTATCAATGGTCTGTCCATGGGGTAGCTACTGATGAGAAAAGGGACACTAATGGACAGATTGGGGTCCAAATTCCCTGGTAAGTTCACTGTAATGTTAACCCACCCATCATATGGAACGAGACCACCATTTGCTGCAGTGACTCTCAGTTCCTCCTCCCCTAAGATCTCAGAAACTGAGTGAGTGCTGAGGTCAGGTAAGTATTCTTCTTTCCAGGCACGACTGACTATACTAACTTGTGACCTGGAGTCGAGCAGTGAGGTGACAGGTAAGCCATTTAGATAGCTCTGAACTAGGGCCTTTTTACCAATGGAGCTAGCAACAGCTCTGGCTTTAGCTACACGCGATAGTTGAGGAGGGGGCTGTGCTACTTGTGTGCAGTGACTTTGTGTGCTTATCATTACTGGGGTCGGGGGTGAGGAGAGGCGTATCTTGTCACTTTTGGCCTTGTTTACCTGTTGGGACTTACTTTCAGCCTCGGTCACTAGATGTCCCCCTCCAGTGGCCGGTTGAAGTTTCCCTGCCTCTTTGGCCGTTTCAGACAGCCGGCTGCACGGTGTCCATCATCCCCACATATGAAACAATGTTTACAATCTTGTCTGTGTTACGCCCCAGCTAGGGGTCGCTGAGGAGCAACATGAATACGAGACCCTCTTCCCAGAACTCAAAACAGCCACCAGGATTCAAATGGTAAATAACTCATAATTTATTGGTGTACAAAATAGGTAAGGTAAATTTAAGTAAATAAGAGGACTTCAGGGTGGACCCAGGCCAACATAACAAACAAAAGAGGAATCTAACTCAAAGTGGCAAACTGACCTGCAAAGAAAAGAAAAGGAAAGAACATAAACTGCCCTCCCTGGCTAACCACAAAACATGAGAAAACTGATAACTGAAATGGCGGTCCACCCCTACAAAAGAACAACACAACTAAAAGTGGCTGGTTGGGTTGAGGAAAGGAGTCTTCTGCCGTGCTCTGCCCCCCGCCGACTGCTCAGCTGGAGTTTAAATGCCAAGCCCCCAGACCCACGCGCCAATCCCCGACCAGGGTGAGGACGCCGCACCAATCACTCGGGAGTGGGAGGAGTTTGAGGCTAACGAGCACCACCTGGGATGAGAGACAGAGACAGACACACCACATACACACCTGCACACATTTAACAGATAACGACGGCAGTCGTAACATCTGTCTTTTTCCACACAGCTTGGACAGCCATAGGATTTTCCACGTTTAGATTGTGTCCTATTCTGGTTGTACTGACGCCCATTGTTTGTTAGCTGTTGTTCATTTTGTTTTTGCATGTGTGGCAAGGTGAAGAGGGCCCGGGCGGGGATTGAACCCACACCTCCCGGGCAAGAGTCATGCGCGCTTGCCAGTCACCCAAAGGGACATCCCTTTGGCCAAGTAGCCAGGGCACATGATCAATTGGAGGCATAGTGACAGGAACCTCAACTGCCACATCTCTCCCCCTCTTTTCACAAGCACGTCCTCGTGCTTCCGCGCAGGCTGCCACACATTAGGAATCCATGGACCCACCCCTAGTGCTACATGGATCCTGCCGACAACGCCAGAATGTGGCAAGGTGAAGAGGGCCCGGGCGGGGATTGAACCCACACCTCCCGGGCAAGAGTCATGCGCGCTTGCCAGTCACCCAAAGGGACATCCCTTTGGCCAAGTAGCCAGGGCACATGATCAATTGGAGGCATAGTGACAGGAACCTCAACTGCCACACATGGTCACAACAAGTCTGGTGAGCTCCTCTACTTTGGTCGTGAGGTCTCTCAGGGGATCTGGTTTTGCTTGGTTTGATTTGGACTCTACACTCTCTGACTTTGGGTTAGGTCTCTTTACTCCATCAGGTTCAAGTTGCGCGCTGTGTGTGTTTGTTACCGTCTGTCGGCGTGAAGAGCCAAGTCTTTTCATCCTCTCATTTTCTTCACTGGTGATTTTCATCACATGACGAAGGATCATCTCATCGGTGACGCTGCTGCTTGACAACAAAGGTTTGAGTTCTCTGCGTATGTCAGTGTGTTTGTGTCCAAAGCTTTGGTATACTGTATGCAGAAAAACATCTTGTACTGTAGCAGCAGAGTATTTAATGTCAGTGTCAGCCAGTTTTGATGTGAATAGGATGCGCTGTTTTAAACCCATCACCCGGTAGAGGAATTGTTGTGGTGTCTCGTTCTCTTCTTGTTTCGTGCACATCAACTCTTGGAATAATTCTGTGCTGTTCTTTTCTCTTAGGTGAGTTTGGAGAAACGCCTTGAGTTCAGCCACCGTTATGTCGTCTTTATTTATCAACATCTCTTTGAATATGCCTGGTCTTATGATTTGGAGCACACCACGAACAATCTCTGAATCGGAAAATCCCTCCCTGATTCCATCATCAATCTGCTTGCAGACATTATTGTAGGTGATGTCAGAGGATTGATCACCAACCTGACCGCCTTGGACCTTGAACTCTCTCCTGGGTAGGTAACTGAGTTCCCTCGAGGACACCATCCCCTCGCAAGCTGACTGGGAGGCAGGTTCAACCGATGGATTGCTGTTGGGCTGCCTGGACAGGACAGAGGGCAAGGGCAAATGTGTCTGTGGCGGTGTAGCATGTGCTGGTATGCACTGTATGAGTTTCTTGCTCAGCTCTTCATAGCTAGTGAGCACTTTAAGCAAATCAGCGTTCGCTGTGTCAGGTGCATTTAACACTGTACAGTGGGTACTAGTTTCATTTGGACGGTTTCACGCGAGATTCACGCGTGAGTCACGGGAGGCTCACGCGGATTTTTTGTGGAGGAGTAATTGTGTTTTCACCAGAAGCTGCAATGTGCCCAAACAGGTGGCATCTGTGAGCAGCAGATCGCCTCTATAAGACAGCAGCACGGAGCACTGAACACGAATGGGGAATGCAATATAATAATAATACAGTATAGTTTTTCAATGAGAAAAATGTAACGACGGCAGCTATACGTCTCACTCTCTTTTATCGATCCTCTTGTCAGCTCCAAACACACCCATCTGCACCGCGATTCAGTGGGTGATGCTGCCGGTGTGTTTTTAAAATGAGCCAACTACAGTAGTGTTCATTCCCCACCTTGTTTGACTGAGAGTGTAGCTATATGATTTCTCATGAATGAATGGGCAATAGCCTATGTCACTTTCGGGCTGGGCGATAAAACAGGATATCCTGAAATAACTTTCCCTCGATAGAAATAGGCTACAAGATGTGTGGATATAGGTTTCATTCATCCATGTTTTGACAGACAACACAAACAACCAGTGGCAGGGACGGACTGGCCATAGGGCAATATGGGCAAATGCCACAGCAGCCGCGACCGAAGATGCAGCCGTGCTGATGTGACCGCAAAAAAAAAAAGTCAGTTGGGGTCAGCTGGTTTACAGCCGGCCGACTCTGAAACACTCGAGACACAATAACATTAGTAACGCAAGAAAGGTATAGAGCAGCTCTCACTTAAGCAAAGATTTTATTTCAGTCTGGGATGCCAACGTGCAGTTTTAGTGAACAATGCATTTTCTCTTATCATCATTATTATGATCACTGATAGGCTACAGCCTATATATGCGGCTATATATACCGTATGTGTGTGTTTATGTAATGCAGGGGTGCTTTAAAAAAAACACAGTTGTCTGACAGCAGGCATTTTTCTCACAACCGACCTCAAAAGCGAGGGCAGGTCCGCCGAAGCATCATTCCGGGTGTTGTCTTTGTTGTTACTTTGTTGCCGCTCCACAGAGCACATGGCTACTTAATTATGCACGTGCTGACCATATATGGTTGTGCTGTGCTGAGGCATTCTGGGGGTGGAGTATGAGGTGTGTTCATGTCCGCACCATTCTTGGGTCCGGTGTGATTATCAATGGAATATTGCGGAGAGTTGTGCGTACGCACAGCTTGATCAGTGTTTCCCACAGAATAAATAAATAAATAAATGTGTCCACGTCTCACGTGTTTACATGCGGTGCGCCCGCACGCGAGAGAGGCGGCAGGTTGAGAGGCTGACTGGCGGAGACGAGAGCTGGTGAAACGCTAGCATGGTTATTTAAAACACCATCTCTGATCTCTGCCTGCACATAGACAGACACAGGTTCACATACAGACAGGGGCGCACGGCAAATGCAGCTGCAGCGCTATTAAACTAGAGCAACAGCAACTCTCATATTTAAATTGTGTTTTATATTGATTTCATATATTTCACTGATTGCAATTAGGCTATAGAATGCTAGTGTGTGTTTTATTGAAAGCGAGGCTAGGTGAAAATCGCTACAGTGGGGTTTATATGCAGCGGTCTGTAGGACCAGCTTATAGACACATCAGCGACACATTAGCACCTTCATTTATCTCTGACCAATAGGTGTGCTTGTGGATACTTCACTCAAGTAGGCTACAGCCCTGCCCCCCACAGAACTTCACACAGCTGTTCAGTCAGCTTAGAAAAACCGGTTCTTACAGTAGCTACCTCTCCTCACACTTTTCATAAGCCGGAGGACAAAACTAGGCTTCATTGTTTCGTTTCATTTCGTTAAGTGAAAATCATCTCTGAATTATGGAATTAAAAATAAAATAGGCCTATCTTTAAAAAGCCTTAAGCCTAATTGCATTATTTTTATTCAAATGTGACTGAGACCTTTATCTACCTAAACAGAGGGTAACATGAATAAATATCCTGTTTTGTATTTTTCTGGAAACTGTTACATTATGTAACGTGACTGCGGCACTCTTTAACCCCTCTCTCCCTCCCGAATAGGGCATATTATGATAAATATAACTGTAGATGAAAACAATAATTGAAGAAAAAAATAAGCTATTGTCGGCCCGAGGTATAAATGCCCAGAAATCGAATGTTTCATTTGTGTAAGTTGTAAGCTTCAGAAACCATCACACATGGAAAAGTCACGGACTGAGAGACCTGTAGTTTTAATGTAAACAAAGTCATTTACGTAAGAAAAACACAAACGTCTGTGTGAGACCATCTGGGTGGTTCTAGTGTTAACATTAGCCTAATGAAGAATGAAGAGAACACGTTACAAATGAACTATGACCGAATTGACAGCAGAAACAGTGTGCATTTATCTCAAGGAAATTTAAATTGAATGCAACTGTAACTTGTAACTGTAACATGAGAGGTGAAACGTCTTCCTAGACAAATAACCAAGTCCAGTTGTATTCGATTTAAATTTCCTTGAGATAACTATGACCGGGAGTCCGGGACAAACAAGAATATTCCCAGGCTTAGTGCATGTGCACACGCCGGCCGGAGTCAACTCGCAACAATGTAGCTTTCCCTCGATTAAAGTAGTTCTGTCATCTCCCACTTTGTACCGGATAAGAGACAGCACCCGACAGATATGCTAAATGTTTGGATGCAACAAAGTCACTGTTAACAAAATCAGCATCTAATCTGTCCCTTCAAGAGCAGCTGCTGACAGATGTGCATTATTGCTCCGCTCGTGAGTCCAGCAGCATCGGGTCCAGGCTGCTGGCACGGACGGAGCGATCGTCTATGAGTGGATTGTTACGTTCACCAGAACTTGCAGAACTCAAACTACTCAAACTTGGAGCCACCCAGCCAGGCTACAGGAGAGATATGCAGGGGACCCCCAAAAGGCTGAGAACCACTGATCCTGTTGAACGTAGGCTACTGTAACCACTGTGAAACAATAAAAAAACAACATTGATCTGATTGACCGGCGTAGCGGTCCCTCTCTCCACTCACTCTCTAGCTCTCTCGACCACAGCTGCAAATGAAGTAGCCTATGAACAGCGCCACTCTCCATTGCAGCTACGTTGTGGTCAAACGTGGAATTATCCCAAAATCTTTTGAGCTGCATCTCAGTACGATGCTTCCACCTAGTGGCTACAGTGTGACCTACAATTTCACGCAACGCGTGAATCACGCGTTACGTGAGGGAAACGTCCAAATGAAACTAGTACCCACTGTAGCTTTAACTGAGCCTAAATCTGGTGCAGCAGTATCACTAGGTGATGCAGTACTGACTGAAATGGGTGTGTGGTGACTCTGAATGTGAGTGTCAGTGGTGATTTTGGGAGGTGATTGGATAATGACAGAACCATCAGACAAACCAACAAGGTCAACAAACTTTTCACCACTTGGAATAGCATTTACCTCAGAATCATCCTTTACATCTAGCAGTGGCATATCATTGTCACGACTTTTCACTATATCATCAATAATGTCTTTTAACATCAGCAACTGGACCATTCCCTGGTCTTCTGTTTCAAGTAACTGCTTGCTATACATGAACGAGTGAATGTGGTCGTAATACACCTCCTGATCTCCCTCCTTAAGCTCTGTCTGGTGCACATCCAACGATGGATCCACCGCTCCGGCGACCCGAAGAAGCTCTTCAGTTGACAAGGTGAGTAATCTCTTCCTGATGTCCCACACCAGGCTTCTCCTCCCACCATCCGACATGATGACTCCTCGTTCCCCTCGCGGCTGGCAACACCTTCTGATGATGGCACCGTCGGCTCTGGATCACAGACCTCCGCTCGTCCACGGTCGCAGTCCCCACGGCTGGATAGGGCTGTTGGTCGGCGGCTGGATGATGCGGCCTCTCTCCTAGTTGCTGATCAGCGTTGTCATCGACATCACTCGGCTTCCGGTCCAGTAGATGGCACCGAAGAATCCCGGACGAGCCCCCAAGAATCTGTAGCGGGTCCCAGCTAGGCCGCCGACAGATCATTTCATTTCATTTCATTTATTGTTTATTTGTGACGGGACTTTGCATATTAATGAACATTATAAAAAATGTAAATACACCAGATTTAGCTCAGGGCTAATTTCCATCTGTAGTCCCGCGGCACACATAACGACAATTATACAAAACATCAATAACAACATTTATAACATTTAGTATGGTACGAGTACCATATCACAATATCACAATACTATAACACAAATCACATTACAAATTTAAACCTTAGCTGCAGTGGAAAGAGCAGCTTGTAATAATAGGTTCGGGAGCTGTTAAGAACCATTAAAGTGCATCTGTTATAAAGATATATAGATAATCCTGACTGGAGTGCTGGAAACTGGAAACACAGGACAGCAATAAGAGAAACAGGACAGCTACTGCTCATTCTCCAAGTCCATCGGATTATATTTATTCTCACATTCATGTTAAACTTTAAACTGCAATCATGAATGATGTCCATCGGATTATGAGCTTCACTTCCGCGATGCACTGCAAACAGTCCCAGTGACGCCGCCGGTAAGTGCTGCCACCCTGTGTCCATTTACCGCAACCTCAAGTCATTGTGTGTTTCTCTTTCTTATTCTACTTAGCAGGATAAAATAATAAAATAAAATGGTAACAGTGACAATAAACCAATAAGTGACTTCAGATGAAATGAAACAATAATAATATCTCAACAAAACACTTTTGTGAGTATCACATATGCACAGTGCACACTTGCTCAGAAAACACTTTTACACTAACAGGTCAAATGCACAATAGAACATTACAGAAATATCTAAATACACACACAATATGTCTCATATACTGTATGCTGTGTTGCCATCACATTCACATGTAATTGGGGGTCATGAGGAGGAGCTACAGTACAGTTGTTGACAAAGTACAATTAATACATGACAGGGTGTTAAAGTGAAGTGCAGCATTATGACATCTGATTGCCATGGTCTGTTGATTTGTGATTGTTATAGTGAATACTATGTGCTAGTGAAAGTTGTCCTGTGTTACATGTCATACAAGGCGCTTCATACATGTGTACAGAACCTGTGAAAATGAATTTCCCAAAAGGGACAATAAAACTAACTACTGGATTGGCCTAATAAAGAAAACTTATTTCCATGATTTTAAACTTTTGAAGCAATAAAAGATAATAGATTTTGTTTTTAAAGTTTATCTCATTAATGTGGTTCAGAGCACTGATGATTACTGCGTCTATATCTCCCTGCATCTCTCTAATTTCAGGATGATCAATTATTTTGTATTTTGTAATGAGCTGATTCTCTTTAGTTTAGTTACAGTAATGTAGAGATAATTGCCTTTTGCTCTGTTTTGTTTTAATGATCTGTAACTTGTTTGCTGAGTGAATTCATTGATTTTTTTTTTTTTGTCCATTTACACTGCGGTTTCCCCTCCACTTTGGTTAATTTAATACATCCAGGAAATTGTCACTGATACTTGGATACTCATTGTTCTGCCACATCCTTATCCTAACCTCTTATTCTGTCTCTTAAATCTACCCTGTACTGTGGCTTCCCTCCTTCTCTCCACCCCCCACCTCCCCACCCCCCACACATACTCCATCCCTTTCCCACTCTCACATTGGGCAGTATTCCAAGCAGATTGTATGTGGTGCTGTCTATGGCTCTAATTCACCCTGACAGGACATTCATCATTACTCACAGCCCTTGATGCTGCACCGCTGTTAGGGATTCTGTTTCTCCTCAACAACTGTGATGTTGGCCATATAAATGACCTTTAGACAATTCACATCCTGATGGAGCTCCCCTCACGTACATTGCACCTGCCCCGTAAAAGCGCAGCACCTCACCTGTTCTGTTCTTGCCTTTTTGGTGTGAAAACCTCATTTGAAGTGAAAGACAAAAAAAAGCAAGAGAAAAAGCCATGACTTATTCATGAGGAAAGAAAGAAAGAAATCGGACAAAGTCTGTCACCGGAACAAACGTTACGTCTCCCTGTAGAAATTAATGAACTTTTAAACACAAACAGACACAGTAAGTCCTCCACTGACCTCAAATGAAAAATATATAACTGGCATAGGCAGTTTGACTTCATTATGCTGAATTCTGAACTGAGCAATTTCCTGAAGAGTCCATCAGTCATCCATCCAACAAATCTCCGTCTTCCTTCGCACTGCTGTGCATCAGTGGCTGTACTCATTCGTCAGGCCTGTTTGTCTCTTCCATTCATCCTCCCTACTGATTATTCACTTTAGGATGCTAGCGCCTCCACGCCTAATTAATTCGTACATCATATTCTGCTGCCAATTTCAGATTTGTGTTGGTCGCACGCACAGACACGCACACATATGCATGCACACACATACATGCACACACTTAAAATGAAGACAGACTGAGCACATCTGCTTTGAACACATGGATGAATCTAGATTTCATATATAGGTGAATGTACACATGCTCATCCTCTTTCTATTTCATCCACACAGACATGGGCAAACTATGACACACGCTTACACAGGGGCTCACAAAGTGAATATTTGAGCATATTTCTCTAGTGTGAGTAGAGTGTTTGACTAATTATTAAAACCAGGAGTGTCCAGGGTCACTCGCTGCCATCGTCATCTCTCCTCTGCTATATTAATTCCTAATAAGAAGTAATTTTCTCCATTGTGTGTCTCCCCACTCCCCCACTGAGCTGACAGATGAGATGTTTGACATTTTTTTAGCCTCTGTGAGAATAAATTGAGGATAATCTTATTATTATTATTATTTTGCCATTTTAGAATATCCACAGGGCTACTGCTGCCAATTAATTTAGACCATCAACTCTCTTCAGCCTCTTCAGCCTACAACTCAACTTTCTGTCTTTGGTGTTTCATTACATATAACACAGGCTGATTTTCTATTCTCTCTGTGTTTTTCTCCTTCACTGGAAATTGTTGTGTATCTCCCTGTCAACTCCCAGCTTTGTGTCTTACATTTAGCCCTCCTTTCTGTCCCTCTCATCAACTGCTCTTTTCCTATTGGGGGAGAGGATGAGTGAGACAATAAAAGGAGGTGACAAGGGAAAGAAAAAAAAGGACCAAGGTTAGACAGATAAGAGTAGGACTACAATACAATAATGAGGATGTGGTAATTAAGCAGTTCATGTTCCTCTCTCACAAACACACATACACATTATTTCCAAACAGGCGCTCTTCATAATTTTTTTTTAATGATTCTGCAATTTATGCTCTAATCCCATGACAATTAGGGCCAGATCTACTAGAGGTTTGCCCCTTTTGCTGCCAAATTCACAACAAACTGCGATGCACGGTGTATTCTGACACCTTTCTATCAGAACCAGCATTAACCTCCAGAGAGATTTGAGCAACAGCTTGTCCGTAGGATTGGACCAGGCCAGCCTTTGCTCCCCATGTGTATCAATGAGCCACGACCCTGTTGCCGGTTCACCACTGTTCCTTCCTTGGACCACTTTTGATAAATACTTACCACTGCAGACTGGCAACACCCCTGCAAGAGCTGCAGTGTTTGAGATGCTCTGACCCAGTCGTCTAGTCATCACAATTTGGCCCTTGTCAAACTCGTTCAAATCCTTAAACTTGCCCATTTTTCCTGCTTCTAACACAGAAGCTTTGAGGACAAAATATTCACTTGTTTTGAAATATATCCCACCCACTAACAGGTACCGTAATGTACTGTTATTCAGTGTAATTCACTTCATAATCACGTCATAATCGGTGTAGCCTATGCATGTACTAAAGAGCTGGAGAGAAAGCAGAATTGGAAATCATGGGGTCGCAGTTAGTTCAGATGTGTCTGAACTGAGAGCAGGACGGTGATGACTGAAGTTTTTAGACAGAAGAGACAACAACTAGATGAAAAATTGACTGAAAAATCGACTTTAGAAGGGAAATGTTTTTAATGGGAACAGCTGCTTTCTTGTAGAAAGTAAATACTCTCTAAATTTGTTTAAATTCCTTAAATAAAGCAAGTACTATAGTAGATGCTGCTCTGCCTGAGAATATGGAAAGTAAACTGACTCCATACAGACATTGAGCAAAAGTTTCACCATGATCATAAACAGGTGCTCCGCTTTGCACAGTGAGGTCAATAGTGGTATGTTAGATATTGTAGTGAGTCACCATATGCAATTGTTAAAGGATACATGTAGCCGGGTTGAGCCACTCAACAGTTCAATATTGCGATATCTTTGGTGATGAACAACATGTGGTCCAGCAGAATCATAAATGCTCGTCATGTGATCATCAGAGCTGAGTGAGAAAAACGAAGGTTACGATATTGTAACCCTAGTTATATTAACACAGGCGGAGCCCTCTACTGGACTCTATGGGTATATCTCTCCTCCAATCGCGTACGCGCGATGGCCCACTGAAATTTGCATGTACGTAGCCGGCCAGTATGGCGTGCCTACCTTTCCCACCCTTTAGCGGGCTATATAAGCAGATGCACCGCCAGCTGCCCTCATTCCACCAAAACTTTAGCGTAAGGCGAAAGAGCGGCAGGGCCCTAAGTAGAGAGCTCCGCCTGTGTTAAAGGGATAGTTCAACATTTTGGCAAATTGGCCCATTGCCATAATCGCTATAGTCATAGCGGTAGGTTTGTTACCTTTATTTGTCGGTGTAAGCTATTTTTAGAATGGCGGAGCGAAGCAGCAGGCTGCTCAGAGCTATGCTATGGAGGCTAAAGGAATTTCTTGGTTTACCTCATCAAACTCATCAAATACAAAATCCCAAAACTCCAAAACGCTTTCGTGGACAAGTTGTGAGCTGCACATTAACCACGCTATGAGATAATAATGGAACGTTACGAAATGGAGCCGTTTTTTAGGTAAATACAGGGTAAATACAGAGTCTGCTTGCTGAAAAACTGTCCCTGAACGCAACGCGCATCAGCGGTTTTGCATGAATTTACCTCTTAAACGGCTCCGTCTCGTAACGTTCCGCTATTATCTCATAGCGTGGTGAATGTGCAGCTCACAACTTGTCCACGACAGCGTTTTGGAGTTGTTGGGTTGTGTATTTGATGAGTTTGATGAGGGAAACCAAGAAATTCCCTTAGCCTCCATAGCATAGCTCTGAGCAGCCTGCTGCTTTGCTCCGCCGTTCTAAAAATAGCTTGCACCGACAATTAAAGGTAACGAACCTACTGCTATGACTATAGCGATTATTGCAATGGGCCAATTTGCCAAAATGTTGAACTATCCCTTTAATATAACTAGGGTTACAATATCGCAACCTTCGTTATATCTCACACAGGCTTCGCCCTCTACTGGACTCTATGGGTACAGTAGGTTTTATGTACTCAGATTTATGTACTCCCTGCCGTGGGAGAGGCTCCGCCCACTGACCACACCAGCTACCGGTTAGGTACCAAGACCCAGTCACCACTTTATTAATCTTAACCACCGTATGGAGTGATAACGGGTCCAACTTCATCCCAGTTAGCAGCACCTGGCTAGGCTGGGTGAAGTTGTGGTCTAACCTCGCAGGGGTCTCAACTAGGGATGCACCGAATAATGGGTAACCGAATATATCCGGCCGAATATGGCAAAAAAAGCCACATTCGGCCTTCGGTGGAGTGAGTTAAAGCAAGGCCGAATAGTGGCGTGTGACGCAATGACGCAATTTTTTTTTTTTGACGCAATGACGCAATCAACCAACGTGCAGTGACGCGGTGACGTCGTAACCCGGCGCCTTCGGAAAAATGTCAGCAGTGTGGAGATATTTTAAAGTGTCGGAAAGTGAGAAAAGAATTGCAGTTTGCAACGAATGTTCAGCCAAACTATCTCGAGGAGGTGCCTCAGCAAAGACCTTTAGCACTACTGCTTTAATTTATCATTTAAAAGCCAAACACCCAGAAAAGCATGCCGAGTACGAGAGAGAGATGGCTGCAGCTGCGGCTGCAGCAGCTGAAAGGAAAGCTGGTCACAGCACGAGCACGCCCACCCCGTCCGTGGCCGACGTCTTTGAGAGGACGAAAAAGTTCGTGACTGACAGTGCCAAAGCAAACGGAATTACAAAGAAGGTAATGGAGTTTATGGCTTTGGATGATCAACCGTTTAGTGTTGTGGAGGACATTGGCTTTCGGAGACTCATGGAGCACATTGAGCCCCGTTACACGATACCGAGCAGACGGTATTTCTCTGATGTGTGCTTACCGGAGATGTATGACAATGTTGCAGCCCGCGTCCATGAGCTCTTGGTTAAAGATAATGATGTTCACTTCAGCTTCACGACAGACATATGGAGCGCGGATGTCAGCCCCACCAGCATGCTGAGTTTAACTGCGCAATGGGTAGACGCGGATTTCAAGTTACAAAAGATTGTACTTCACCCACAGGAGTTCGGAGGGTCCCATACGGCAGCAGCAATATCCGACGCATTCACCAGGATGTTTGAAATCGGGCACATAGACCGGGCTAAAGTGCACGCAGTCGTCAGTGACAATGCTCGCAACATGGCGAAGGCGATGGAAGACAGTGACCCGAGAGGCATATGATGCATGGCCCACACTTTACAGATAGCGGTCCACGAAGGTGTGTTAAGTCAGCGCAGTATTGCGGATATCATAGCGACAGGGAGGAAAATTGTAGGTCGCTTTAAGCATTCCCCTCTTGCTTATTCTCGCCTCCAGTCTATTCAAGAACAGTTCGGAATGCCACCAAAACGGTTCCAGCGAGATGTAAGCACTAGGTGGAACAGTACCTTTTATATGCTGGAGAGCCTCTTGGCACAAAAACGAGTCCTGGCTGCCTACGTAGCAGATTATGATCTGCCCGCTACATACACCTCATACCAGTGGGTGTTAATCGAGAACACACTCTCTCTTCTCGCCCCGTTTGAGCAGGTAACAAAGGAGATAAGTTCATCTAATGCATCTGCAGCAGATGTTATCCCGTTACTTGCAGCACTCACGCGTCTTCTCAAGAAAGAAGCTGAAACGGACCACCGAGTCAAAACTACTAAAAGTGCACTGTTAGAAGCTGTCAACAGACGTTTTCGTCAGGCAGACTCTGAACCCTTGTTCTGCATCGCGACTGTGCTTGACCCACGATATAAGGATCACTACATTGGTGTGGAGAAAAAGCAGAGGGTAAAGGAAATGGTCCAGGCTGAATTGGACTTATTAAAGCCACTTGGAGACAGTGAAGTGACGCACAGAGAGGGCACAGAGAGAAAAAGAATGCGCACCACAGAGGCAGCGCGTGCGCCCTCACTCTCTGACATGTTCGAAGAAATCCTCCAGGAAAACGACTCAGATTCCAGGCAGACAAGTACGAGTGCAACTGCTCAACAGCTGAACTGTTACCTGTCAGAAGTCCTCATCCCCAGGAGTGACAATCCTCTAACATATTGGAGGACCAATCGAGGCCGCTTTCCTGACTTAGCACAGATGGCACGCAGGTAATAACAGTCAATAAGTTTTACAGCACTTTTCAAAACATAACTACAAAGTGGTTTACAGTGTTTTTTTTTATTTTGTTTGTCTTTTAAAGTGGTTTACAGTTGTAAAAACAAAAGGTATATTTAATTAATGAAATATAAAACAACATAGGAATACTACAATAAAAGTGCATAAGAGAAATTGTGATGTACAGTAACATTTAAAACAATAAGCTGATGGGAAAGGGATTGGTTTATTTTCTGTATTATTTATTTTTATTGCTTGATAACAATGAACTGAACCTACAATGTTGTTTCCATTCCAAGTTACTTGTCTGCTCCATGCACCAGCACAGACAGTGAGAGGCTGTTTAGTGCTGCATCCAATGTCCTTGATGAGAGGAGGAACAGACTGACATGTGACAAAGCAGAGAAGCTACTGTTCATAAAGAAGAACCTGCCACTGTTCCTGAAGGAGTAGGCTAAGTAGACTTATGCCAAAAGGACAATAGTTCATTTGTTATTTGCACTTAGGTTTTTTCAATGCACTTTAAGGCATGTTTTTGTTGGAATGTCTACAGCAGGGGTCAGCATAGGTTCAATCATGGGCCAGATTTCTTAACCTTTTTTGGGGGGCTTGACATACAGGCACAGTTGTTGATGTTTTTGTCTATATAAAACAATTTTAAGATGTCTTAGATGTCATAGTTAGTTTCCTTCTTTTTATTCTGAAGCTGAAGTACTGTTATTGACAAATCTGTTCTGGCCTGGGATATGTTGTGTACCTGTATAAGTGTATGAGGTTACAAGCACACACTTATTGAGATTTAGTGGGGCCTCTGTTTACATTATTAGCCTGTTGTGTACCTGTATAAGTGTATGAGGTTACAAGCACACACTTATTGAGATTTACTTGAGCCTTCTGTTTACATTATTAGCCTATCTACTGTGGCTAAGCAGACTTTTGCCAAAAGGACAATAATTCATTTGTTGTGGGTTTATCCACTTTAATGCACTTTATTTTTTTTTGGAATGCATGTTTTGTTTAAAGGCCAGTGTTGCCACAGTTACTTTGAAACAGTAATCTTTAAAAAGTAACTTAGTTAAGTTACTGACTACTTGCTTTTAAAAGTAACTAAATTAGATTACTTTTAGTTACTTTCAGCAGATCCCCCGCCGACCTGGCCCGGCCCTATAACATGACAATGACTACCAGTTCTGCCAATACTCTCTTTATTGACACCAACATTTGCAAACATGTCCTTGAAATAGGCTTACTTGTTTTTTAAATTAAAAATAAATAAAAGACAGTCTTTCTTGACTTAACGTAAACATTTTTTTAAAAACGCTTACGTAATACATAGGCCTAATAATTCATTTAACTGAAATACTTATTACAAATGAAATTGACCCCATTAAATCTAATTTAAATACTTCATATGAAAAATAAAGAAGCCTTTCTTGGCTCAATTTGACATAAACACTTCTTTAAACAAAAACAAAATACAATATACATTCTTCACTCCATGCATTTAACTCTGATTGCATTTATCCATCTGAATTACTGTAACACTTAAGTTATATTGAACATTTTAATGAACCTGTAGTTGTCCCGCATTAGAGCAGCAAGGAGGAGTTTTATAAAACAAATCAGAGCAAACCCCGTATCTGGATTCATGACTTCACTTGCATTTATGCAAGGAACTGTGGAGTGGGGGAAGTAAACCAGTGATTGTACCTCATTAACAGAAGCTTCTCGAACCTCTGGTCAGACAGTCTATTTCTTCTTGGTGTGAGTACCAAACCCCCCAGACTGAAGAGACGCTCCACAGGAGCACTGGATGGGGTTGGAGTGTTATACTTCATGAAGATCTTCTTTATGTTTGCAAACTGATGCAGAATCTGAAGATCATTGGATGAACTCCGGTAGTTCGTGACTTCCTTTTCTGCAGAGTAGGTCTCCTCTGGCTCTGCCTCAAAATTGAAAAAGTCCATCTCACCTTGTGGGACAGGTGTGTTGGCCACACTGGCAGAGCTCTGTGTTGGAGGAGCAGTTGTGCGGCATTCTTCAGTTAGAAGCTGTTTCACTTGCTCCCTCCTATCTGCATCTCTCAGCCACCGGAGTTTGAATTTCGGGCAACTCACAGCTGCGAGAAGGGCATCTCTGTCTTCCAGGAGATAACCAAACCGGGTCTTGACTGCCTGAAAAATAAAAATAAATTGCTATGGTTAGGATATGTGCAATAACCTGTGTGTCTGTGTTTCTCTTTTTATCTGTGTTTCTCTTTTTATTTTTTCTCTTTTGTACTGTGATGTAAATATCCCATGTGTGTGTGTGTGTGTGTGTTTATTTATTTATTTATTTATTCATTCATTCATTCATTCATTTATTAAATAGCACACTGTTGAACATAATATTGGCATAAGTGAATGTTTATAGTGTAAATTGTAGACAGTGAAACATGGAATAGCTTAAACGTGGATCATACCTGCACTATGGCATCTGGAAGGCCTGCGGTCATGCTGGAGAGGGCATCTTTGACAGCCAGGGTCCTCTGCATCAGGACTTCCAGTGTTGGTAATAAAGTCCCATAAGGACAGTCTGCTTGGAGAATGTCCAGAGCTACAGTCAGGGGCTTTGTGGCCGTGCAGTATTCATTAAGGAATTGATATTCCCTCTCTTTGAAGCATTTCACTCCCAGCTTGGTGCACAGAGTGTTGAGCTCATTCATGGGGACTTCTGTTACTCTCTTCAAAGCATCAAAAAAGGAGTCCCACCTTTTGGAGGTTGGTACCAGGAGCTTTCTTTTGCTGACTTCCTCCACTGCCTCTGATGCGCTGGTGGACCTGCTGGCTTTTGTCCAAAGTGCTGAGCATTTTGCTGTGCTGCTCCTGTACACAATCTTAATCTCTGCATTCGATGTTAAATATTTGTCCAAATCGTTTGTGGAAATTAGGTTTATTGTGTGGGAAGCACACCTGTGGTGTGGAGGAAGCACAATCTGGGCCTCGGCATCACTCTCATGCTCAGCTGACAAGAGTTCTGCCATAGGTAAAAATGTGACCTCATCATCTGGGTTTGGATCTTCCTCCATCTCATCATCGCTAGACACAGCCTGGTAAACTTTAAATGCCTTGACAAAGTTCGAGCCGTTATCTGTCACGGTTGCAACTACCTTGTTCCCAATCCCATACGCCGAGTGGATGTCTTCAATTTCTTGACCAATTACGTCATACGTGTGTCTCCCTCGTACTCTTCTGCATGCTAAAGCTGCCTTTTTTGCGTTCTAACGTGTCTTTTCTAAGCCAGTGTAATGTCACCCCCATGTAACTTTTGTTGTTAGCTGTCCAAATATCAGCTGTTGTTGACATAAAGTCAACCTCAGCCTTCAGATTTGCCTCCATCGTTTCATATTGCTTGTCCAGGTAGCTAGAAAAGCATGTTCTGTGAGGCAGCTCAGCATCGTTACTGGTAGGGATCTTGGATATGATGGTACGAAACGATGGTGAGTCAACAGTGTTCACAGGCAGCATTTCCTCGACCACATAATGCCCAACCATCCTGTTCAACTCCGCCCCACTTACTGGTTTTACACCGAAATCCAGCTTCCTCTGCTTGCTAGGTCTGGGACCTCCTTCACCTGTGTCTTTCGCCGTTGGGACTTGATCCGTTAGCTTCGTTGTGCTGTGCTGTTTCTCCAGATGTTTTTTCAGGTTTGACGTTGTGTTTTTGAAGGTAGACAACACTTTGTCACCAGCGCAAAGTGTACAGCGGACCTTAATGTTGTCATCCTTAACAGAAATAAAATCAAAATAATGCCTGTATTTCCAGCTGCTAAAGGCGGACTTCTCTCCTTCCATGTTCATATCTGACGAGATAGAATCTTTGATCTGATTTTGGCGCCGCGGAGCACATAGATATATACACGTGTATGCGCGGAGCAGAGATGACGTAATTCGTCATAGAAACAACAACAACAAAAAAGAATGCATAGTAGACCTAGGCCTAAATATAGATCTAACCTAACCCACGTTCCCCCGAAATGCAGAAATAGTAACGCACGGTGTTTTAGAAAAGTAACTTTAATCTGACTACCAGTTTTGGAATAGTAGTTGCGTTAGACTACTCGTTACTGAAAAAAGTAGTCCGACTACAGTAACGCGTTACTAAGTAGAGCGTTACCGGCAACACTGTTGAAGGCCTAATATAAATGAAAAACTTTGTGCTTTTTTTGAAAAGCAAAGGCTACTGGAATATTAAAAAAATGTCAATATTCAATAAAAAATTACTTTATTTGAAAAACATGTCTAAAAATTTATTCGAGGCTATTTATGCAATATAAAAAAAAATTGTGAAAAACCGCATTCATTATTCGGTATTCGGTATTCGGCCTTCGGCCAAGCGTTTAAATTTTATTCGGCTTCGGCCACAAATTTTCATTTCGGTGCATCCCTAGTCTCAACCCTAGACCTCCTGCGCACCTCATTGACAGTGTCCTAGCAGAGCACAGTCCAATGCAGGTGCATGACACCCTGTGGGGATCAAGTATTTAAAACATTTGACACATCCTTCCTCTCACATGTCCTGTGACCCTACAGTGAGCACAGACCTGGAGAAGGAGCCTGATACATCCAAGAGATAGAACCTTATGAACGGGCAGGGTGAAGACCACGATGCCGCCGTACATATGTCCTCAACACTCGCACCACTGAACAGGGCCGTAGACGTCGCCACACTTCTTGTGGAGTGCGCCCGGACCACAGTGGGCGGCTCTCGACCCGCTTGACTGTAGGCTGAGAGGATGCATTCACACAGCCACCTCGCCAAGCGTTTCTTGGACAGGGCTCTGCCAGCTGTCCCGTCACCATAACACACAAACAACTGGTCGGTGTTCCTGACAGTGGCTGTTCGGTCGACATAGTGTGTCAACGCACGCACAGGGCATAGGAGATGCAGTTTCGCCTCCCTCGAATCCTCATGAGGGGGAGGGTGAAAAGCCTCCAACTGGATGATTCTGGACTGAAATGAGCTCCTTATGTTCTTAGGAAGAAAGGAGGGGTTCGGTTTAAGGATGGCACCACTGCAGCCCCCGCCGAGTAAACAACTCGGGTGGACTGACAGGGCACACAATTCGCTCACTCTCGGCTGACGTCAGAGCAAGAAGCAACGCTGTCTTGAACGACAACACCTTTAAGGAGGAGCGTTCCAAAGGCTCATAGGGGTCCCTTGTGAGGGCCTCGAGCACCAGTGGCAATTCCCACTGTGGTACAGAAGTGCGTGCCACTGGTCGTAGCCTTCTGACCCCCTGCAGGAACCGTTTTACCAGAGGGTGGGCGAAGACTGGACCTCCGCCCAACCCCTCATGGCATGATGAGATGGCTGCAGTGTAAACCTTAATAGTCGCGTGAGACCTCTATCTAGCCCTCTATCAACCAAAAGCTGTAGAAAGGAAAGAGTGTCCCCCACTGAACATGTCAGTGGGTCCACTTTCCTCTCTTCGCACCAATGCTGGAAACCCAACCACTTAGCCCTGTAACAGGCAATGGTGGATCCAGCCCTAGCCGCTTGGATGGTTTTCACCACCTGCGCAGTCGGCCCAGCCCGCATTAGCCTGTCCCTTTCAGGGGCCAGGCTTGAAGTGGCTGGCCCAGGGTCGGCAGCGCCTGTATCGCGCCTGCCTCCTGTGACAGTGCCCCCCGGAATTGGGGAATGGGCCATGGTGGGGCCGCCATCATTGTGGTCAGCTCCGCGTAACACAGAGCCGACCGCCGGTCGGGAGCCACCAGAATGACCCTCAGCCGCTCCACTCTCACTCTCTCCAGTAGCTGGGGGATGAGACGGAGGGGGGGGGGGGTGGGGTGGGGGGGCATAAAGTAGCCCTCTTGGCCATGGAGCGTGTGCAAACGCGTCCACCCCCAAGGGTGGATGGTCTTGCGGGCTCAGGGAGAACCAATGGGGGCAGTGGGTGTTCGACCTGTTGGCAAACAGGTCCACTGATGCCCTCCCGAATCGTGTCCAGATCTGCTGTACCACTTCTGGTTGCAGTCTCCACTCGTCTTCCAGGGAGCCGCCCCTTGACATGAGGTCGGCCCCCCTGTTCTCGATTCCTGGAACGTGGAGGGCTCTCAGAGTTTGCAGGTGCTCTGAAGCCCATGACCACAGGTTCTCTGCCCTCGCTAACAGGGCAGCGGAATGTACACCGCCCTGTCTGTTGATGTAAGCGACTGTGGTGCGATTGTCGGTCCTCACCAACACGTGTCTTCCCCTTAACAGGTGACTGAAGTGTTGGAGAACCAGGAACACTGCCTGTAACTCGAGGAGGTTGATGTGACGGTCCTCCCCCGGAGGCCACACACCACCTCGCCCTCCCCAGGCAGGTGCCTCCCCACCCCATCAGGGAGGCGTCCGTGAACACCGACGTGTACGAGGTCACTCGTCCTAGTGGTGTCCCGGTCAACAAATGTCGTGGGGACCCCCAGTACTGCAGGTTGCCCCGCACTGTTGGAGGGACCGTCAGCAGCCGAAACTTCTGCCTCTTGAGGTCTAAGCGTAGGCTGGCGAACCATCTCTGCAGGCGACGCATGTGCAGCAGTCCTAGTGGAACCACCGGGTGAGCCACTGCCATGTGCCCCAGTACTTGCATGACGGTCAAGGCTGTGACACGTGGACCCTGTTGCAGCTTGAGAACCTCTTGCTGTAGGGCCGTCCGTCTGGACTCCGACAGAGTGGCTCTCAGGCTGACAGAGTCGAGCACAATCCCCAAGTATTCGGCCCGCTGGCTTGGTTGGGGGTTGCTCTTCTTCCAGTTGATGGCAAATCCCAACTTGGTCAGGTGAAGTATCAACTGAGCTGTGTGAAAAATGGCCCATTGTTTGGACCTGGCCATCACGATGAGGTCGTCCAGATAAAAGAAGACCCTCATCCCCTGTAGCGTATGAGGGGCCAGGGAATAGCCAAATGGCAGCCTGTTGTATTCGTAGGCTGTTCCCTGGAATGCAAAACGCAGGAACTTCCTGTGTTTTGGTGCCACCTCGACGTGAAAATAAGCGTCCTTCAAGTCGATGGTTGAGAACCAATCGCCTGGTTGGACGAGTTCCAGCAGCCTCCTTGTGGTTAGCATGCGGAACGTTTTGCGACCGATACGTGTGTTCAGGGCACGGAGGTCCAGGATGGGTCTGTAGCCCCCTGTCTTTTTGGGAACCAAAAAGTATGGGGAGTAAAAACGTTGTTCCTTGTCGTGAAGAGGGACAATTGACACGGCCTGTTTTGATAGCAGGTCCTGAATTTCCCCCTCGAGGAACTCTATCTCTTGTTGAGAGGATAGATTCATCTCTTGTATGCCCCTGAACGCTGGGGGGAGCCCGCAGAACTGGAGAGAATATCCTAGTCTGAGGGTCCTGTCCAGCCAGTCTGTCAGTACACAGCTGCTCTGTCATGCTTCGTAAAAACACATGAGAGTACGTGCAGACAGCTGTGGAGCGGCTTTTAGAAAGCTGTGGTACACAATTTCGGCCCTCTCCGCCGCCAAACCCGCCATAAACGGGAGTTTGACCCATGGGGGGCCCTCTGTGAAAGGGCTGAGTCTCCCCTGAACGCACCAGGCCCGTTGTCCGAGCTCTCGGGGCCGTCCGTGAACGCATCTCTGTTGTCCGAGCCGGCGTGGTGTCACCTGAACGCACCGCCACCGCCCGGCACTTCACCGTCATGGCGTCCCTGCTGCTGTTAGATCCGCCCGTGGAAATAACAGTCACAGGACCAGAGCGGTCAGACACGTTGGCCGCTCTACTGCTGTTTACCGGGGAGACAGTTCGTGTTAGCCCGGCCGCTTCACTGGAGCGGTGCGGGTTAAAACAAGCGTGAGGCAGCCGTCTCATTGTCCGGAAACACAGCCCTGCCGTGCTGCTGTGAACGATGATTAGCTTCACCGCTGTAGCCGCAGGCAATCATCGCTCATCAGCCGATCAACACGCTGAGCCGTACGCACCGCGGAAGTGACACGGTGTCGGCTAGCAGCGCGCGGGGCTAACTGTGTGGTCGCTACAACCAGTGGGGAGCGATGTCTTCTCGTGCAGCCTCGCCGGTTATAGCGTTAATATAGAGGGACAACGGTAGCTTTTACCCGGTTGACAACGGTGCTCCGCTCTACCGCGTCTCCCACAACGGAGGCGGTAGAGGGTGTGTTGTGTGAGTGTGCTTGTGAAACCGTGACCGGGGGGCCTTGCCTGCCGGGCCCGCTGCGGGGATGTGACGGTGTAACACAAGCCACCGGCAGCCTGACCGACCGGTGTAGCCACCGCTACACCGGCCGGGGCTGCGCGGCAAGCATGGTGGAGGTGGGAGGGGGAATTTTTGCTCTGTTAGTGGAGTAACATGTTTTAATAAAAACATTTCTCACATCCACAGAACAGTGAACACAAGCAGAACATACAGAACCATATGAACAATGAGGGAGGGCGGCGAGGCAGTCTGCCGGCGCTGTCCCTCCCGTTAACTGTCACTTTGGTCGCTGTGTGCCCCAGGACAGCTTCAGCCTGGGCTGCGAGCCGCCGCGGGACGAGACGCGCTGGGGTCCCGTGCGGGGCGTTGCTGCGGCGGGCCCGCTGGGGCCGGCTGTGGGTCAACTGGGGGATCCGCCGCGGAGAAGCCTCTTCGCTGGCGGCGATCCCTCCGCCTCGCCGTAGCGTTGCGGCGGGGCAGCTTGACCTCTCCCTTCTGCTTGGCGGCGACAGCGAGCGGTAGATGACGGCTCAGCTGCGCCTTTTCCTCCTCCAGCCTCTTTAGCCGCTGCGTCACCGTAGTGAGGGAGCCAAAGAGACCGTCAGTAGAGACCGGTACAGCCAGAAGATCCTCTCGGTCCCTTCTGGGGAGGGCGGTGAGACCTAGCCAGACGTGGCGAGAGCCGACGACCGACAGTGACATCACTCGTCCGACAGCAGTAGCAACTCCCTGTATGAGGTTGTTCATCTGACCGATGGTCCGGCCGAGATACTCCATAGTGTCAGGGGAAGGGGGGGCGTCGCGCGGGAGTGAAGCCCAGCACACCTAGGTTGTTTGCTGCTGCTGCTAGTTGCGCGCCCAGCTGGAATATCTTGTCAAAATATTCCAGCGTGTCCTTATCCTGCGGCATCGGTGGTAGTGGCTTTCTGTGTCCTGACCAGCCGGCTGAGTGCGGGATAATGAGCGCAGCCAGAGCGTCTTCGAGCGGGGGCACACCGGGGAACACAGTCTCCGTCTCGCCCTGCACACGCGAAGGCGGCTCACCGGCTTCGGGGGCAGTGGGGGGGGGGGGGCAGGGGAAGCCCGACACACTCCGCTGCAGTCGTCATGACTTACGGGAAGTCGAGCTTGATAGAAGCGGCGCCAAACACCGTCAAGCCGTCGGAGAGGGAGAGTTCATCCTCCTCGTCTCGTAGCGGCGGCGAGTCTGCAGCAGAAGCTGAGGCCGGTCTAGGCGGCGAAGCTTCATCAGGCGATGTGGAGGTGGTGTACGCTGGAGCGGCGTCCTCCTCCTGCCGTCGCTGCTCCAGCCCGGCGGTGGCGCGCTTCCTCCCGAGACACTCGAAGCAGAGAAGATGTGGGTCTGCCGGGGCGATGATGCCGTTAGGGCAGGCCGGCAGAGGCGTTGTTCCTGAAGCGGCGACTCCATCCTAGGAGCTAGTGTGACAGTGGGCACTCGCCGACGCTGAAAGTAAAAGGAATGAGGGCAGCCGGCGGTGCATCTGCTTATATAGCCCGCTAAAGGGCGGGAAAGGTAGGCACGCCATACTGGCCGGCTACGTACATGCAAATTTCAGTGGGCCATCGCGCGTACGCGATTGGAGGAGAGATATACCCATAGAGTCCAGTAGAGGGCGAAGCCTGTGTGATATATAACAAAGAATTTGCTAAACAAGAGATAAGGGCTGAGGGTCCTGCATGGATCATATCAGACCAGACTACAAGCTGTATAGCTAATGTACTGTATTTTATAGTAATCAATGTTATAAAAAATGACAACGCAATCTTGCTTGCATTCTACCTTTTATCATGTTGTACCACTGTCAAACAAGCCCACAGTGACAGTGGTACTGCACGTTTTGAAATACTGGTCTTCAGAAGTTGATTTTACCTCAGCATGAGGTCAGCAGGGAGTCGAAACAGAATCAACAATACAGCAGTATAACTTTTTAAAAGAAAAGTTAAGAACATGATGTATTATGTAGGACTCTTGGAAGTAAATGCAATGATCAAAATTGTTCTGTACTGAAAGGACATATCGCTTTAAGTCTGCAATTAGAGAGAGAGATTTCAAAGAAAAATATTCACTTTGAAATTTGGTCATACTTAAAGTAAAAGTTAAAGTACCCCAGTTGAGTGCTGACTGTCGTCTCATCTCTGTCCTGGGTTTTTGCAGTGGATGTGACTGTTTTCAAATGGCGATCGAGGTGACTTAAGAAAGAGGCAGATAATGGACAAAACGACAGAACAGAGTGGAGAAATGGGAGCGAATAAGGGCTTTTAAAATGCATCACAGTAGGAAAAAGAGGTGAGATTTATGCCAGAGCCTGGTGTGCTCATGTGGGAATCGTACACAGCGCAGCACCGTGGGACACAGCTTTTAAGGGAGTTCTGCAGTCACTTGCAAATGAACACATGAGGGTAATTTGATTTCTGAAAGAGACACGGAATGGAAGGTAGACAGTTTATATGAGAATGAAGAAGGACATGTGATGAAAGATAGAGTAGACTATTTGGGTCAAATATTTATGGAGGATTCTCAGCTTCATGTAATTTCCATGGAGTTTAAGAAGAAGAACTTATTGCACTTTCCCTTTAAAGGAAATAAAAAGACAAGAGGAAAGAAAGTGTGTAAATGGAGGGAAGGAAGACAGCAGCTTGGAATCTAATCAAACCAAGGACACTTTGCTGATTGCCTCTTCAAAAACAAGAGGGAGAAAATTGGTTTGGTTTGTTTCGGTCATGAAGGCAAGAGACAGTTGATACTAAAAATGGTTAAAATGTTGCGGGGGAAATGAAAGGAGCTTAAAGTGAAATAACTAAATTACTCGTTCAGAGACCACGATGGGGGAACAGCAAATCGGTAATCTGTGGCGTCAGTCCCATTCTCTTCTTTTGCCTCTTCCTCCTCCTCTTCCCCCCCTCCAACAATTACAGAGCTTTTCTAAATCCATCTCTCCCCCCTCCTCCCTGCTTTCAACTCTTTCTGTCACTTCCTTATTCATGCAAAGATGCTAAAGGCCCAGAAAAAGGGAAAGCCACCAAATAATGGGTTTGCTTCCAAGTCACATTGACCACTGATGTAGGGATATGCTGTGCTCTATTTACTCCATTAGACACAGCACATATACTTCAATAAGTTATTTTCCCTTTTCTAGATTTATTTTACATTTTTCAGATATAAAAGTCAGCGAGTCTGAGTTGGATAAACAGGGTAAAGCCGGCTTCTTATGGCCCACGTTTATTCATAAACAGATCAGTCACCTCCGTTGCCGGCATGACTTCCCATACAATCCAAGATCTAAGAAACGTGTTGGAGAAATGCGGCGCTCTAGATGAAGCACCATCAATAAAGGCTTGACTTGCCCAACCATTCAAAAGTCAGGCAGGTGTATGAGCGAGCATACTGGAGGTTTTGAGAGTCAACAATGAGGCAATGAAGAGGAGATTGATGGCCTCTTGAGTACACCATGCTTAGCCAAGTTCAACAATCCAACAGACAGCATGAGCTGCATTAGTGACGGCTGCAAACCACCGACACCAGCACGAGGACAATGTCTTCAACGCAAAGTGCGGTGCCAGCTAATTAAAACATAAGTAAATCAGACCTTAATGAGTTGTAATTGTAGATAATTGCAGAGTTGTTGATGTATCATGTCTAATTGGC
The DNA here is from genome assembly GCF_045865225.1 of Trachurus japonicus. Lineage (NCBI taxonomy): Eukaryota > Metazoa > Chordata > Actinopteri > Carangiformes > Carangidae > Trachurus > Trachurus japonicus. The sequence continues at coordinate 21,536,275 of NC_140919.1, forward strand.
TTGCATTGCTGAGATAATGAGAAAAGTTTGATTACTTTATGCTAAACATGTTAGGGAGGTAGCAGGTGTTGTCTCGAGGAGGTGTCACAGGCAATCCCATACCTCACATCTCAATCTCATCACTCAACCACTACAGAGAAAGAGAGGGAATAGCCTCCCCTCTGGTTTCCCAAGTCTCTAATTACAGACATGAGCTAATGGGACAAGCTTTGTTCCTCCTTTAATGTATTATTGAGACTATGATAAGTTTAATCTAATTAGTGTGACTTTATTGTTCTTCTGTTCGGCCATTTTCTTCCGCCTTTTTACGGTCTTCTTCTAGTCCTTCATACTTTGTGCTATTTCAACAATTCATATATCAAAACGTGCAGCTTTTTTTGAACTTTATCGACATTACTTTTCTCTTTTTAACTATATATACTTTTTCAAATATTTAACTTTTTCTGATTTTTTTCAGCTTTATAATGTGTGTGTGTTGCGTCTAACGAGCAGAGCTAGAGTGGTGCTAGAGTGGAGAGAGGCAAAAAAACATTCTAGAGTTTTTCTGGCTAAACTGTCAGCACGGCCACAAATTAAACTCTAGTTTGACATATGTGCTCTAGACAAATTATTTTCTCCAGTTTTGTAGCCACACTTGTCTTCTGGCTAAAATTCTGGTCAAAAATGCAAAGAGACTTAGATAATAATTTAAAATATTTTTTAAATGCAGCCAGGGAGCTCTCTGCTCTCATTCAGCCCAATGCATTTTTTTCACAGCAGCAGGAGAAGGAGCTCAACTTTGTAACTTGCTGTTTAAATCATTTTAATTCACCAAAAAATAGTGACAGGTCACAAAAAAGTCCTCTTCTTTCTTGTTGTGGCTAATTTCTGCACTTTCCTTACTCTTTTTTTTAAGCAGAAGCCAGTGATCCTCTTATCAAAGGTTTTCTTTGCCCCTCACATACTGTCTCTGTCTGTAGCCTAGTGGTTAGCTTGCTGGTCTGAAGACCTGAAGGTTTCTGGTTCAAATCTTGCCTCAACAACAATTATAGTGAATTATTTTCCCAGTCGTCCTCTGTTGACTTCTGATAACTTGCTTCATGTTGAAACTGCTGCTCTCAGCCTGAAATTCACAGAAATTTTCATTCTAAGTGTGGCAGTTGAGGTTCCTGTCACTATGCCTCCAATTGATCATGTGACCTGGCTACTTGGCCAAGGGGATGTCCCTTTGGGTGACTGGCCAGCGCGCGTGACTCTTACCCGGGAGGTGTGGGTTCAATCCCCGCCCGGGCCCTCTTCACCTTGCCACATTCTGGCGTTGTTGGCAGGATCCATGTAGCACTAGGGGTGGGTCCATGGATTCCTAATGTGTGGCAGCCTGCGCGGAAGCACGAGGACGTGCTTGTGAAAAGAGGGGGAGAGATGTGGCAGTTGAGGTTCCTGTCACTATGCCTCCAATTGATCATGTGACCTGGCTACTTGGCCAAGGGGATGTCCCTTTGGGTGACTGGCCAGCGCGCGTGACTCTTACCCGGGAGGTGTGGGTTCAATCCCCGCCCGGGCCCTCTTCACCTTGCCACATAAGTCATTCAAGCTTGACTCTCAAGCTTTCTTGATGTTGACAGTGTTTCCAACAGGTGCAGCTTTGGGCTTGTTAACTTCAGAGTGAGACAGAGTGCAGATCATTAACAGACAACAGTCTCTGCAACTGTGTGTGCACTGTGGCCTAGAGGCAGAGTGGAAGTCTACTGACCATGAGGTTGTGGGTTCGATTCTGACCTCGGTCAAACATTTGTATGGTGATCACTATTTGCTAATTCTGCAACAGCGTTCAGCTGCTTTCAGCATTCACACCATTTCCATTCTTGGAAATGCTTTTTCTAGTTTAAAACACTGTCCTGGCTGCCAGCTGTTTGAGAGTGGGACTGCATTCATGACATATGTTGATGATATTTTTGTTCATATTTTTTTAAACTGATAAATGCCAAGTGATATTCTACAACAATGTCAAAGTACTTTATAGTTTCATTCCCTATTGAATTTATCCCTGAGATTTAATCGTCAATTTGACACTTTCTTCTTTTTTGCTTTTGATATCCTCTTGTCCCTGCCATTGTCTCTTTGAAAAGCCAAAATTAATTATCTTTAAATCTTGACTGCCGTGCTTGGGATGAGTGATATTCATATTCTAACTCTGTCATCTTATACCTAGCCTTACTTTGGTTACTTATAACTGTCATTGTCCTTGATACTCTGATTGAATTCCCACTTTATCTGTTCATCACGTCTCTGCCAGCCATCAGAAGCAGTTAGGACGCATTTAAGCTCCAATTTCACATTGATCGGCACAAAGCTGAGGATGAAAAAGTTACAAACAAAAGAGAAACACGTGGAAAAAAATAAAATAAAAAAGTAACATAGAAGCAAATAAGCATACCTACATAAAAAAAACGAAATAGAAAAAGGTTGTTGAAACAGTGATGGTATTAATTGATCTTTATGACCTGTTTGTGTGTGCATTAGACTCTGCTTTCTGTGAGTGTGTCCTGAAGGGAATCATGTCGATGTGGCTAGTCATGCAAGTGATTGGAATTAAAGTCAGATTATGTCCTCGGGATACAAAACCTGTCTAGTTTTCCTGACCTGTGTCTGCTTATGTGCATGTGTACGAGAGTGCATACTGACAGGCCTGACAGGTAGGTATAGCAGGGTTTACATGAGGAATTAACAGGGGAAAGAAAAAGAAAAAGAAGTGCTGACGTTACAATAATTTGACTTGAATTTAACTATCTAGATAGATAGATAGATAGATAGATAGATAGATAGATAGATAGATAGATAGATAGATAGATAGATAGATAGATAGATAGATAGCTTTTACAAACTGCAGTATGTTTCATTTTACTATGTGAAAGACCAAAAAAAAGATATCTTCTATCTAGCCTGAGGAATCAGACCTACAAATGTGTGCACACCCAAACACATGTCCAGTATCAGTGAAGCACACCCTGTGGCCCATTCATTTTCCCACCTGCTCCAATATCCAGATCTGTTCGCTTGCTAAGCTGCTGCATATGAATTTAAAAGTAGAACCACTAGATCGTTCATCAGCCATAACAGGATTGGAGGTGATACTGTGTCCCAGGCAAACTGATCTTACTGCTGATAATGCTGATTATCAGGCTTCTCTAGAGCCTTTGGGAGGAATATGTGGGCCCTGGCATCAAGGCTTATATCAAATTCTTGCTGCACACCTTTGATAAAAGCAACCTGAACTCTGATTCATTGATCAATACAGATGTGCAAAGATAAGATAAATAAAAGATTTTTTATAACCTTCAGAAGGCTGATTTTAGAGATTGCACAGGCTATACGCTATATTCATTAACATGCAATGCTAATAGAAAGTTTTTAAAGCCTACAGAAACTTGACAGTGTTTTCTCCTTTCTTAGGTGCAATCACAGATTACAAGTTTCAGAAACTTTCAGTGACTTGTATCTACAGTAATAACCTAAAGCTGATTAGCTTGCCCTGTTGCACTCACTGCATCTTTTTCTCTCTATGTCTTGTCCTTTTGCAGGCTTCATGAAATAAATACCCAAAAAACAGCACAATGGTAAGGTGAAGGATGTAAATGATGGTGAAGGAAACAAAGCAGCACAACAAATGGGAGAAAAGGACAAAGGAGAGAGGGATCAAAATGGGGGCAAGCTTAACCCTTAGAACTCAGGCGGCACGGATCCGTGCCGGTAGCGCATCCTTGATAAATTGCCGTGGGAAAAGCACACAACTCATTGTACTGACATCATGGGGGTGTGTGTTTATAGGTAACATCTTCAGGCTTTACAAAATGCATTTTTTTGTCTTTTTATGTGATGTTGAGTCAAAGTTATGATTATTTTTATATCGCATATTTTAAAAAAAAACCGGAAGTAGCGATACTCGCCCGAACTCGCAAAGTAGATCATTTTTATTTTATTTTTGTTCATAAAAACAATGGTTTGAGCCAAGTGAAATTTCAACTGTGATGTATTTGACGTTATTGTTATTGACGACGTAATTTCGACCCGCGAAAATACGAAACAATAGCAAGAGGACCCGCGGAAAATCATTAGAGGAAAAGAGAGCGGCAAATGGGGAAAACGACAGGATTGAATATGGAGTTATTTTTGTCTCATAAATATCTGTAAACGCACAGAAGGTGATCTACAAATGTTCCTTGGTTTGCACACGTGTTTTGCTATCCACAAAGGGTGATCTACAAATGTTCCTTGGTTTGCACACGTGTTTTGCTATCCACAAATACAAATTTCTAATTTGTAACTTGTATTTTGGTTTTTACAAATAAATGTGTATTTGTAAATATATTGTATATTTGTAAATGTATAATTTTCCATTTGTAAAAACAAAAAAGCCATTTGTAAAACCGAAAATTCTGTTTGTGAAGTGTGACTCTGCATTTGTGGATCACCAATCACACACACGCATCTCTGTCCGCAATGACGTATTTCTGAGACATTCCTGCCGAGATCCACACAGATCCACAAACTCACAGCTGCTGATTCACAAAGGGCCGCTCTCCTCACCAGGAGGGGCAGTGTTGGCGAGTAGCTGAATGAAAACTAACGAAGAAGACTGCTACTGGCTTATCTCGAGAAATTATTTTAATTCCCACTGTTAATGCGTCACTTTATTAAGTTTTAATGTTTTTTCATGCGATAAAGTAACTGTTTAGATCCCCAATATGCGGTTAGTTTATCCAAATGACGCCTGTTTGGAAGTTTGCTCCGCCGTTCGCGGAGCAGTGAAGCTCCATCTGTGGAGCAGCTAAGCTAACTAGGCTACCACCGGACGAGCGGTCTATCACAGAGGCTACAGCCGGGCTGCTGTGGTGGTCGGCCGGCCGGCTAACCTCCGCTGTCATCCAGGTCTCCCCCGGCTCGTTTTTTCCCCCGGAATGACGAAGCTGGTTAGCCAGCCCACCGCAGCAGCCCGGCTGCTGTTTAGATCCGATTAGATGTTTAGATGTTAGACTGTTTAGATCCCCAATATGTGGTTATTTTTATACAAATTACGCCTGTTTGGAAGTTTGCTCCGCCGTTAGCCTAGTTAGCTGCTAACTAGGCTACCACCGGGCGAGCGGTCTATCACAGAGGCTATAGCCGGGCTGCTGTGGTGTTCGGCCGGCTAAGCCGCGGCGTCTTCTCGGGGGAGAAAACGAGCACTTCAGTAAACCGGTTGCTGCCTCTGGATGAGCAGATCATCACAGAGGAAGCAGCCGGGGCTGCTGTGGTGGTCCGCCGGCTAAGCCGCGGCGTCATTCCAGGGGAGAAACCAAGCCCCAACCCGGTTGCTGCCTCTGGATGAGCGGATCATCACAGAAGCAACAGCCGGGCTGCTGAGGTGGTCGGTCGGCTAATCTGCGTCGTCCTCCCAGGGGAGAAAAGGAGCCCATCAATCTACCGGCAGTTGTTTAGAGGTTTACCGCCGGCTGGATGAATTATTTTGAGGAGATACATGTTGTCTCATTCAGTGGTGTAGTCTGTAGGCTATATCAACAAACAAAACTATTTAGTCTATGATGGGCTATGTACAGTCACCACCGCTACATCAATAAATAAATGTTTTACAATGAAACGGTCAGTCAGTTGACATTAACAATGCAGGTCGTTTTCTCCCCTGGGAGGAGACCGCGGCTTAGCCGGCCGAACACCACAGCAGCCCGGCTATAGCCTCTGTGATAGACCGCTCGCCCGGCGGAGCAAACTTCCAAACAGGCGTCATTTGTATAAAAATAACCACATATTGGGGAACTAAACAGTCTAACATCTAAACATCTAATCGGATCTAAACAGCAGCCGGGCTGCTGCGGTGGGCTGGCTAACCAGCTTCGTCATTCCGGGGGAAAAAACGAGCCGGGGGAGACCTGGATGACAGCGGAGGTTAGCCGGCCGGCCGACCACCACAGCAGCCCGGCTGTAGCCTCTGTGATAGACCGCTCGTCCGGTGGTAGCCTAGTTAGCTTAGCTGCTCCACAGATGGAGCTTCACTGCTCCGCGAACGGCGGAGCAAACTTCCAAACAGGCGTCATTTGGATAAACTAACCGCATATTGGGGATCTAAACAGTTACTTTATCGCATGAAAAAACATTAAAACTTAATAAAGTGACGCATTAACAGTGGGAATTAAAATAATTTCTCAAGATAAGCCAGTAGCAGTCTTCTTCGTTAGTTTTCATTCAGCTACTCGCCAACACTGCCCCTCCTGGTGAGGAGAGCGGCCCTTTGTGAATCAGCTGCTGTGAGTTTGTGGATCTGTGTGGATCTCGGCAGGAATGTCTCAGAAATACGTCATGGCGGACAGAGATGCGTGTGTGTGATTGGTGATCCACAAATGCAGAGTCACACTTCACAAACAGAATTTTCGGTTTTACAAATGGCTTTTTTGTTTTTACAAATGGAAAATTATACATTTACAAATATACAATATATTTACAAATACACATTTATTTGTAAAAACCAAAATACAAGTTACAAATTAGAAATTTGTATTTGTGGATAGCAAAACACATGTGCAAACCAAGGAACATTTGTAGATCACCCTTTGTGGATAGCAAAACACGTGTGCAAACCAAGGAACATTTGTAGATCACCTTCTGTGCGTTTACAGATATTTATGAGACAAAAATAACTCCATAATTGAACAGTATGAATGGATTTGAACCATGGATCAACATCGGACTATTAATATACATCAGGCGTGTGTGTACTAATTTGGGCTGGAAGAAGATGAGAATGAGCAGAAAGAGAGTCGCCATCTGCGGGCGAGGAGTCGTCCTCCGACTGGAGACGCTGACGTGACGACGGCGGAGGAGACGAGCAGCCACGGCAGCCACCCGCTGCCTCTCATCTAACGTAAGTTTGTTTTGAACCTCGTATGGTCTCTCGGAATTTGATCATAGAAAGCCATGAATGTAAATATGTTTTTTCCTCGTGTCAATACAATTATATAGAGCCAGTGGCCAGTTTAGGGCCAGCTTATGGCCAGCTGTGGGCGCACTGAGCCCCCAGCTGGAAGATGTGAAGGAGGGACAGGGCAACACAGAACCTGTGTGTGTGTGTGTGTGTGTGTGTGTGTGTGTGTGTGTGTGTGTGTGCGTGTGTGCTTGTAATGTTTATCTCTGCAGTAAATTGCAAACTAAAACATGATTTGGAGCCTAAATTCATCATATTCTTGAATGCATATTGTGATATTTATCTCTGTGGTGAAATGAAATTGATGGTGATATTTTTCACACAGTAAATTGATAACAAAATATGGGTGTCTAAAGTTCTTCATGTTCTTGATTGTACTATGCATGTTGTACAGTAATACTAATTCATAAAATTATGTTTATGTAACTGCAGTGCTGCAACTGGGACCAAGGCATGATGCTTAGAGCTTGCAGCCATCAGGAACCAATGGAGACTGGCCCACAAGGACATCGTGGAACTGTTGAAACAACTATGTGGAGTTGAAAAAGACAGGTATTCCTGTAAAAAGATAAAGCAGCCATGCTCCAGCTGCATGTGCTGCCGAGTTCAACAGCTCCAACAGGGCCATCGTGGGACACAGGTCCATAGTGGGACACAGTAGTGTACACAAAAAGTGATGTGTAACACCACTCCCTGGAAGCGTCAGTCTTGTGACACTCGCCTCTCTCTGCTAGACAGGAACTGTTTTGCTGAGTGGCATGCATAGGCTGGCATGAAGTTTCGTCTTGATGTTGTTTGTAATACAGTTCTCCATGTTTCCTGTTGTCAGAATAAGTATTTTCAAGCTCTTAAGAATGTTTGATCTCTGTGTTTATGTTTGTGAGAGCACTTTAAGAAAAACGAGAAATTACGTGGTTGGCACTCAATGAGTTAAATGAAAAAAAGTCATTCGGATTTCAAATATTTTAGATTTTCTGTCTCAGGTTTATACAGTTGGTTTAAAATATAACATTTTAATTTAATAACATTTGAATGTGACACCTCCTTTGTCTGTCCTGAACAGGAACTTTTAATTTTTTTTCCCAGTGGCAAGCATGGGCAGATTTTTGAGAGACTTTGGTAGAATGGCATGCCTTGACATAAAATTCCGCCTGGAAATTGAATGAGTTATTTATGTTTTTTATGGTTTTTAGACAGTGTTATAATATATTTGTTCAAGTTTTTATTGTCAGTATAATTTCTTTTACAATTTCAAGCTTTCAAAAATGTTTGATCTCTGTTTTTGTGTATGTGATAGAATGTTAAATAAAAAAAAATCAAATCGATTTAAAAAATTTTGAGTACTTTTTCCTTAGGTGTGTTTATATAATTGGTGAAAATGAAAAAATAATTATATCATCAGATTGCATAGGTTGTACTGAAAAAAATTATATAAGACACTCTGTCCTGCACATTCTTATAGCCCCTGTATATACATTTTAACATAGTAATGTAAAAAAGCACATGGAATGCTCTGAGTTCTAAGGGTTAAAGGAGAAAAAAAGAGAGATTTTTTTTTTGGGTTGTATCAAATGTTGGGAGCCATTTTTGTTTGTCGGGGTGGATGTGATACTCACAAAAGTGTTTTGTTGAGATACACTCTAAAAAGTGTATTTCAGCAGTAGTTGAAGTTACGTAAGGTTCTGAGTGAGTTTCATTCAGATTTCTGCTTTAGTGGAGGCAATCTAAATTTGTGGAGTATATCAACTTGTTATTATGTGTTGTTCCCTCAGTACACATCTAACCTGCAATTCTCATTTGAGTGAACCTGCATCAATTACTGTGCGTTCAGACCGAAAGCGTCGAGAGCGTCGCGGTGGCCGGAAGTCATTCATTTTCAATGAGAACCAGCGTCGAGGAGCGTTGAAGAGCGTCAAAGGCGTTGGCGTCGCGTTTTGGCGGCGAGAGCGCCAGGAGAAAGTTGAAATCTCCTGAACTTTATGCTAATGAGCGATGATGCGGAGCAGCGGCAACCAATCAGAGTGTAGATGTCGCGGCCCCTTTAAATGGATGACCAACCACAACCGACGTCAACTTCTTTGACGCGCGTCAAAACGCCAGGGTGTTCAGACCACCAGCGTCGCGGAAAAGCGTCAACAGCGTCTTTTGACGCTTTTGACGCTTTTGGTCTGAACGACCCATTAGGTTTCTCGTGACGCTGTGCGTCTGACGTCATGACGTCTCCGCCTTCTCCAGAATTTTCTACCTGTGGACGGTTGGGACGCCATTTTTTCGGCTCCAACAATTTGGGAATAAGGACCGAAGATATAACTTTTTCCATCGTCTTTGAAGGTAAGTCAAATGTAGAACAAATATTTTAATATGTTAAATATAAAAATACTCCAACTGTATTGTTAAGTCCGTTAAATGTTTAGTAAACGGACCTAACCACACCAGCTATCATTCAGCCCTGCTAACATTAGCGAAATGTACGTTAGCCTAACGTTAAATATCAGACCTGTTGGTAGTTTGTGCTTGGACATGTAGGTTAGTAGTTTGTGGGCGGGACTCTCTTGGTTTAATATCGGAACGTTAGCTTAAAGTTGAGTGTTCATGCAGTGTGTTGGTGTTTGGCTCACTGTTAGTTATTCATTAGCATTAGCATATTATAGCGGCAAGCTGGGCCGTGTTCGGGCACGCGCACGTGTTGCTTCACATGCCTGTCGGCGAGCACAGTTCATGCGGTCACGGCCACGGGTGATGTGGGAGGTAAGGTTAACTAAGCTTTAACTGTGGTACCTCCAGGAAGCGTGCATTTACTGCCGCATGCATTGTTTTCAATGTATGTGTAGAGGAGAAAGCGTGCGTGCAGCTGGGCGCTTGGGTGGTCGCACTGGGAGCGTACTTCTCCCATGGATGTATTATATTAACGACTTCTCCTCCTCTCTCCGCGCCCGTCAGACATCGACTGCAGTCGTCCATACTCGTATTCACTCGGTTTTCCACACACACGTTAAACGTGTGTGTGTGTTGTGTTCAGACGCAACTGATAAATACACCTGTCTGAAACCGCCTCCGCTCTGGTGTGCGGTTCACGGTGCCGCGGTGACAGGACTGCCTTCGTATTTATGCTTTATATTTTCATAAATGTTTGCTGTGTGATGAGTTAACCAGCTCAGTGTTGTTGTGCCAGCACCTGTTTGTGCCTGCTGCTGCTGCAGACTCCTGTCTTTCCTGTCCGAAATCAGTTGCCAGGTGGTGTAATGAGCAGTGACAGTTATATATTTTGTACACAAATCAAACTTAACACTGGAATGAGAATTTACTTGTGTGTGTGTGTGCACTGCTGGGATTAAACATTGACATTATCTCACAAAAACTGTTTTTTAAACTCCTCCTGAGTTAAAATATTCTTGCTGTGTTGTTTAGGAATAAATATGAACATGTTTTCTTTACATTATTATTATTCAAGGTCTGAAAAGACTTGATATTTTTTGTAATTTTGACTAGCTAATAAAAGCTCTAAATTACAATATTTTTATTTCAGTTTTGGGAGAAATGTTGTCGGTAGTTGAATATAACTAAACTAAAAAAAAATAATAATAATTTTACTCAAACACATACCCATAAATAGTAGTGAACGAGAAACTGATCATTTGGGGAGTGGTCTCTTAATTTTTTCCAGAGCTGTATTGATTCCTTTCTTCTTCTTCTTTTTCTCCATGACGGCGGTGGTCTCGGGCTGTACACAACTCATTTGGACCACCTAAAGTAAGTTGCACTGCTACAGACCAGGCTGAAATGTGGCTGTATGTAACTTACAGGATGGTGTGTTAAAGTGAAAAAATATTTGAAAAAATTAATATGAATTCAACACTTACAGTAAATGTGGAATGCAGGTGATTGTTTGTAGGCCTTTTTCAACATATTACAACACATTATAATGTACAGTACTAATAGTTTTACTGTTATAATCAACACAACTCTGTCTTTGTAAAATGGAGGACAAATGTCTATAAATCAAAATTAGAAATCATAGAACTTACGCTATTGAACACAGAAAATACAGCCGTCAGATTTCTTGTAGACCCAGCACACTTCCAGTCTCTGTCTGAATACATTTATTTAAGTAAATAGATGCTGATGAACACTGTAAACATGATGAAAGACACACTGTCATAATATGATTACACAGACTAACTCAAACATATCTTTAACCCTCAGGACTTTGAGTAGAGCTTCCTTTCCTTCCGGTCAATCTCTCCAGAGGAGTGTCTGCTGATGGCAGAAGAGAACCTGGACAGTGCCGCAACCTTTGGCTGGGTGTCCAATGTGATGCCCCTCCCCACCATCACCTGGCCTAACTAATTCTCATCTCTGTGACTACTTCAAGAGGGGCATTCCTGTGTGGAGGCGTGCCAGGCAGCCCGTTTTATCTGTGAACCTGCGTACTTTCACTTCATCAACAACAAAGGTATGCAAGCTCAAAATTGTAAAAAATAGTAATGTCTCATTTTAACTTTATCTTTACAACTAGTATTGATTGAGGAATAAATTGCAAAAAAAATGCTTTTAATGTACATATGGGCACTGGGTTTTGTTTTTAACTTTTGTTTTGAACTTCTCCCTTAAAATCTAATAAGAGAGGGCTGGCTACATTTGATGAACACATTTTGTGTTTAAATGATTTGCTTTGTGTTGGGCTATGTGGGGGGGGGGGAGATCACATTACAATCGTATTCATGCTATCCAAAAGCTGAGATGAGATCTAGTCTCATATCACCATATTGACAGATTTTAATATTGCCCAACCCTACCTCTGTGTTTTTCCAAAATTATCTATATACACCCAGTAAAGCGCATCTCTTTGTTTCTCCAGTGTTATGCTTCATGTGGAGATGCAAGGACTGTGGGACGACATTAACAAAAAGATCTGAACTGCTCAAGCACTACAAACTGATTCATAGGCATTACGGACGAGGCCACACATATCCATGCACTTATTTAAATTGTGCATGTAGGTTCAAGACTTGGAACGCCCTACTGAGCCATCTATCAAGAAATCACTCTGCCCAACAAGCAGGCACCAAAACTGCGTCCACGTTCATATGCCATATTTGTGGCCATAATCAACTCTCCACAGAAAGAGAATATTTTCAACATATCTATCAGCATCTTAAAAATAAGGAGACTGTAACATGTGTGTTCCAAAACTGTGAATATAAAACCAATGTCTATGAGAACTTCAAAAGTCATGAATACAGAAAACACTCTGGTACAGTGAACACCTTTAAGCCTGAAGTAAGTTCTGTTGAAGAAACCTGTGCCAGTGTTGCCAGTGATATTTCAGATGTGGAAATTATAGAGAGTAATGTAAATTTAAATTCTGCTTTTGACAATGGGCATTCTGAAAACTTAGAGAAGGATATTGAGCTTAAAATTGCTTCAGTGCTCCTTAAGTTGGAACACATCTTTCTTGTGTCTAATGCAGCTGTAGATGAGCTTTTGCAGGAGTTAAACTATTTGATTGGTTCTCTTTCTCTGCCAGTTACCCAAAAGACTATTAGCCAAGTATTACAAGACAATGGATGCCAATTTGACCAGTCAGTTGTTGAAAAGCTAGCCAGTGTACTCTGTGAGACAAACCCTGTAAAGAAAGCAATTGGAGATAAAGGTCCACTTTCCAGTGCTTGGAGGCGAAAAGCTTACTATAGGAGCCACTTTAAAGTAGTGGAACCAGTGGAATATATACTTGACAGAAAGAATAACAAGTCATTCCAATATATTTCAATTTTAAAGTCTTTGCAGCATATTCTTGACTGCCAGACAATCTTGGATCAGGCTGTTAATTTGAATACTGTTGACAATCACCCTCAAAAAACTACTGTGCACTACAAAACTATCTTTGATGGTGCCTACTTCCATGAAAATGGACTGTTGTCTAAGCAGGAAAGCATTTCATTGATATTATACATTGACGATTTTGAAATCTGTAATCCCCTTGGCACATCAAGGAGGAAGCATAAAATTTGTGGATTGTACTGGATATTAGGTAATTTGCCACCAGGCTGTAATTCTGCTTTATCCTCCATCTATTTGGCTGCTTTAATCAAAAGTAATGATCTGAAGTGCTATGGGTTTGAGAAAGTGTTAAAACCTGTAATTAATGATCTTGTAATTTTGGAGCAGAGTGGGATATTTCTGTCAAAGTTGGGCAAAACAGTCAAAGGCACCGTTCAGTGTGTTGTCGCCGACAACCTCGGTGCACACGGTATTGCTGGATTTGTTGAAAATTTCTCTGGGACATATGTATGTAGATTTTGCACTGCAGAAAGATCAGAGTTCCAGGCTATTGAAGTAAAAAGTGAAGCCTTTACTTTAAGAACAAAAGACATTCATGCAGATCATTTACGAATTCTTGACGAAAACAAATTGCCCAGTTATTATGGTGTGAAATCAAAGTGTATTTTGTCAAAGCACCTCTCATATTTTGATGTTACCACTGGTTTTCCACCAGATGCTGTACATGATCTTTTTGAGGGCATCGTTCCTTTTGAACTTGCTCTTTGCCTCAGTTTGTTAATCAAAAAAAAGTATTTCACATTATGTACATTGAATGAAGCAATATCATCTTTCAACTTCAAGTGGGCTGACAAAACAAATCGACCTCATCCTGTGGCCCTCAATTTTGCATCCAAAAAAACTGTGGGGGGGAATGCACATGAGAACTGGTGTCTTATCAGATTTTTGCCTTTGTTCGTTGGGCAGAGTGTACCCTGTGAGGAGCCTGCTTGGCACATCTTAACAGACCTGAAGGACATTGTTGATCTCGTTGTCAGTCCTGTTCATACTGAGGATTCCATCGCATATCTTGGTTTTAAGATCTCCGAGCACAGAATTAAGTTTCAAGAGGTTTTCCCGGACGTTGATCTTAAACCAAAGCACCATTTCTTGGAACATTATCCGGACTTGATCCGGAAGTTTGGGCCACTAGTTGCACTATGGACTATGCGCTTCGAAGCGAAGCATAGCTTTTTTAAAAGAGTTGCAAGGAATATCAGATGCTTCAAAAATGTGCTTCTTTCCCTTTCACAGAGACATCAGTATCAGATTGCACATCATTTGCATGCAAGTAGCTTTTCCAAACCCCCACTGGAAGTAACAGATGTTTCCTCTGTCCACATTGATGTTCTTAACAAGGACATCTCAAATGCACTGAGACAGAAGTCTCCAGATATGGACAATGTGTGTTTGGCTAAAAGTGTAGCATATAATGGACTAATATACAAGTGTGGGATGATCTTGATCCACGGCTCACTGGGAGGACTGCCAGAATTTGGTGAAATCATTCAAATGGTGATACTGCAGGACAAACTAATCTTCATTGTGAAAAAGCTCAGTGGATGGTATATGGAACACTTCAGAGCTTATGATCTCAAAACATCACCAAGTAAAGAAGTGGAACTTGTTGAGCCACAGGAACTTGTAATGGGAAATTTTGGTATAGCATGTTATGTGCTTTAAGACTAAGGCACAAACATGTTATTCAGGTGAACATTCTTATGCTGACAATTTATGTGGCCTTATCAGGGGAAGCAATATCCACACAGAGCAGGCCCGAGGTCAGGACCTGAAGGATCTCTTTGACACAGTGCCTGTGGGGATTTACCACTCTCACTATCAGGGGGTGAAGCCAGGCATGGCGCCATATATTTTGTCTGTTCAAAGCTTTGTTGAACTATAAGATAGCGTGTCTCTAAACTTCTTCAGCTCACTCACTCACTGACTGTACTCCTGTTAGGTTGTTTGTGTGTGACTCCATTCATGAATGCCTTTTATTAAAACTCAAGAAAGACAGCTGACGTGTCCACTCATCCTTTTTTAATATTTTGGTGAAGGAACAACATTTTTTGCCACCACAATTTGGCGACCACGAAGGGACCCCATCTGTGAGCGGATTTTTCGTTTCTGGACCGAAGGTGATTAAAGTGCACACCTCGGACTCCCCCGTCAAGAAAGGTTGAGAAGAGGGCCTGACGTCCAGAGGACTGAGAGTCCCCTCACCGGTCGGGGTCCAACGAACTCGGTGGCTACAGAAAACACCTCGCTGTCTTTTTCTGGTGAGTTTTGAGAAAAGAAAGGGCCAAAGTCCCGTCTCTACCTACTGAGTTCGCAGTAGTGGCGGCAGACGTGCCGGACAACTCGGCTTCCTATTCGGGGGGGGCCAAGTGTCAGGGAGCGGTAGACTTCCCTCAAGTCGAGGACTTGGGGCTTCAGGTTCTGGGAACCTGCAGTAAGCCAGACCCGGGAGTCTGAGGCACTTAGGGGCTACAACACTAAGACAGGCGGAGTAAGGAGAAGAAACAATTTTGACTGTCTGGAGAACTACAATTTAATTTTGAGAAAATAATTAAAGTCGGAATCCGGTTAAAGTTAAAGAGTAAATTTAAAATTAAAATTTAGCAGTGCTACTCTTCTTCTCTTTTCTTTAAAACAGAAAATAATCTGGTAGCACTACATAATACGGCCCGCGACTTACAGCGTACCTACCGCTCTCTTGCCGCGTAGGTTGCCGCTTATTTCACACAAGTACTGAGTAACTGCAGCTCACTTTCCCCCCTGTTTCCCCCGTGCATTTACAGTGTAACTAGGCTGCGTCTTAGCGCGTAACTTACATCCTGCTTCACACCAACTTCCACAGAAGTACAGGGTAACTCTCGCTGTTTTACAGTTTAACTAGGCTGCGTCTTGGCACGTAACTCCTGTCCTACTTTACACCAAATTACACAGTAACTCTCGCTCACTCCGCCACTAATTACCCCGCATTTTACAGTATAACTAGGCTGTGTCTTAGAGCGTAACTCCCGTACAATTACGTCCTACTTTCCCCGGACTTACAGTGTAACTCCTGCCAGGTACATTAGAAATTAAATAGTCTACTGTACAATATGAGCACAGTTGCAATCCATGTTTTCCAAAAGTGTCAGCAGCGACATTTCACCTCTATTTCAGAGATTTATTATTCATTATTTAATTTTATGGTTTGGAATAGGTGAGAAATGGGTATAGAGTGTGGACATTTTCCAATACAGTAACAGGCTGGCTGGTAGCAAACTTACCTCTCTAAAATGCACATCTATTAAAGTCTAGTTCTGTCATCCAAGGGCAAAACACAAACTATACAGTAATACATCCACAATAATGAGTCATTCGGAGAGTTAGAAAATGTTTTTATTATTTATTAACCAGAAAACACATGACACATCCACATCCATGATCATTCATAAACTTTAAGTACAGTAAGTACCCTACTGTAAGTGAGCACTGTTACCCCTCCTTAGTCTGCACCTACACAGTAGCTGTCATGCACCTACACACTACTTGTCTTAGAGTTACCCAGTAAGTAGAGGGTAACGGGCTGTATTATAAAGTAATGGCTGTTACTCCCTCCTTAGTCTGCACCTATACAGTAGCTGTCATGCACCTACACACTACTTGTCTTAGAGTTACCCAGTAAGTAGAGGGTAACGGGCTGTATTATAAAGTAATGGCTGTTACTCCCTCCTTACGCTGCACCTATACAGTAGCTGTCATGCACCTACACACTACTTGTCTTAGAGTTACCCAGTAAGTAGAGGGTAACGGGCTGTATTATAAAGTAATGGCTGTTACTCCCTCCTTAGTCTGCACCTACACAGTAGCTGTCATGCACCTACACACTACTTGTCTTAGAGTTACCCAGTAAGTAGAGGGTAACGGGCTGTATTATAAAGTAATGGCTGTTACTCCCTCCTTAGTCTGCACCTATACAGTAGCTGTCATGCACCTACACACTACTTGTCTTAGAGTTACCCAGTAAGTAGAGGGTAACGGGCTGTATTATAAAGTATTCTTTGTTATTCCCTCCTTAGAGTGCAAATACACTGTAATTGTCCTGCAACTACAATGTAGTTGTCCCGGAGTTACCCAGTACCTACAAAGTAGCGGGCTGTATTATTAAGTATTCTTTGTTATTCCCTCCTTAGTGTGCAAATACACTGTAATTGTCCTGCAATTACACTGTAGTTGTCCTGGAGTTACCCAGTACCTTCTACTGCAGCTGTAACTACTGTCTAAGTAGAACCAGTAAGTTAGAACACAGTTTGTTTCACGAGATAACATCATCTGAAAGTACAGTAATACAAAGACAAAACTAACTGAAGTGTCCCTGACATCATAAAATAACAGATTTCTACTGGCTTTTGTTATTTACATTAAAGTTCAGTTTTGTTCCTTCTGTTATAAACTGTTTCATTTAGTTTTGATCCATCTGTCTGGTCCTTCTAGGTCTAAAATAGTCAGTCAAGTCAGTTTCATTTGACAAAATGTACTTTCTAAGTTAGAAGAGTCAAGTTGAAAAGATTGTTGTGATACTACTATCACACCGGAGTGTGACACTCAGTAATGGAGAATGGGCTCCTCCATAAAAGGTGATCTTGATCTTGATCCAGCTCCTTGGGTCAAGGCAGAGATCAGGGTCATGGGTGGCGTGCCATCTCCCTCGTCAGGTACCATTTTCATGGCATCTCAAAAACCTCACCTGTGTAGAAACATATATATTGTATCATCAACTTCATCACATAAATGCATCACTGTAAAACAAAGTGAGAAAATTAATAACTTTGAACGGTACAGTTTTTCTCATCATGGAATACTTAATCCCGGTTTTACCTTTCACATCATAAATCATTAGCCTTTTAAACCATAACTTGTGATTTTTTAAGCATATTAATCAATTACAAATTATACATATTTTTTTCTTTAACTATTGAGTAAATATTTTAACCATTTAAAAATCTTCAATTTTACAAAATCAATGCTATGACCATACTGTTTCACAACTGTAGGCTGCACCAGTACATTATTGTTACTCTTGACTGTATTCATCATACCAGTCATTACCAACAGTAACGTTAGCTAATGGAGGTAATGTGGACAGTACTAACACAAATACAGTTCCCGGTTAGCGTGGTTCAGGGGAAAACACACACTATTATCTTTAGCACAAGCTAACATTGCTAGCTGCGTTAGCATAGCTACTTAACTCACCAAGAGGTTGATAACGCGGTCAAACTGCCGTCGCACAGGTCCTCGGTTCATCCGTCTCGTCTCCCGGGGTGTTTGCTCTGTGTTTATATCAACATATCACATCGTAGACATTGCATCATTTCCCTCATCTCTCCACTTCGTCTCCTCCTGTCGTCCCTGTGGCGGTGTCAACAAGCTCCGTCCTCGCTGTGAGGTGGGACTTTCTACCTTCTCAACAGGCAACCAATGACAAGTGAGCAGCTTCTGGTCTGACCAATGACAGATGGTCAAATCTGAGAGACTGTGATTGACAACTTATTTCATCCTATTTGACTACCACAGTCTCTCAGATTTGACCATCTGTCATTGGTCAGACCAGAAGCTGCTCACCTGTCATTGGTGAAACAGGGGGGAAAGTGAGCTGCAGTTACTCAGTACTTGTGTGAAATAAGCGGCAACCTACGCGGCAAGAGAGCGGTAGGTACGCTGTAAGTCGCGGGCCGTATTATGTAGTGCTACCAATAATCTAAATTGCGGTTATTCTGAAATTAAATCTAAATTTATTATGCTTAAAGATTTTAAAGATTCAAATTTTAACGGTGAGTAAGTAAGATAATCTAAATCTGAGTGGCCCACTGTTTTTTCTTTTGTGAAAATTAAACTTGCAAACCTCTGAGAGAATACAATCATGGGAACGAAACAAAGCAAACCCTCTGGATGTCTATCTATCCGAGGGACCAGATTACGAAGCCCCAAATATAAAGTACATGACAGATAACTATGGAGAGGAAGCCATAGCCCAATTAGATCTGTGGGTCAGAGAATTTAAATTTCCAAAAATGGGCAGCCTGAGTGTTGAAGAGTTAAAGGCTTTAAATGCGAGACTGCTGCGTCGGAATAATAAAAGCAAGAAGGGAATTAGGATAAATTGGAAAGCTTTTGACATGTGGATGTGTGAAGCAGAGTGTAGGCAGGGCTCCAACAGGACCGTGCCCCGGTGTCTGAAGCTGGATCCAGACCTGGACTCGACTGCACCGTGCCATCCACCTCCACCCCCACCTTCATCGTCACTTCAGGATGTTTCTCCTCATCATCATCATCATCATCAGCAGCAGCTCCCACCCTGCCTGGCGCTCCCCAAGCCCGGGGAAAAAGAACAATGTGAGCAGCCCGTGTCCATGCCATGGACAGTGGCTGGTAAACATGCTGTCTGTGCACAGTCGCCACTGGTATACTGTGTAAGCCTGGACGAAGTCAAGGCTTATGCCATTGAAGCTGTCTTGGCTGCAGAACTGATAAAGAACATGGACAGTGGTGACGGAGGGGGCAGCTGTGGCCGCGACCGCCAACTCCACCCGCGACGCAGGTCTCAGAACCGAGGCCGGGACCATGCCGGCTGCGGACGCGGAGCAGCAGGTCGCGGCAACGAAAGGGGGGGCCGATGCTTTCGGTGTGGCAAGATAGGACACTGGGCACGGTACTGCCCCAATGAGAGGAGAGAGAGGGTGAATTGGGACAGACTATATGGTGGAAGTGCAGGCCGGGACGGGTCTGGTGGAGACACTGGGCCGGCAGCTGGGAGCGCATTGGAAACACGTGAGAACACCTACACTAACACACACACTGATACACAGACACATGCTGCACGCCGTAACACTGATACTGACACTGAGCTCATGCTAGAAACAGTTCAGAGCCTCGAAGCAGAACTACAACACACACAACTAGAACCTAGGTACACAATGATGATAGACATGTTGAAATATCTGGATCGGGTCGAATCCGGGGCCACTGATTCTAGTTAAGCAGCTGTGAATTTGATAATAAATAGCTTAAACTCAGCACCACGTATCAGTAGACAGTTGGTGTGGGAGGGAAGTTTTTAGCTCCACTAAAATGCATTTGATCCTAATTTGGGAAACATTTCAAACATTCATTGCTCATGACAGAAGTCCAGTTTTAAATTGATGAAAAATGATTTATTTGTTTGTTAGGTTTATCTTTGATTTGTACACTAGACGGGGTTGAGTGAGATAAGGGTAGAAAACTATCAATGCTTTTCCACCACCCCGACACACAAATCATGTTACGGGGGAAATCCCCCTGCTCTGTTGTGCTGCAGCTCCGAGCACACACACACACATTGACGTCACATGCCTGCGCTGCAGTACACACATACACTCCTATTATGACAGTAGGAGTATCACTGATTAAATAATGCTAGGCGGGGATTGTTTGAATGCAAATAGGTTATTTTGAGGTAATGTTAAATGTATTGCCTCAACAATCTGAACCACACATCTCATTGGTAAATCCTGCATGTACAAACTTGGAAAATTGGGTAGAGAAGCTAAATGCTTCCTCAAACTAGGAGGCTACAGCTGATCCTCAGGTGCACTTTAAAGAAGTCCTGAGGGCAAATTGCAAATTGTTGAATAATGATGTTGAAGTTGAGGATGAGATCATATTTTTCTTTGACTATCCTAATTTTCACATAGACAAGAAACTGTTTAAATCTGTTGAAGAGATCTCGGAATTAAAAGATATTCTCAGTCATCTCTGGGCTAAAAGTAAGCATGACGTTTCTGATTAAAAACAATTATAAGCCTGTTGTTATAACGATTAGCCTAAATCACACTGTTTTGTCCCTGTTGTAACTACTATCCTCTCAGACATGATGCAAGTGAAGGCATTAGGCCTGTGTATGATGCTTTGTTGAAAGCTGGTGTGATTGTGCCATGTGCTGGTTCTCCAGTGAGAACCCCCATTTTTTCTGGTGCATAAGATTCGACCTGAGGGCGAGCCTGTGGAGTGCAGATTTGTGCAAGACCTGCAGGCTGTAAAAGTTGCTGTGCAGGCCAGGGCGCCGATGGTACAGAATCCGTACACGATTTTGTTTAGAATTCCAACAAATAGTAAATGGTTTTTTTTGTTGTTGATCTTTTTAAACGCTTTCATGTAAGTTTGACAGTCAATTTTGGTTTTGCTTTTTGGTTTGGTGGGAAGGTGTATGCGTTTTGCTCGGTTGTGTCAGGGTTGGTGTAAATCTTCAACGATTTATTGCTTTACTCTGGGGGACAGCCTGGAGCCTCTGGTGTTGCCAGAGAAACGTGCTTTGTTGCAGAATGGTGATGGTATCTTGATTGCAAGTGAGACCAGAGAGAGATGCGTTAAAGCTGCTCTGGCTCTTTTGACCCATCTGGGTAAACAGGGGCACTAGGCCAGCCTGTCCAACATGTAGTTTGTTGCCACAGAGGTCACATCTTGGGTCACATGATCTTAACAGAGGGAGGATCCCCCTCATAAAAAAATAAAAAAATAAATTTCAATTCTGTAAATTCATTAAAGTGATATAATTTTTGGCCATGAGAAGCTAGCAGACAATGGGTCGCTCGTTGTGCAGTAATTTAGGCACCATTCGCAGCAATTGCTTATGGACAAGGCCTAAAGCTCAGACCCTGTCACTTAGGTTTGACACTGACGACTGTGGAGGCTGACAAAGTGTTGTAGTGACTTTAAAGTAGTTTTACAAAGCACCTCCAGTACTTGGACTGACTGACTGCTCATGACCTTTGACCAGGACTGTTGACGAGAAGGAGGGATTCTGACTTCTGTCATGTACTGTTTTAACCCTGTTACTCTCCTTCCAACAGCTGAGGACGGAAAGCCACATGACCATGTGGCCATCATAATGTATGTTTTTCTCCCACAGGCCAGAGTTAAAGGATACTCTACTCAGTATTTTTTTTTTTTTGAAGAGTGTTAATTTTCAGGATGTTGGACATATTTGGGTGAATGGAGACGACTTCAACAGGAAAACCTAAATGATCAGCATTAATTGATATTTCTTTTTGGTTGAACTGCTGGTACCGACATAACAAATTGCTGTGCGAAAGTTCACGTAAACAACATTGACATTTTCTCTCTAGGTGATACCAGGACAGATGCAGCTGCAGTCGCAGCTTCAAGGCTACTTTTGTCTCACGAAGTATGTGTCCGTTGTTTTTCTCTAACACCCCCGTTCCATCCCCACAGTTGTGGCTACCGCTGAGATAGCCAACTTGTTGATATGAGCCTCTCTGGCAAGAGAGGGCCGTGTGGAAAACCAGAGAACAGCAGTCTCTGCTGTTTCCCTTGTTTATGTTTTCTCCACAGTGTGTGAAGTTGACACATGGGTTGAACCATGTGTCAAAAAGGGGGAAGGATGAATGATTGAAGTATGTATGAAATCACTGGCCAGTGTGTGGATGAATGATGTGGTATTGTGCATTCTCGTTGTCTGTTTGTTTTTTTTCCTGTTGTTTGTTTTTTCGTATAAATTTTACCAACAGGTGGAGGTTGCCCTACAGGGCCAGCAGACACAGAGCTGTGTGACTGCAGGTCAGGCGACTACATCGTGGTGAACGACCATGACATCCCTGTAAGCAGCTCGGGTGCGGCCTAAGGGTGGCGACCAGTTTCCTGCTGGTTATCTCCATCACCGCGTGGCTGTCGGTGCTGTTACTGAAGGAGATCTACAACCGCAGGACGAGCAACAACGTCATGACAGATTCACCTCACCCAGGCCACAAATCTACACCACACGCTTTGCATTCTGGTGAAGACATCTGCTGTTACCGTGAGTAACACAGCATCGAGCTGGAGGACAACGTCGGATGCAGGGCAGTGATGAGAGCTGCAAGGGTGCTGACCAACGCAAGCTGCCGTGCTTGCGCTGCCCTGTCACATGACAAAGGTAACTCTGTGCCGTTGAACACCTCTTCCTAAAATTCTGGGGGCAATGATTGCTTTTACCCAGAATGACATGGCCCTGCACTTGTAGTTCACAACCCGACAGAGGAACGGCTGATGATTCAACGCAACTGTTGTGAGTTACGAGGGGCTGAAGGTTTGTTCCTGGAATGTTTCCACAGTTGTTTTGAAAACAACTCCACTTTTCCCAAAGGACCACAAATCCTACTACTCAGAGAAGCGCAGTTTGTTCACTCGGGATCGTGTTACACCCAGAGAGCAGTCTCTGGGTACATCAGCATGTGGACAACCTGTGGTGGCGACAGGTAATGTGGGACGACAACTTGGACATCTTCAGATGTGACCTGATATGGTCGCAGGTTTCAATTCTCATAAACATTGACTTTAGGATCACTCTCACTCTCACAAGAACTACAGAGTTGCGGGATGAGCTCCTTTAAGTTTCCATATTCAGTGTTGATAATTTTTCACATTGAGTGATGTAACCAATAAAGTTGTTTTTTTATGTTTTCAGTTTAAGATAATCACAAAGCACCATGTTTGGTTTTCATGCATTGCTATATGTGTGAGTTTGATGTTTTTGCTTATCTTTAACAGTAGTATTTTATCATTGCTTGTGATTTTGTTTCTACTGCTGGACATGACGGTGATTACTGAAAGTCTGAATTTCACAAACACAGTTTTGATATCTCTGATTGTTTCATGTTTTTGGTTATTCGTACCATTGGTGACATCAGTGGTGGACTGGAATGTAGAGTGGGTTTCCCCCCTTCTGGGGAGGACGATGAGTTGCTTTAACTTTGTATTTTGCCTTAATCATTCCTCACTGATGTGCAACTTATGTTTTATGCGTGTTGTTCTGAACTGTATTGGAGCTGTCATGTCCTGTTGATGTATGAGAGGGAATCAAGCATTAGCCTTGTCACGAAGGGTTAACTCATGGAGAACTGTGTGCCAGGACGTGTGAAAAGAACTGTTACATTTTGTTTTTTTTTATTATTAGTCTAATTACGCTTGTGTAATCAATGTTAGTGATTTCTACTTATAGTTGAACAACGATCATGGTTTTTGGAGATGTTTGATTTATCAGCTTACACCGTATTATGATTTTAATCTTTTTCCTTACGTTTTTTAGTCTCACAGTTTGATTTGATTTGTTTTGTGTTATTCTGGGTCTTCTGCATATTATTTGAAGTAGATTAGTTTAGTATTGATTATGGGATTTTTCCTCATCATATTCGAGGTTTTTCCCCTTTTATCTTAAGTTAAGAGCAGCTAGACGGATGAGTCTTTTACCCTCCTCTTGTAAAGTGAGGGGAGGGGTTTTGGCTCTTCTGTGCCTGTGACCTGGGATCCTCTGCCTGGGGTCTGTAAACTCCCGAGTTGGAGACTGGGGGTGCTGGCGTTTGGCTGGTGCGGGGCAGGGCACCAAAGGTCATGGGGTAGTTCAGTACAAAATTTTCCTGTTTCTTGTTTGGTTTAGCATAAAAATGCTAAAAAGGGTGGAATGTAATGGGAAATTTTGGTATAGCATGTTATGTGCTTTAAGACTAAGGCACAAACATGTTATTCAGGTGAACATTCTTATGCTGACAATTTATGTGGCCTTATCAGGGGAAGCAATATCCACACAGAGCAGGCCCGAGGTCAGGACCTGAAGGATCTCTTTGACACAGTGCCTGTGGGGATTTACCACTCTCACTATCAGGGGGTGAAGCCAGGCATGGCGCCATATATTTTGTCTGTTCAAAGCTTTGTTGAACTATAAGATAGCGTGTCTCTAAACTTCTTCAGCTCACTCACTCACTGACTGTACTCCTGTTAGGTTGTTTGTGTGTGACTCCATTCATGAATGCCTTTTATTAAAACTCAAGAAAGACAGCTGACGTGTCCACTCATCCTTTTTTAATATTTTGGTGAAGGAACAACATTTTTTGCCACCACAAACTGCATGATACTTACCCACTATCAGACTACAAAATTAGAGGGATGCGTCTTGTCACTTTGAAAAGATATGTCCATGTTTAAAGGGTGAGGCCTCAAAATGTGATAAGTTATTCTCTTAAGTGGGAAAACAAAACCCAGACCCATACAATACCTATGTGTTCTCAAAACATATTGATTTTATACTTTAAGCCAATGTGGTGTGATTATGTCATTGGCAACTATGTTATATTTTTTTAATGTAGGTTGCTGAGTGCCAGTCATCTCTCCTTGTCTCCCATCTTCTCCTCACTTCGTCTCCTTTCCTCCACCTCTACTTCTCTCCTTTCCTTCTCTCTTCTCCTCCCCTCCTTTCCCTTTCTCTTCTCTCCTCCTTTCCTGTCTTCCACCTCTTCTTTTCTCTACTCATCGCTGTCTCCCATCTTCTTGCCTTCTCTCTTCTCCTCCCCTCCTCAGTTTGCCTTCTCTCCTTGCTTCCTCAGCTCTTCTCCTCCACCTCTCCTCTTCTTTCTCTCCTCCTCTCCTTGTTGTCTCCCATCTTCTCCTCACCCCTCTACTTCTCCTGTCTTTTCCTTCTCTCTCCTCCTTTCTTGTCCTCCACCTCTTCTTTTCTCTACTCATCGCTGTCTCCCATCTTCTTGCCTTCTCTCTTCTCCTCCCCTCCTCAGTTTGCCTTCTCTCCTTGCTTCCTCAGCTCTTCTCCTCCACCTCTCCTCTTCTTTCTCTCCTCCTCTTTCCTCCTCTCCTTGTTGTCTCCCATCTTCTCCTCACCCCTCTACTTCTCCTGTCTTTTCCGTCTCTCTCCTCCTTTCCTGTCCTCCACCTCTTCTTTTCTCTACTCATCGCTGTCTCCCATCTTCCTGCCTTCTCTCTTCTCCTCCCCTCCTCAGTTTGCCTTCTCTCCTTGCTTCCTCAGCTCTTCTCCTCCACCTCTCCTCTTCTTTCTCTCCTCCTCTTTCCTCCTCTCCTTGTTGTCTCCCATCTTCTCCTCACCCCTCTACTTCTCCTGTCTTTTCCTTCTCTCTCCTCCTTTCCTGTCCTCCACCTCTTCTTTTCTCTACTCATCGCTGTCTCCCATCTTCTTGCCTTCTCTCTTCTCCTCCCCTCCTCAGTTTGCCTTCTCTCCTTGCTTCCTCAGCTCTTCTCCTCCACCTCTCCTCTTCTTTCTCTCCTCCTCTCCTTGTTGTCTCCCATCTTCTCCTCACCCCTCTACTTCTCCTGTCTTTTCCTTCTCTCTCCTCCTTTCCTGTCTTCCACCTCTTCTTTTCTCTACTCATCGCTGTCTCCCATCTTCTTGCCTTCTCTCTTCTCCTCCCCTCCTCAGTTTGCCTTCTCTCCTTGCTTCCTCGGCTCTTCTCCTCCACCTCTCCTCTTCTTTCTCTCCTCCTCTTTCCTCCTCTCCTTGTTGTCTCCCATCTTCTCCTCACCCCTCTACTTCTCCTGTCTTTTCCTTCTCTCTCCTCCTTTCCTGTCCTCCACCTCTTCTTTTCTCTACTCATCGCTGTCTCCCATCTTCTTGCCTTCTCTCTTCTCCTCCCCTCTTCAGTTTGCCTTCCTCCTTGCTTCCCCAGCTCTTCTCCTCCACCTCTCTTCTTTTTCTCCCTCTTTGCCTTCTCTCTTTTCCTCTAGTTCAACATTAAATTCTCCTAATTTGATATATGTCAGTGGTTTACATGTTCATCCTTACTAACTGTGCTTGTGCTCTCTTCTCAGACCACCATGGCTGGTGCAACACCTACACGACTGAAAGTCATCTTAGGAGAGAACAATATTGAAAAGCTGACTCTTGCATCTGGCATCCCAGAGTCACTCGAAGACCTACTCGGCACGATAAAGACCACCTTTGGGTTAAAGGATAACATCAGATTGCAGTATATGGACCAAGATTTTGGCAATGACTTTTTCAATCTGAATTCTACCACTGAACTCCAGAATTTGGGGACAATCAAAGTGATCCACCAAAGTCCACCTTTGATCAGTGACCCTCAGTCCACTTCATCACTGTCTATTTCATTTGAGTCTGATGACGGTGCTTCGTTGGCATCCAATGACACAATTATCCTCTCATCCCCTGAATCTGTGTCATCTCGAACACAACAGTGGCCAGAAGACTTTTCAATTCCCCAATTTTCATATGAGACAGAGTTACAATTAGAGAGGGGGAATACTGAGTACCGTGTGAGCCAAAAAATGTTGACAGTCAGCTCCCGAATGCTGTCTGACATCCTGAAAAGAGTAGCAGAAGAAATTTACCGTTACAAGGCCTATCCAGAGGATGCACATTTCTGCGCAGTTGCAGAGGCCCTAATCAAAAAGCACCCATGTTTGAAAGAACCTGGCTCATTCAATGGCTGCTATGGTTGGAAACAACGACTCAAGTACAAAATGGCTCAGCTCAAAATACAGGGGTGTCCAGAGCTGTGTGTAAACTCCTTGAAATCTAAAGCTACTACAGATGCTTTCCCTGCTAAAAAAGTGAAGAAGCCAAAACGTTCTGAAGCTAACTTTTATCCACCCTTTCCTACTGGTGAGACTCTGGACAGCCAGGAAAAAGTGAGACTAGAACTTCTGACAGAGATCAGGATAAGGGACAATGAAAGGGTCGTCGCAGACAAAATGGCAAACACGTTTGCCTACAGACGGCATGAGGTGGTAAACCAAGAACCAAGTATTCAGGACTTCAGCGACAGATGGCCTGCACTCTTCACGCAGAAAGAGGTAAGAATGGAACCAAAGTGCTGAAAGTCTGTGTGCTTCAGGATTTATTGCAGTTAACTGTCATGAATCGGTCATAACTTGGATGTGGTTGAGATTTTATAACAATGAACTTGATGACAGAATTTACATTTTGAATTTCCACATGTGTTGTACTTGTTGGGATATAGACATTTTGACATACAGAATGACAGTTGCAGTTGCATTTTATTCCATAATACTAATATCTAATATAATATCTACTGTCATTTGTGTTTTGTTTTTAGATAAATTCAGAGTTCCAGAGGCTCATGGCTGTTCCTCTTGAGGGGAAGTTCATGGCCCAGTTAGACATGCTTTCAGATCAGGTGATTAAAGTGATTCGTGCCAGAGGAGGAGCAACACGGCAAAAGACTGCCAAGATTATGGACACATTGGACCAGGTAAATCTGTACCATATACTGAGAGACGTCGTAACTAAGAGGGCTGTCAAAATATACCTGAACCCTTCATAAATACATTAATATGGGCAGGCCAATGTTTATCATGGCTTTCATTTGTATGAATGTTGTTAGCGACTCAAAAACTACACCACTGAACTCATCCTCCTTTCTTTCTATAATGAAGCTCTGGGTTTGACTGACTGTTTTTAAATAAAGTATGTGTAAGAGTTAAGCAATAAGAGTACGGATGTCTGTCTTGAAATTTACAACTTAAAATTAATAAACATTTGTTGTTCTAGGCTGTGGACATTAATCTTAGGAGGGAATGTGTGCTGAAAGCGCTCACCATCTTCCTGGGAGAAGAGGCAGATGACCTTATCAAAGAATATCTTGTAAGTTTCAACAGTTTATATGTCAGCACATCTTGTCAAAGGGACAGAAAAAACTGAACTGTTAGAAGAAAAACAACAACTGAACCATAGTTGGATTTTTGACATGTATTTATTATCATGGCCATATTTCTCCTTCCCATCTCCTCTCTACTGCTCATTTCCTCTTCTTCTCCCATCTCCTCCTCTTTTCCTTCCATCTTCTCCTCATCTCCTCTTCTTTTCCTCCCATCTGCTCTTTGCTTTCTCTCCTCTCTTTGTCTCCCATCTTCACCTCATCCCTTCTTCTCCCCCTTTCTCGTCTCTTAGCCCCCTCTCTTCTACTTTCTTTTCCTTCTCTCTTTGCCTTTGTCTCCTCTTCTTCTCCTCCTCACCTCTTCATCTCTCTTTGCCTTCTCCTAGATTTAGTGTAAAAAAGAGAGATTTTTGTTAGTTGTTTTTTAGAACACCCATAACACCTGAACCATGGTTTGATTGCTGACATGTATTTATTATCATGACCATATTGGACATTATGTAATTCCCAGCAACAATACACAACATATTGGATTGAATATTTTTTATTTCAGTAAGATTATACAAGTTCAAAGCAATAGTTTGACATGTTGGAAATCTTATCTTTCTGGGTTACAATTAGATTACCAGATGATACACCTCTCTCTGCTGTTTCTGGTGTGTAATGACACTAGTGCTGACCCCAAAAAAATCGAAGCCCCCGCCCTAGATGGCACCCAGCCAAGAAATAGCCCAGCACATAACACATATTGGTACATCACCCAAACACTTCATCACAGTAAGAAGTGAGGCTAATGATGATTTGTTTGTGTCCGGTACCCCTCTATAGGACTCTGAAGGAGAAGATATTCAGAGGGACCTGGAGCAGCTCACTATGGCAGTCTTTGTGATTCGGAAGGAGGGAGAAGGATTGGAGGAGCCACCTGCCGACATCAGCATCGTCATTGAGGGCGTGCAAGTGTTACATGAACTGACTTCAGTTGCCTCAGCTTGTGCCATGCTTCTAGGTTTGATTTATGCAATCAACCTAGCTTATCCAAAACCCTTCCGCTTCACTTTTGAAGTGCTACAGAAAATCTTCATGGAGCTTGATCAGCACAAGATGTCCCCCAAAGTCCAACATCTGTATAACAAACTTATAAGCTCCAAGTAACGACACACAACGATGACCAACAAATGGCCTTGTGCCAAACTGTGAAGGAACAATGGTGTTTGGACATTCAAGTCTAGTCTCTTTCAGATGTTGGGCCGTTTTAATGCTCCAAGAGACAATGAATACACTCAAATATTCCTCAAACAACAATTTAAAGTGCTTTTACACATACTTCGTAATGGGTATGTTTTTTTTTCCCAGGCAT
This sequence comes from Trachurus japonicus, assembly GCF_045865225.1. Taxonomy (NCBI): domain Eukaryota; kingdom Metazoa; phylum Chordata; class Actinopteri; order Carangiformes; family Carangidae; genus Trachurus; species Trachurus japonicus. The sequence goes on from NC_140919.1 coordinate 21,565,871, forward strand.
AATTTCCTGTGTATTCCTATATTCTTCCATTTGTAGGGAAAGGTAGAATTTCAGTTTTAATGTGTTCAGTTTTACAACAAACTGTTGTGACAGTGTGTAACAGTGTTAAATACAACTCTAAAAGAGGTGTTCATATTTTTTCATCTCCATTGGTCAGCTACATGTACAGATGCACAATATTCATTGGGTGTAGCTGAAGAGGAGTTTCTGAATACTCTTAGGGCAATTTGTGATAACAGTCTGTGTTGAAATTGTTGGACATATTTGTGTAATACTTTGTTGCACTATTTTACACTTTGCCAACAGGTTTGTGGTCCAGTTACTTGTGCATTTTGTGCATATGTGTTTTTAAAAGGGACAAATATTTTTTTCATCTCCATTGGTCAGCTACATGTACAGATGCATAATATTCATTGGGTATAGCTGAAGAGAAGTTTCTGAATACTCTTAGGGCAATTTTTCATAGTTGTGATAACAGTCTGTGTTGAAATTGTTGGACATATTTGTGTAATACTTTGTTGCACTATTTTACACTTTGGTTTGTGGTCCAGTTACTTGTGCATTTTGTGCATATGTGTTTTTAAAAGGGACAAATGTGTTATGTGTTGGCCCAAAAGCTGTGTTGATGGCCATAAAGTTAATGGTTTATTACATTTATACAATAAACTATTTAAAAAAAACATTGGATTTTGATTTTTTATTAAAATATTTTCATCCTACTTAAAATTGTAATTTTAGTATTTATTAACCAAACTGAAATTTCATTTTAGGGTTACTACAAAAAGTAATTTACACTAACTCATATTATTAGGTTAGAAAAGAGTAATATTTTACTTTGGGGTTATGTAAATTATTTAGTTGGAAAAACTGAAAACTTTAAGTTGACTTACCTTAATTTTAAGTTAGAGTAATGCAAAATCTTGATTTGAGAACAATTAATTTATTAAGTCCATGTGACTTAAATCCATCGTGTTAATCTAATTCAATAACTTAATTTCAAACAACTTAATTCAATCAGGTGTTACCAATTGAAACAATTCAATTAAGTTGGTCCAACTATTTTCTTTTTTCAGTGTATTATTATTGTTTCATTTCATCTGAAGTCACTTATTGGTTTATTGTCACTGTTACCATTTTATTTTATTATTTTATCCTGCTAAGTAGAATAAGAAAGAGAAACACACAATGACTTGAGGTTGCGGTAAATGGACACAGGGTGGCAGCACTTACCGGCGGCGTCACTGGGACTGTTTGCAGTGCATCGCGGAAGTGAAGCTCATAATCCGATGGACTTGGAGAATGAGCAGTAGCTGTCCTGTTTCTCTTATTGCTGTCCTGTGTTTCCAGGTTGGTTATTAACTTTTTCTCGGACTTCAGATGTTTATAAGATCATATGAATCCCCGGTGATGTGTGGTAAAGAAGCTAGAAGCTTGTTAACTGGGCGTTCACACCAAAAGCGACCGGAGCGACCGTGGCGACCAGCTGCCATTCATTTTCAATGTACACTGGCGACGAGGAGCGACCGGCGGCGGGAGCGGCGGGAGCGACGCGATGGGAGCGACGAGACGAGAGCGATGAAAGTTGGGAGAGATTGAACTTTATGCAAATGAGCAGCGGCGTGACCGCGGCGACAGCCAATAGCGGACTGGGATTCTCACAGCCGGAGAAATTGAGAGAGCCTGAATGGACACATCTGCAGCACAGCTTGAAAGTCCCGCCCCTTTGGTCGCTTGGTGCAAGGGCCTGCTAGAGCTGACAAGCGACGCGATAGGAGCGGCCAGGGCGACTACAGGCGATTTAATCGCTTTCGGTGTGAACGCACAGTAAGTGTGTAAACAACGAAAGTGCCACGGTACGAGGCTGTTGTAGTGGCTAAAATGGCGTCCGTCGCCGTAGTCAAATGTTTACTTCTGTGTTTACTTTCTTTTGGCTCCTCGGCATTTGTGGGGTAATACTGTGCGTGTGGAAATAAGTGTGTGTGTGTGTGGTACATCATTCTGAAACGAGCATTTATGGGCTGTTATGTGTGAAAAGTATTATTATTATTGTGTATAGTGTTGAAGCTAATGCTAAATGTGCAGGTTAAGACCAGCTACGGCTGCAGCCCTGGTTAAAGGTGCGCACGTAAAATGTAAACAATGATATGGTTCGAGAGTTTACGGGTTAAAACAGTAAGTTATGGGCCAGCCATGTTTATTATTTAGGTTTGTGTACATGCAGTGTAAATGTGAGATAGTTAACTTGCAAGAGAGATTCATTCTCTTATATTAAGTGAACACTTACTTTTATGTACTTAATGTACAATTATTACTCTTGTGATGAGAGGACAGAGAATGTGTGTTTGAGAGGAAAGTGATTACATTATTGATAATAGAAGACATGATTAATGATAAATAGACAACATGATTACAAGGAAAAATGTTTATCTTTGGTTTAATACAAGTTTATTTCATAAGGAATATGTGAGAAAATATACATTTATGTGAATGTTATCTAAATATGGTTTATATACCAGTGCTTTAATGCAAACAAAATAACAGAAATGATTCATGATTGCAGTTTAAAGTTTAACATGAATGTGAGAATAAATATAATCCGATGGACTTGGAGAATGAGCAGTAGCTGTCCTGTTTCTCTTATTGCTGTCCTGTGTTTCCAGTTTCCAGCACTCCAGTCAGGATTATCTATATATCTGTCGGCGGCCTAGCTGGGACCCGCTACACATAGATCCTGTGCGTGCAATGTGCCTTTTTGTGTGTGATGCTTTCCACTGAGAATCAGTCGCATAAAGCTGCTTTCTGTTGGTAAACCACTAAGTTACAAAGGCTATAAATGCTTTTACTTGAAATTTTACTGCCCAGTGTGGTAACAACACCAGAACAGATACTGTATATGACAGACTGAAGAGGCTTTTGTCAATAGGATATAAAACAACATAAAGAACACCTACACTCAGTGTGCGTGTGTGCATGTGTGTATAAATCCTTGAGTAAATAAATGCTCTGACCATGCGCTTCAACTGGTAGTAATAGTTCTAAGTTCAATCTTTACTTTATTTTTGTTATATTTTTGTTTTATTTTGCCAACTGGGTATTTGTGGAGAGAGGAGTTTGTTCAGGAGGCAAGCTTGTGGTGGTGGAGAGATGCGCAATGAAGATAGTAGAGGCCATTCTGAACAACTCAGATCATCCACTTCATAACACCTTGATGGACCACAGAAACGGCGGTGGTGGACGGCTCCTCTCTCTTCACTGCAGGAGGGAGAGATAGAGAAGATCCTTTGTACCTACAGCCATCAGGCTTTTTTAATTCTTCTGCAAATGGTAAATGAGCTGCCAGACACACGAGTTACCCTTTGGGGATTAATAATGTAATTCTCATCTTATCTTATCTCAAATGCAACATCTTGGATATTGCTTTATCCGCTATTTCATGCTATTAATTTTGAGCTATTAATCTATTTGTTTGAAATGTGTTTGGTTTATGAATGTGAACTAAAATGGAACTCATGCGCCTGTGTTTACACATGCTTAAAATGCTATTCAAAATAGCAGGAGCTCTGGTTCGTGAGTCAATAGTGTTTCATGCAGTGTTGTCATCTTTGAAAAGCTAACTGAGCCAGGATTACTTGAAGGTTTAGCATATAACTTCTTGATGTGTTTGGGAAAGCTGATACTCTGCTAATATGTCTGTTTACGTTATGGTATGGTAACTGGAAAAATGTGATCCAAAGGAAAACGCTACTGTTACTGGTCCCACAGTTGGTATTAAAGCAGTGATGATGATGAAACATATCATCCAGATTTATTCAACAATTGGTTTTTCACTCACTCTGAGGTTTTGCCTTTGGGAAGGCTTTTAAGTCAAATACCCTCGTGGCCAGCGGTATCTTATCACTAACACTCTTTGTCTCTTTTGGTGAAATGTCACATTAATTCATTATATCTTTCACAGTTTCCTTCTCTTTCTGAGTCAAAGCATTACTGTAACAAATCTAATTCCACCCTTTTCTTCAAACATAATTGCATTCAAAGCTTATGAACTCAGCTATTTGGAAAATATTGGAGAGATTAGTTATCTCTCAAGCAAAAATGTCAAGTGAATTGCATGTGACTGCATTTTTAACCACACCTTGAACTGCAGTCTGGACTTGAACAAGTTTCAAGTATGGTTAAAATCATTGACCCAAAGGCTAAATGAATCAATGTGTGTGATTCAGTGCTACAACTGAACATCGGTTAGGTTGAAGAGAAAATATTCTGGGTTAAATGCTATAGTTTCACATCCTGATCATCACCTGATCTTCCCCACAATACATGGTGAAAAATGCACTATGACACAGCTGCTCTGCAAAAAAAAAAAAAAAAAAAAAAGAAAGTAAGATGCAGTCACTGAGGTAAAGTTATAAACTTGCCTTTTTTTGTTTGTGTTCACAGTTGATCTTGTTATAACCAAGGGGGCAGTTGTCGGTCTGAGAAGTGAAGCTCACTTCCGCGTTCAAAAAAACTGCAATCCCCTCGGATTCCTCTGGGGGCTGGTGTCAGAAGGGAGCATTCCCCATAGACCCCCATGTTAAAATCGCCGACTTTACATCCTCAGTAAACATGTTAAAAGCCTGGTGTCAGAACGTTTTTTCGTCTCAATCGATAGTTTCTACCCCTGCACACACTCTGAGGGGGGTGAATTTTTTTTTAACTCTACAGTTTTACTGTTATTAGGTTAAAACTCTGGCCAATTAGGGCGCGGAAACGTTGAGTGACAGGTCCGAGCAGCTCCGTGGACAGCTGCTTCGAGGCCAGTGGGCGGGTTCTCGGCCGGCCAATCCAACATGGCGCTGTTCAGGCCGCCATATTTGAGTCACAAAAACGACTCCCCAAAACCAATGGGTGACGTCACGGACGCTACGTCCATTCTTTTTACAGTCTATGGTTATAACCTGTCAGCATGTTTCATGATGTGATTCTATTTCAAAATGTAGTATGTATCTGTGTCTGTGTGTGATGAGCTCAGCAGTTGTTGATTCAGCTAAATGTTTGATCCGAGGAACTCTTTCTCTTCAGACTCAATCATTAATGAAACACACACACACACACTTCTGATGTACAAGCTGCTGTAGAATCAGATGCAAAATTGCACCCCTCCTTTCCTGCCTGTCAATCACACCACAGAAACAGTAACTCCATCTTTTATGGAACAATCTGATGAAATGCCCTCGTGCTGATACTGTATGTTCACACGCACGCACGCACGCACACACACACACACACACACACACACACACACACACACACACACACACACACACACACACACACACACACAGACATACACACACACCATTCACGCTCCGGCTCCACCTCCTCCTCCCCTGCTGCCCCGGCTGCTGCTGCTGCTCCTGCTCCGGCTCCTGCTCCGGCTCCACCTCCTCCTCTCCTGCTGCCCCGGCTGCTGCTGCTGCTGCTCCTGCCACTCTTGCCCTGGCTGCTGCGTTCTACCTGCTGCATCTGGTTGTCTTGCTGTCCGAGGTCTGCTGCTGCTACATCTCCCAGTGGTAATCCAACCTGTTGCTGCCTGCTTCATTGCTGCTCTACACTCTGCTGCTCTGCTAGCCCTCGGCTGGCTAGCCCGCTAGCTTAGTTGGCCTATTTCTCTCCCTCCCTAGCCCCTGCCCTGGTTAGCTTACCTGCTACCCAGGCCTGTCTGCTTCTCTCCTCCATCTCCTCTCTCTTGTCTCTCTCATCTTGCCTTGCCCAGCCTCTCTTTCTCGTTCCCCCTATTCTGGCTAACTAGCCTGCAACCTTACCTCTCCTAGCCATCTGGCACTCTCTCCTTTACCGGCCAGCTATTCTATGCTAACGGTAGCTAATGCTAGCTAGCCCCGGACTGCTACTTGCTAACCTACTGTTGGCTACGATACTGGCTGTCACCAAACTCCTTTTACACGGACTATGGACTAACACTTACGCGTCTATGGACATACATCCAGTGGGTGAGTGTACTGCATCTCAGACTGCTATCGGTGCAGTTATGTGCTAACTTTGCCCAAGTTAGTTGGTCATGGACTGCTGCTCGCTGGCTGCTCGTTAGTGGCTAAGCGGCTACCGGTCACGGACTATCCGTTCACGGTCTGCTGTCCGCTAGCTAGCCGTTAGCAGCCCATCTGGCTAACACTAGCGGCTCAGCATCTGTTTTTGTGGACTATCTCGGTATTTCATGGACTATCTGTAACTTGTGCTGTACTATCTGCGGTCTCGACATGGCTTGCTGTTATCTGCTCTCTGTTTACCTGGTATTCATTGTCTCTCTCCCGCTCTCTCCCTCTGTTGCATGCTCGGAGGAGATGACTCCTTGGGGCTTTTCTCTCTCTCTCTGTTCACCAAACAGTGCAACAGACTCTTCCAGTGACCACAACAGTGACTTTGCTTCTCTGCTGCTTACAATGTCTCTGGGGTTACCTCCACTTGCAAACTTCTCTATCCCTCTTCTGTCTTCTTGCCATGCTATGAGCCTGCTTCGCAACATGATTCTGTTACCATCTAATCTGCCTGCTTATCTCAAATGTAAAAACAGTGATTCATCTTCTCTTTGCCGTGCTCTGATTGTGTTACTACTAATGATTTCTGGTAATGTGCATGTAAACCCTGGTCCCCCTGACTTTGTTCCCTACTCAAATGGACCTCAGTCCCAAAATCTCTGCTTCAACGATTTTTGTAATAGAAATTGTATAGGTTTTTTACACGTAAATGTAAGAAGCTTGGTGCCAAAAATGGACCAGCTCAAAGTATGGGTGGAGTCCTCCAATCCCCATGTCCTTGTTATAACGGAGACGTGGCTTCGAAAATCTGTCCCTTACCCTGATACCAACATTACTGGCTATAATCTATTTCGCCAAGATAGATCTTCTAAGGGTGGGGGAGTAGCGATCTACTCTAAAGAACATTTACACTGCTCAGTGGTATACTCAAAGTCTATCCCAAAACAGTTTGACCTCCTGGTTATTCAGATTAGGCTAGCACACAATCTTTCTATCACCGTGGCCGGCTGCTATCGCCCTCCTTCCGCTCCTGCATGTACTCTTGAGGCCCTGAGCTGTGCATTAGCACCTTTCACTAAGTCCGAGTTTGTTCTGCTCGGGGATCTCAACTGGGACATGCTTAAGCCTCCAGAGAAAGTTACACTCCAGCTCGACTCTCTCAATCTTCATCAAATTATTACCCACCCGACCAGGCTTAACCCAAACTCTCCAGATAAGGCTACTCTGCTGGATCTGATTCTCACCAACACTCCCCATATGTATCATTCTGGTGTGTTCTGTAGTGACCTCAGTGACCACTGTTTTATAGCTTGCACTCGTAAAAACACCCCTGCTAAACAGCCCATAACTATCAGTGTTAAACGCTCACTAAAGCACTTTAACACTGAAGCTTTTCTTCATGATCTGGCTAACATTAATTGGCACAGAGTCAGCCTAGTCTCCACTGTAAATGATGCTTGGCCCCTGTTCAAAGAGCAGTTCAGTGCTGTGGTCAACAAGCACGCCCCCCTTAAGAAATTTAGAATAAAAAATCGTCACAGTCCCTGGTTTACCCAAGAGCTCACATCCCTTCTTAAACAAAAAAATGCTGCATGGGGACAAGCTCGCCTATCGAAGTCCCCTTCTGACTATCTTAGATTCCGGCAGCTTCGCAATAAGGCCACACAAGCTGTACGACAGGCTAAATCTGGTTATTTCAAGGCACAATTTGCTCAGTGTAGCTCTGATCCCAGCGCCTTCTGGAAAACTGTAAGAAAACTCCAGAACAAACCTTCATCCCTGCCCGTTTTGCTCAAAACAAACAATCTTGTTATTTCGGACAAGACAGCTATGGCAGACACTTTCAACAGCCATTTCACAAAGTCTGGCTCTGTCTCTGTCTCTGCGCATACTCAGTCCAAATGCTCTACTATACCGCCATCGACAGCCCATAGTTCCTCTCGAACTCCCTCCCCACACAGTTTCTCTCTTCGTCCACTTGCTGAGTTTGAGGTTCTAAAGGAGTTATCTGCGCTAGACCCTCATAAATCAGCTGGGTGCGATGATCTTCCTGCATTTTTTATTAAAACCGCGGCTCCCATCATTGCTGCACCCATAACTGCAATCTTTAACCTTTCTCTCGACACGGCTGAAATACCCTCAGACTGGAAAGAAGCCATTGTCCTCCCTCTGTTCAAGGGTGGTGAGCAGTCCGACCCAAATAGCTACAGACCTATCTCTATTCTGCCATGTTTGTCTAAGGTATTTGAGAAGCTTGTGAACAAACAGCTCACAGACTTCCTTGCCGTCTCTGGTATTTTATCCGATGTACAGTCTGGTTTTCGAGCCGGGTATGGGTGTACAACAGCTACTTTAAAAGTGTTAAATGACATCACCTCTGCCCTAGACTACAAACAATACTGTGCTGCCATTTTCATTGACCTTGCCAAAGCCTTTGACTCTGTTGACCACTCTATTCTTATCAGCAGGTTGAGCAGTATCGGGATCTCAGATCACTCACTGGCCTGGTTCTCTCACTATCTCTCCCATCGGGTGCAACGTGTAAGGTTTGGCAACTCACTTTCTCACCCCCTCCCAGTTACTAAAGGTGTCCCTCAAGGCTCTATACTTGGCCCTTCACTATTTTCCATTTACATCAACAATATTTCCCAGGCTGCTGGTAACTCACTCATTCATCTTTATGCTGACGACACAATCCTTTATGCCTATGGTCCATCTCTCTCCTCTGTCCAAGCCACACTCCAGGATAGCTTTCTCCAGGTACAGCAGGCTCTATCATTATTAAAACTCTCACTCAACACATCCAAAACAAAAGCCATGTGGTTTCACCGGAAGGGCACTCCCTCTCCGTCTCCACTAATCATCTCTACCTGCGAGGGAGCTATCCTGGACCATGTCTCTGCCTACAAATACCTCGGCATCTGGTTAGACTCCACGCTATGCTTCTCACACCACATTTCTCAACTACAGGCTAAGGTCCGGGCTAAACTTGGTTTCCTTTATAGACATCGTCTCGCCTTCACTTCCTCTGCTAAACAGACTCTCATTAAATTGACAATTCTCCCTACACTCGATTTCGGTGACACCATCTATCGCACTGCTTGTAAAGGCACTCTTGCTAAACTGGACACACTCTATCATTCTGCTATCCGTTTTGCCACTAACGCCCCTTACAATACCCACCACTGTAGTCTTTACTCCCTGGTAAACTGGCCATCACTTCACACCCGCCGTCAGATCCACTGGCTCACTCTCATTTACAAGACCCTTCTTCAACGTACACCCCCCTACCTGTCTTGCTTGCTGCACCGACTTCCTGTCACATACAACACTCGGTCCTCCCATCTCATTCTGTTAACAACTCCTAAAACCAGATCTACATCCGGCCTTGCATCTTTCCAGTCAGCTGCTGTCTCTGACTGGAATGCATTACAAAAACACCTTAAACTGGATAACTTCATCTCCATCCCGGCCTTCAAAGACGCCATCTCACACCTTTTTACAGATCATTGCAGCTGCTTCCCTACTATTTAACTACTCAACCATCTAACCCTTTTCTTCAGTTTCTGCTTGTTGAACGCCCATACCTACCGCCGTTGGCCTAGGCCACTTTCTGTGACACACTGCTCGCTTATGAATCCTGTAATATCTGTAACAGACATTTACTCTCTTTTATGCTTGTAATAATCTTGTCTTCTATGCTTGAATATCCTTGTTATTAACTTTTATGCCTTGTTTCTGCTAAATGTTTGTATTGTTGTGTATATTTGCTATTGTCTTTTAACCTATCTTTTCTCCCTCACAGCCCCCCCTCCTCCCCCTCCCCCTCAAGAAGCTTATGCCTCTTGTCAGGCCATCATTGTAAATAAGAACATGTTCTTAATTGATTTCGCCTGGTTAAATAAAGGTTAAATAAATAAAAAAAACACACACAGACATACACACACACACACACACACACATACACACAAATCTCACTCCACTTTCATGACGGCCTCTTCCAGTATAAAATAAAAGGTCAGGGCTATCACAGTTCAACAGACAGCCCTCTTGTTTCAAACAGGACCTTGTTAGCCTCCTGCCACTTGACTCACCTCACAGCCAGTGCTTCAACATGAGTGGCCCACTGCCGCTCACTTCATACAGCCAACTCAGCAGGATACAGCAGCAGCAAAAGGAGAAGGCATAAAGTTGAAGTTAAGCTTGATTCAAAGTAGCATTAATTCATAAGTAATACATATCGCTCTCTGTACAATATTCCATACATTTTTTTAACCTTTTCACCCTACAGCATTCAAAATGTGGGATGGCGCTCATCTTTACCAGATACACTCACAAACCACTTTATTAGGAACACACCTGCTTATTGATGCTGCTTATTTGCACAATTATTTGCATTGATGCAATTATTTATTATTCAGTCGTTTAGCCATGTGGCAGCAGTACAGTGCAAAGTAAAGTGCAGATACTGGACCAGATATTCAATTAATGTTCACATTAAACAACAGAAAAATGTTGGTAATTGCATTGACTTTGACTGTGGTTGTGATTGTTGGTGCCAGACCAGTGTCTAGGGTTGACACGAGGTGATGCAAAGAGCAAAAAAACATCTACTGATGTCCATTTATGTTGATGAGAAAGTTGAAAGGGGAATGGCCAGCCTGGTTGGAGGTGACAGAGACGCTATACCCTCGCTCATATAACCAGTTTTTCTATCTGTAGTGAGCAAAATAGTGTCTCTGAATTAGTAATAACATGTCCAACCTGGAGGCAGATGAGCTCCAGTGGCAGAAAACCATGTTGCTCCTCCTGTCGGCCAAGAGCAGACCTCTGAGGCTGCAGTGGGCACAGACTCCTCAGAACTGGACAGTTGAATACTGGAAAAACAGAACACACATCTGATTGATTAAGTGGATTCCTGCTGAGACAGCAGGTGGTGGTGTAATGGTGTGAAAGATCTTTTCTTGGCACACTTTATTTACCGTTTAACCAAAGCCGGCCTCTCAAGGTATTGCTGCTGATCACGTGGATCCTTTTATGGCCATAATTTACTTTCTTCTAATGGCAACTGCCAGAGTAAAAATGTACCATGTCACAAAGCACCAGCACTGTGAAACCAACTGACTACCCTGTGTAATCCAGTACATAAGAAAGTGGCTCTGGTTTGAAAGGAAGTTGAGGGCCAACACAGAACGGATATGGTACTGGAAAGTGTTGTAAAATGTCTAAACTTGTATTACAATGATGCACTGAAAAAAGTGAAACAAAGCTGTTGTTCATTTAATGTGTTTGTTTTCATTCCAATAAATAAAAAAAAATTACATTGCTCAATTAAACTAAACTTTCTTGTTTATGTTTATGGTTGAATCGAATTTTTTTTACTTTACTACAACGTAAACTGACAGCGAGGCACCAAACTGATTTTTTTTATTTTAATCAAAGCATTTTTATTAGACTGAGTGATTTGCGCATGCGCATTCTCTGGCATTCTTTAAAAATTCTGGCGGCAATTGTACTTCCGCCTTCAATCCTCCATCACAGAAGACGTGGTGCTGAAGAGAAAAATATTAGGCTCACGGCATTGTGGCAACGTTAAGGTAAGTCATTCCGATTTTTAAAGATGACTGGACGTAAACTTTAGTCCCCAGATAGAGAGGCTGTCTTAAGTTAGGTTTTTAAGTTCGGGTGTGCGCCGTCGCCGTTGTGTTGGCGAGGCCGAGCGGAAGTTTTATGGGTCACCGGAGCTCTGGAGAGGAGTCTGGCCGCCATGGTGCGGGTTATGTTCAGTTCGCGTTAATTTTACTGTATTTGTGCTTGAAAAACGTAGTTGTGAACCCATAAACGGCGCTCTCTCCCAGTATGACTTTGCTTTTACTGAGAGCTGGAGTCAGACGTAGCGCCTGGACAGACAGACCCACGGACAGATGTCGCGGACTTAACGGTCGTCACAGGCAGCAGACAGGCAGGTGAAGGAGCGATACGGGGAGAGAGGATGGTGATTGAGAAGGCAGATAAGCTATTTAATTTTTCAGCAAATGTTCTTGTGATTTATGGATAGTGGAATAAATATTATACTGGCGCCGTAACGTAAACGTGCGGGGTCGTCCGCTGGGGGGGGGGGCTGTCCATGGTTATGCTACTTGACCAAAAGTCTCTTGAACAATCAAACAGAGACATATGGACTGTGAATAGTCAAAATACAGAGGTTATCATGACGTGAATCCTATGTTGCTGTGTAAAAAAAAAAAGACCGTTGATTCGGTTGAAACCCGGCTTTATGGGCGGGGGCGGGGGTATAAGTTACATTACAGCCAACTGAACTGTGTAATAGGCTAATGAAGCAACATAAGTTATGTTTTGTCGGTTTTTTTTAAAAAATTTCATAGGCATAGTAAATCTGATTTAAAAAGAACAATTTTAAACTGTATTAGATGTAAGTTCATGTAACATTGAGAATATCCAACATTAAAACGTGTTTTTCTCTTTTACCTAATTTAAGGAGAACAGCCACAAGATCTACTTGCAATGAAGACATATTGGCAAGATGGCCAGCACTTTTTCAGATGGAAGAGGTATGTTTTTAGATGTAAGGCACCTTAGAGAGAGGAGAGGAACTTAAAGCAGAAGTAAGCGATATTTTTGTGTTAATATAAGTCTTAAATAGTTCTATCTTCCGACAGCAATCACTTACATAGAGTGTTTGGTCTGAAACACGGGTCTGTCAGTCACTCTGCTCTGCTCTGCTGCTGTAAGCCGAGGAGAAAACATTCCTCGTATCCTACAAGTTTTATCCAATGAGGAGAGAGAACGGCATGAAGGGCTGTGTGTGCAGCCAAGGGATGCGCCTGAATGTGGTGTTGTAGGGACGAGGACCAATAGATCCATGACGGGGGCTGACAAAAAGTTAACCAAAACTACCGGATCGGTTGCTTCTGCTTTAATATATTTATTAATGCCATTAAAGCAGAAGTAAGTGGTCCGGTCGTTTTCGCTAATGCTGCGTTCCAGGCAGGCTTTTGAAATCGTAAATTACAGCTTCAAGTCACAACTTACGACTTTGTAGCGTTCCAGGCAACCCACTCGTGTTTTTCCGACCTGTTTTACCGGTGAAAGTCACTATAACGGCCACTCGTAACTTCTGACCGGTGAACTCGTACCAGATCGAACTGGTACGACTTCACGGTCGAAAAATACGAGTTTCCTTGAACGCACCATAACAGTCCTTGTCCCTACGTCGCCACATTCACGGCGTCCCTTGGCTGCACACACAGCCCTGCATGCCGTTCTCTCTCCTCATTGGATAAAAACTGTAGGATACGATGAATGTTTTCTCCTCGGCTCAGAGCAGAGCAGAGTGACTGACAGACCCGTGTTTCAGTCCAAACACTCTATGTAAGTGATTGCTGTCGGAAGATATAACTATTTAAGACTTATATTAACACAAATATATCACTTACTTCTGCTTTAATTAGACATTCAGGTGATTTTTGAAACTTCAAAACTTAAGTCTTTACAGAAGATAATTTATTTAATACACTTTCTGCATGCTCTGTTTTTGTTTCTCCAGATTAATGCTGAGTTCGGGATGCGGGTGACAACAGTTCCCTTGGAGACAAAGTTCTTCGACAAGGACACATCGAAACTGCTGGAGGTCATCAGGAGCAAGGGAGGACGTGTGAAAGAGCAGGCCAAGGCAACTTTGCAGGTTTTAGACAAGGTATCTATGTATGAGTTGGTTCTCAGTGAGATCCATAGTTGAATAGTTGGGGTGTATGTGCTTTTAATAATACCTATTCTTCCTCAGACCGTGGACATCACAAAGAGAGTGTATCTTCAAATCTTTGATGGGTGAACCTGTTCATCACCATTAAAGAATGTCAGGTAAGGGCATCTCTCTCACTAACACAGACATATACCAACTTTTGTTTTGAGATTCAACATAGCACTATATATATTTTTGGGTAATAAACATTCCTCTAATTTGTCTCTCTCAGCCTGGTGTTTTGCTGCACTTTGTGTAAAAAGAGTTCAGTGGAGCCAGAGCTCAGTGGGCTCAGAGCTCGGACCACTTCCGTCCCTCCTCCCTCTCTGCCCATTCAATACAATTAGATTCTTCAAACTACTCAACTGTTACACTTGCAACATGCATAAACATACATTTTTAACATTTCAACTGCCTTGAGTACTTGAATTAATCACCATTCATCTCTTGGCTTACAAATTGTACTTTTCATTGCTTCAGCAGTTTGTTCAGTGGATTCAGCATTGCTTCAACAATGGTGTTCAGCATTGACATGCATTGTCTTCAGGAAATGCTCATTCTAATTGTTCTTATTTGTTTTTTGTTTTTCTGTGTGTGCAGGATATGCAGGAAAATGAAGCAGCCATGGCAATCATCAGTAGAAACGAGGACATTAAAATCGTCATTGACGGAACAGAGGTCCTCAGAGAGGTGCCCACAATAGCAACGCCTGTGTGCGGCCATGTTCTTCGGGCTCACCTACGCTCTCAACATAAAATATCCAAAAAATCTGCAGTACACCCTTGACTTTGTACCCTTTTATCTGGGGTTGGTGTCTAATCCTGAACCTGAATCCTGAGTTGATCTACTCTGAGATAGGAAACCCAGTTTGACTCAGAGTTTTCACTAAACCTGCTTTGTGAAACGGACCCCTGGAGACCACTGATTTGCTTATTGCAGATTTTTCAGACCAACAGAGGGTCAGGAGCTACATCACATGTTTGCAGGTTATGGAACTGAGGACATCGGCACACATCACTTTTTATTTTAAGGAATAATTCCTCTCTGACTGTATTACATTCCATTTTCAAATGGTTCCATTGAAAAAATTGTGCCCATATGCTGTGTGTTCACTTGAAAATGCATGTCTTGATTACCTTTTGTATTTCAGAGAAAATAACTGTTATGGTTGAGAAGCACTGTTCTATGTTAGTACAATATGGGGGAAAAAATGTAGTGATTGAAAAAAAAAAAGTCATTTTACCTGAAGATGCAGACTTTTACTGGTTGCTGACTGTTGTATTTGAGGGGGAAAAAACTGTTATCAGTAGCTGCGTTTCCATTACAGATTTTCGCAAAATAAAAGCGATATTTCTGAAACTTCAAAAAAGTGCAATTGCTATTTGCGGGTGTTTCCATTGAAAGGTATTTTGCGAATGAGCCGTAATGCGTCTTGCGTTTCTATGGTGACGGCACAGCGACCTCAGCTGCCGACAGCTGTTGCTGTTATTGTTTTTAACAAAGACAAAAACAGCGCTTGATTGCTGAAAGGCAAAGCCCGTGTGGCGCTGGCAGCGGCCACAAATAAGGGCGCACTCACACGGGCCAGTTGTTCCGTGCTGAAGCTCTAATGCCCCCTCCTCTGTCCCCCGCTGGCCCGCACTCACACCACCTCGAACCCAAGCTGCTCAAGCACGGTTGCCTCCGTTGATATAGAGGGACTATTTGTTTACCAACACGGCGGATGTGCGCTTTAACTTGACTGCAGAAAGAACGGAGCCTTTTAAACACCAGTGGTGATGAGGCGCTGACAACAATATAGGTGGTGGTGTGTGTCCACACACCCGTACTGGTTTATGTGACTTAAGGTGACATTTCGGCGCAGGAGGGAGTGGGAGCGTGGATGCGAGCCAGTCTCCTTCAACCATGCACGGAAAAGGGGAACGATAGGAAAGGTTTTTCTAATTTATTGAGAAACAATGCCCAGGTCAGCAATGCATTACAATAAACATGTGGTTCATTTGTCCCCTCAAGTTACATAAACCAACACAGCGTGGACGGTGGACACACACAACTCCGGTGACGCCGGTGACGTGTAGAAAAGCGAAAAAAGTGTTTCCATTACACTTTTGCGATACACGTTTTTATCGATACGTCTCAAAAACCACCTCATGAGAGCGCAAAAACTTTTTTGCGATATTTGAGAGTTTTTTCGAAATGTAGGTGTTTCCATTATCAGTTTTTAATTTCGATATGTAGGTTTTGCGCATTTCAAGGGGTAATGGAAACGCACCTATTGAGAAGGACTATCTTAAGGTAGGACTATGGTAATACATTTTGGGAAAAATGTAATGATTGAGAAAGTTCAGTTCACCTAGAAATACAGACATTTCCTGGTTGCTGTTTGTAAAACAAAAAATGTTGAGAAGGACCGTTACGGTGGGTCTATGTTGAAAAAAATGTTCATTCAACAATAAATGTGTTGAAAAGGAATGGCTTCTGAGTATAAATCAAAAGGTATTAAAATGATTATTATTTATAATTCTGGTCTATAAACATTAAATTATGATGACTTAAATTTTTAATTTGAGACAACTTAAAAAAATAGTTTGCTCCCATATTCAAAAGTTGTTTCAATTAATTTAAAATATTCAGGTTGAACCAAGTATATTATTTACATTAAGTAATAAAACCAATGTAATTATTTTAATTTGGGAAAATCTGAAATAATTGCTTTGGTTCAACCTGCAGAAATTGGTTTACATGAAGTTAAATATTTCAGGTCAAACCAAATGAATTATTTATGTTGTATGAAACTACAATATTAGGTGTGATCGATTACCTCAATTTTTTTAATTTGAACCAATGTTTAATTTTTTTCAGTGTGTATCAGCCTTTCACATGTAAGTAGTCTAGTTTTGGCAATGTTCATAAGCTGCAAAATATGATGTATTCATGACCTTTTTAGCCCTGGAGTCTCCTATAAGTTGGATGCGCCATGAAAACCGAACATACAGAGTTGGAATCCTGATCAGATGCCTAAACCGCCTCAACGGGTCAACAGCCCTACTTGAGTCAATTGTGTCTTTCTTTCGTCACCACCCATGGCGTGAGACCAAAGCTGAGGGTTGGGCAGTTGATCAAACTCTTTGCCCTCTGGAACAACAGTCAGGTACAACAGGTACAACAGTCTACAACAGTCTGGAACAATGCTTGCTTTACTGCAGTTGCCACACCAATTCACCTGTTGATCACATGCTCCATGTTATCTGCTCATTTGTGAACAACACCCCAAGATAGGCCTACTTGAACTCCTTCACTTTGGGCAGCGACTCCCTCCCCAACCCAGAGGGAGCAGTGCGCCATGGTTTCAGACTTGAAGATGCTCACTCTCATCCCAGCCGTTTCACACTCGACTGCAAACTGCCCCAGTGCATGCTGAAGGTCACAGTCTGATGCGGCCAAACCACATCAGAGGCACATCATCTACAAAGAGCAGAGAAGCAATTCTGAGGTCCCCAAACCAGACTCTGTCCTCCCCCTGGCCGTGCCTTGAGAGCCTATCCATAAAAATCACAAACTGAGTCTATGACAAAGGACAACCCTGGAGGATCCGAAAACCCACTGGATAAGTGACTTTGTGCTGAAAATATAGACACAGCCCCCACTTATATAACAACCAGGTCAGAAACAATATAATATAATCAATACAGCGTAAATGGAGAGTAATTAGAGTAGGCACACCTCTTGTTGACTATATGCAGATTGCTACTTGAAATATAAAAATGAGTTCATCATGTTTAAAAGCACATATTCGGTGTCTCTAAAGGAGCAGAATGATGTGAGACAAAAAGGAGAACCGAGACTAAGGTGAGCAAAATATGGAGATCTCATGAAGAAAGATTCAACATATTTTCTCTTTTAGAAGCCCACAGGTTCCCTCCCTCTCAAGCTCTGCACTGTCAGGGAGTTATCCATCCATCCAAGCTGCACTGCAACAACTATTAAAGTTCTGCAGAAGCAGAGCACCATATAGGAAAATAGAAGGAGCAATAGCGCACACACATACTTATACAAAAAAATACAAAAAAAAAACATGAACAAACACATACAAAGACTTGTTACACACTGCTTCAGAAACAGGCCACAGACCACTGTCTGGTTATGGCTTGTTTCCAGAAGAAAAATGCTAACAGAATTTACTTAACAAGGTTTATTATAAAAATAGAGTTATAGTGAAATGTCAGAAGCCAATTTCCAGTGATTCACATTGTTGGGTCAGCAATGGGTGGGATCAATTATATTTTCAATTTCATTAGTTAACAACAGCAATAAATTGTGCTGTAATATACTCTAACTGCTAAATAGCCCTTTGCTAACAATGTTTTTTTTTTTTTATTAGGAGGAAGCTGCATTCACTGCATTTCACTGTTTTCACTGAGACCTAAAAATGTTATGGTAAAGTGATTAACGCACTTCATATATAAAAATATTTATTGCTGGAGTTGAACTGTATCACACTGGGCATTTTCATTAAGTGTAAGTTATATACAGTCAGCCAAACATGCATGATCTCACTGTGGTAAAAATTTGTATAATAGTGCATTAACCATTATTGTGAATTGCCCACAGCACGTGCAATTCTGTGTACATTAAAGAACAGAAAATAGGTAAGCAAACACATGTTAAAAGAACAAGTCAAGCAGCATTCATGAGATGAGGTCACATTCAAATGAGTCCATCCATCCATGGTGAAAAGGAGCTGGAATCTGTCCCAGTATGCAGTGTGTGAGAGAGACAGGCAGACAGTCGATGCATTCACACCTAGACGCAATTTAGAGTTTTCACTTCATTGTAACTACATGTCAAACAGAGGGACTGCAGGAAGACATAGAGAGAACATGCAGAATCTACATATGCCAGCTGGATTGAGTTCAAATACAAGACCTTCCTGCTGGGATGCAAAGCACCACACCATGAGGATTTAAATAAAATGCTACCATCTATGCATCAGCAAACATGCTATGAGAGTGTGCATGAGCTAGCCTTTTTCTACTTCCCTACCTCGAATGCCTCTATTTCTTTGCAGGAGAAGCAGGAGTAGCAGCAGCAGCAGCAGCAGCAGCAGCAGCAGCAGCAGCAGCAGCAGCGTGCGGGTCTCTTTCGTCCTCTGATATGAATATCGGCTCATAACATTCTGTCAAAGTCATCTCTCCACACACACAGCTGTTAATATTCACTCTATAGTCTGTATCAAAGAACCAATGGAATTAGGCTACATGAGGACAGTGGACACCAACACTCCATTTAAGAGAGATAGAAAAACCATTCTCCTCCCAAAGATTATTCATTATTTCTCGTGCACCATTCAGTCTCTTGTCTGCCAGAAAATAATACTTTCCCCATAAAAAGAGACTCCTTGGTCGGTGGACACATAAAGGAAATGAGAGAAACAAAGACTTTTTTGTGCCAGAGGTTTGACAGTGCAATTTAATTGTGACTCTGATGGCACTCAAGGGGAAAATGAATGTAATTTTCAAGAAGACTTGATCACTTTTTTTTACTTATTTCAATCTGCTCAATTTTTGTCATCTCAAATGTGTCTGTCTTTCTCTCATTTTATATGGCAATAGAATGATACCTTCACATCTTAATCTCTGATTATTTTTTCTTTTCTTTGTCTCTGCACAGTCATGAAAACTATCTCATACCTCAGAGTCAAGATTTTAGACAATCATATACTTTTCAATGACCACAATGTTTTATTTTCTAATTTGATCAGTTCCATGAAAGTTTCCAGTATATACATGCATTGTGTTCTCTCCGTAATACCTCCACAACCTTAACTGCACATTTGTTATTGTAACCATCATTTTGAAGGTCTGATACATGAGCAATGTATAGCCTACTTCCTGCTGCTAATCCAATTTTATTTTTAGTCTTTCTAAAAGAGCTATTTATAAGTGTCAAGACTTTCATTATTCAATCATTATTTGTAGCTCAGTGTTTTATTTAAGATTTATACCTCTGCATTTTATTTTGAAAAGTCAGCATGACTTCCGGTGTTGATCACGGTAGTTGAGTCCGGGATTCTGGCAGAGGCACATGGCCCATTGGTGAGCGAAATAGCCTGCTAAAAATGAGTAGTAATAAGGATATGATGTAGTGATGCTCGTTTTGTTGGTAAACAGTCCTGGAAGGATTAAAGTGTTATTTAGCGCTCGCGATTAGCGCCGCTAGCTAGCGTTAGCATTTCCGATAGCTAGCATTAGCATTTCCGCTAGCTCCCGATTAGCTTTTATGCTAGCACCGTTAGCATTTTGGGTTGGTGGTTTGCTGGCTGGTACTGACAGACAGGGGCGCAACTACCTACTTTCTGGGGGGTATGCAGACATATCACAGGCGCCCCCCCCCCCCCTCCCCCCTGTGGGCGAACAATCTCTTGGCGCCCCACCAACAAACAAACACAAGAATATATTATATTATTTGTGTTATTTTATTATATAGCCTACAATCAGTGTTGGGAGGATTACTTGTAAAATGTATTCCCCTACAGATTACTGATTACAAAATCTGTTATCGGTAATATTTGGATGACTCAAAGTAATGTATTCTGAATAGGCTACTTATTGGATTACTTCTTACTTCAGAATCGCCTGTCTGGGCGCCAGGGCCGGTTCTAGGCAGGCATATATGAGGGGGCAGTCAGAAATGTGAAGGGGGCATCATGTGAACACATCATGCTCCAGCACTTTTTTTTCTCCGTGCTGATAGTAACAGTGTTTTCTTCATTGAATTGGGTTGTTGGCTATGTGTCCAACCCCAACCTGGAGAAGTGGATTGCACTTTGTCAGGCCTCTACCTTCAGACCTGTCCAACTAGGGGCAGGGGGGCCAACCAGGGTCTTAGAGCCCAAATTTGTTACTGTCGTAATGCAAAGAGCCACATTATATGGGGGGTTAGGGGTGCATATACTGTACCTGAAGATGCATTGCAAACCCAGAGGGGGTGAAAAAGGTCAGTAGCTAAACCCCTGTAGGGGGGTCTGGGGGCACCCCCCCCCCCCCGAAAATTTTTGTGATATTAACATGTGAGTGAAGCATTCTGGTGTACTCTGAGATGGGGGGGGGGGGGTGTTCTACTTTGGTCAAGATTTACAAAACGGAAAGCTACACTGTAAAAAAAAAAATCCTAAAAAAACGGTAATTTTCCGGCAGCTGGGGCGCCAGAAAAATATTGTGAAATAACGGAAAATTACTTTCTCATAAAAATACAGTTTTTTTCCATAATTAAAATACAGTTTTTAGTTGTAATTTTAACAAGATTTTGCCTCATTTTAAAAACATTTTCACATTTTAAAACAATTAAATTACCTAAAAATATGGTAAGTAAATGCTGGATTACGAATAATAATGCTTAAATTTACAGAAATGTGCTGTTTTTAATTGGTTTAATGACATTATTTTATGTAAAGAAGTTGTATAATAATTTGTGTTTGATGTAATAAAACAGTATATGACACAAAAATAATGTGATTCATCTTTCAAAATATATCAAAAAACTGTAGAAAAACTAGATATTGGGTTTAAAATTGCAAGAATTTACCATTTTTAGATCATATCAAATGTTATTTTACGTTTTTTTTTAACGTTTAATTACAAACATTTTACGTTTTAAAACAATTAAGTTACCCATAAAGATGGTAAATTAACATTGTAATATGAATAATAATGCTTAAATTTACAGAAATGTGCTGTTATTAGTTGGTTTTAATGGCATTGTTTTATGTAAAAAAAAACTGTATATTACTTTATATTAGATGTAATATAACAGAATACAACACAATAATTTGATTAATCTTTCAAAACATGCCAAAAAGACTTAACTCCACGTTGGGTGTACATTTTTTTCCTTTTACATTAATTTCCTGAATATTTAAAAGGACGTTCAACTAAAAATTCCTCACCTAATAACACCAGAATTATTTTTATTTTAAATGGTTTAAACTGTTTTTTGGCCAGTGGGAAAAGGGGCTTAAATGAATTGTTGTACTCAAATGAGAGTAAGCTGAACAAGAACAGCTACAATTTTCCATTTTCAGTATTTTTATTGTAACAGGTAACCATTATTATAGCAATATGACTCTGAAACAACTGATTTGGAAATGAAAGAAAAGTTAAAAAAAAAAAAGTTGAGTTACCAATTCAGTGTTATTTCTATCCAAGGTATCCATAACTTGGTCAAGTCACTGTACTGTACATCCACAACATGGATTACAAGCCTACATTAAACCTAACTGTAAATTAATCCACACTATCCAAGTCATCCATAACCTGGTCAAGTGACCATACATTCAAAACATTGATAACAAACTTAGTCAAACCTCACTGTAAATGAATACACACTCTATCCAAGTCATCCATAACCTGGTCAAGTAACCATAAATCCACAACATTGATTACAGACTTTGTCAAACCTCATTAGAACATTGATAACAAAGCTACATAACAAATATCTTACATGAAACCTCACTTGACATTAATCCATAATAATCTGTGACTTAGACAAAGTATCCATAACTTGTGAGCACTTCTTATTCCCTCCACTCGTAGTCTGCAATTTTGGTGATGAGTGTGAGAACCTTTGGACTGACGGCAAGTTGTTTTTTGGTGGCGTTCCGCTCCACTTTTGATCCCTTGTCTGGATTTATCTTGAAGAGGCACCTGTCAAATGAAAAAAAAAACAACTTTAGTAAGTGTGGACTGTACTGTAATGTAATGTTGTCATACATTTGCAAAAAAGTTACACAACAGTGTAGACAGAGCTTGCTTGTGAAAGAGTATTTGGACATACAGGAACTGTGGAACAGTGATGTAATGAAAAGATTAACATGTGAGTACTGTGTATGTGAATTGTGTATGAATGTGTTTGAATGTTTGAAGGTGGTCAGATGGTGTGAAATGGCAGCCACGCTTCCCTCAGTCTGCCCCAGGGCAGCTGTGGCTACAAACGTAGCTTACCACCACTGGTAAGAATGTGTATGAATGAATAATGGTTTCTGTAAAGCGCTTTGGGTGATTGAAAAGCACTATATAAATCCAAGCCATTATTACTGTTATTAGTATTAGTATTAGTATTAGTAGTGTAAATACTATTTCAGGGAGAATAACGTAACTTCGGTCAGGAGGATCTGCTACTCAAAGGTTTCTTGGGCATTTGAGTTTTGTTTTGTCATTATTTCATAAATAAGAATTAACAAGCACTTGTTTCTGTAACTTGACATGAGCATGAATCAAGGATAAATAAGAGACAGAGTCAGTCTAAAAACCTGAAAAACAAAAATGAACTCTCAGGTAAAGTTTGGACCATTTTCATCCAGTAGGGGGCAGTTTTCACATCATTTTTTAGTGATAACTCTCCCTTGTGATAGAAAATGTCTTTTTTTTTATAAATTCCTGAAATTTTATTAAAAGAAAATTCAAATTGGTCAATAATACATTGTCCTACTCAGTGTATGGGTCAATCTTTCATAACTCAATCAGAAAAAGAGAAAATAAGGTTGTTTTTCTCTTACAATAAAATCAGAACATTAAAATGAAGTTTTTGATTTTATTATTTTGTTATTGTGGCCTTTTGATAAATTCAGGAAATGCCTGGAGACTTGTGGAAGTACAGGTGCTTTACTTTCAGCCTACATGCACAGCAGGAAAGCCTGACCGGAGATCTATCTGCCAACTGCCTGCAGACTGCAACTACTCATGGCAGGAGACGGGTCTCCCAGACCGGACAGGACCCAGCACCATCTTCAGTAAAGTTCCTCCAGCCTCCTGAGATTAATAACATTATCCAACAGCTGAGCAGAACAGTAAACTAACTTCAGCCCACAGAAATATCCACAACACAGGTCCATCTCGGCAGCTCCACGCTGCTTCTCTCCGCGACCCAACTCCACCTCCTAGTGGGGCCTCCTCAGTGGCAGTGCTGGCTCCTGTCTGGTCTGAATGATTCCTGGCATGAGTGCTCATGCACAGTCAGGCTTTCCTGCTCTGCATGTAGGCTGAAAGTAAAGCACCTGCACCTCCACAAATCTCTAAGCATTCCCCCAAATAAATATAATATCCAAATAAAATAAATTGATGGGTGGATCATGAACTTAAAGGTGTGAGAATGTACCACATTGTGACCAACAGGTGAGTATTTCAGCATTTCAGCACTTGAGCAGTGCTCAGTTTTACAGTATGTGCATTATATATCTTATTTTGATGTATTGAATTGACTAGTGGTGTCTTACCTCTGTAAGAACTCCAAAGTTGATGCTTGGGCTGCTGGGTAAGATATGTTCATACAGTAGTACGAACCAAACATCAGCAAAAGAGCATCACTGAAGATTCTGATGTGGCCATTCACAATGGTCTGGTCAACAGACAGCATGAAATTCTCTGCCGCCAAAGTCGAGTTTCCTGTTGTGTACAGGGACAAGAGAAGGACAAGAGAAAAATACAATTAAATTATCATCTTACAACTGAGTCCAGTACAACAATAACAAAGTAATAGTACTAATAGTTTTCTGTTTTTTGGTTTTAATTTATTGTGGTGGAGAAAGATAAATATTCATACCGCAAACAACAATACATGGTGTACTTGGAAGTCCAGCACAGTCCACTTCAGAGGGCAGGGTTGTTTGATCCACTTTGTAGAACATCTGTTCTTCTTCTTCATTGAAGTACTTGAGGAGTAGTGGAAGAAACACAGCAACATTCACATCTGCAGCATTTTTGCTTGATGTTTCCATTTCCCTGAAGATGGTCTCCATCTTCCCTGGCTTGTCAGCCGATTTAAGAAATGAAATGACTCTGGCACATTTATTTGCTATGTTTTTGTCTTCCATGTCCACACCTGTAAGCTCTTTAAAATGAGTCTTCATGCCAGTTGTCTCAAACAGATATGGCCATTCCTTTATCAAGTCAGAAGTCTCAGTCCCACTGATAATGTCCTTTCTCTGAGTGAAGAAAGTGACTCTCATCATATTCTCAATGGCTTTGCTGTCACAGCATCTTTCTCTCCACATTTTCTTTAACTCTTCTTGTGCATGTTTCTGAGATTCAGGGGTTTCATCAGGTGGCAGCTGTGTTGGTTTGCCAGTTTGTACACCCATAAGTGTCTAGTCTTTTTTTCTGAGTTGGGGTATCCTCTCCTTCACTGTTGCTAATACTTTGTCTCTTTAACGAAAGTGAAGTGTTTCCTCTCTTGAGGTTGTCCACTCTGCTGACCATCTGTTTGGTGAGTGAGTCATATCCACTGCCTACAACTTCACCTTCAATGACATCAGTAAATGCCACAGGGTAGGCCTTTGTCATCTTCCTTGCTATCTCACTGATATGTTTCTTCCCAGGTGTTGGGCACACGGTTAAGATTTCACTGACAATGAGCCGTATGATTTCAAGTCTCTCAATTTTTGTTGGCCGCTTTCCCCTTTCCAACTTTCTGATGATCTCAGATGGAATCTTCTGCCAAGGAATTTGAAATTTAAAATGCCAGCTGTTGTCAGACAGTCGACGAGGTGTGATATCTGTACTTGAACTACTTGTTGACCGTGGTGAACTTGGAGTTTCTGAGCTGTAACCACCTGGAGAGAACACAGAGAACATTAGCTGTTATTAAATAATAGGTGGGTTTTCATTAAGCCTTTTTCCTCTTTCGGGATGTTGGTTCCAGGCAAAACTATATAGAAATGACTGTCATTTGTCCTCTTTTTTTTGCAGTGTTCAGACCGAGACTTAATGGTAGTGAGATGCGCTGAGTCAAGGCTTCAACACCCATGGTTCTGGTCGAATTTTATTTTTCAGACCCATAAAGAACTTGTACTTACTTACTGATGCAACAGTTAAAGCTATCCAATTTTACACATTGTATAATGTAACATGCATAATTTTAACTCAAACATCTATATTTCCACAAATAGTCAGTGGATATCATTTTAACCCCAGCATGTAGTTAGTAGTCCTGATACTGATTGCAGTAATGGAAATGGGAGGAAAAGAAAACAACTAAGCACAGCAACAGTGGAAATATTACCTGCATGGTCACATGGGTGAGTTCATGAGTTTTCTTTATCAGCATTGGGCTGAAAATTTTCATTTTTTCTCTTACTGTTGTTGGCTGGGAGACCTGACTGTTTTTGTTGTGTGTTTTTATTCTTTTGTTAGGTTGGAGCTTTTATTGAGTCTGAAAACATTTACAAGTGATCCAGTTTACGAGCCAGGACCAGGATAAAGGTGCAAGAATATCCAGCCTTTTCCAAGACCACAGCAGTCACACTAGAGATGACACTGTTGCTTTGGGACAGACAAGCTTGCGAGATCTCAATATAACACACCACATAGAGTAGCAAAGAAAATACACATCAGACTGACTATACATGGGAACTAAATGAACAACACATTCTTGTTGGGGGGATTGCTACTGGTGGATACAAAAGTCATTTTTTTCTGTACATTGTAATAAAATATCCTGTGTTCATCCCTGATTAGTTGTGTGTGATTTGCTACCGAATCAGAATCTAGAGAAGATAGACCCAACTTATGATACTGATTTATAGGCACACTGTCAATTCACTGCTGGTGATTGTACTATATTACAGTTAGTTACTGGTAGATTATAAAATTTTTCAGCCCATCTAACCCAAAAGAATGATTCTGTGCAATAAATGCATATACTCACCAGAAAAAGGCCATCTCGTCAGACTGTGTTACTGGACTTGTACTGGTGCTGGCTCTGCTGAACTGTTGGTTGCTCTGGTTGCTTGGAGGACTGTCCAAGACATCTTGCTGGCCTTAATAAAGGAGAGATAGTAGTAATATTTAAACCATACAGACATCACATTGCTCAATCTGGGTATATTAATACCCAACATAATTATATACTCAGTAGCCAATTGATATATTTCAAAGTGTTCCTTTCTCAATATAATGCAGTACAGTACACCACCACTAACACTCACTATGAAATCAATAATGAACAAGGTATAGTTTATAGTTATCACCTTTTTGAAAACATCAACAAAAATGTAGAGAAGATTCTTTGAAGTATAATTCATAGTAGAACTGCTGTATTGGACTGCATTAATTTGAACAGGTGTACCTAATAAGTATATTTTGACTTTGTACATTTTTCTAATGTGAAAGTTTATTATGTACAAATTGAAACACATACTTTTCTTTTTGAGCAGTGACAGAAGTTTCCTGGCTTCAACTGGTCTCAGGACAGAAAGGAGGTCACTCTCCTGCAGGTAGCTGAGGTCCTCCAGGTCCTCAACTCCTAAACCTTGCAGATGCTCCAGCAAAGGCTCAGGGTCTCTCAGTTTAGGAAGACTTGATTTGATGAAAGACAGGAGCGGACTTTCTCTATCCATGACTAGGAGGACTAGAAGGGATGAAAAATACTGCTCAAGCATTACTGTCAGATTTTAATCTCTCAAACTCCAGATTACTCTGAGTCAACAATGCTATGCTTAAGTGAAATTACCCTTGTCCCACAAAGGTTGTACACAGGCAAAGGATAATAATCTAGTTTCTGCTCAGGCTTCCAACATTTCATGCTCTGCCTTGCTTGTTTCACTTCATACAATGCAAACGCTGGCATGTAGGACACGTCATGAGGTGTCACGATAAAGTACACATGCTGGTCCTGCGTCACAAGCATGAGCTCAATCTGTCCGAATTCAAGTGCCTCACCTTGGTTTAAACACAGAAAGAGTCCCTTTTTGTACTGAGTGCCTTTCCACTGCACCTCTGTAGCTGACTCAACATTGGGTTCTTTGACTAAGGTTTCTCCTACTGCAGAGCGCACTGCTTCGCTGTACAGTTCAGCATGGAAAGGAGTGGAGTTCTTAACCACCAATGAGGGTGCAAAAAAGGAGCCGGAATGTAGGTATGCCTGCAGTAGCTGATGGTTCTTTGCAAGTGTGTGACATACATTTTTGAAGTTTTGTGTCCTTCGCACACATCTTTTGAAATATGAATGCTTGCTCTCAAACCTCATTGTCCACAGCCGAATGAGTGGGCCAAACTTTAGTATTAATGCAGGGTAGTGGGTGAGGTAATGATGCTTTGGTTTTAGTTTTTGTGAAGGAAAACATTCCTTCCTTCCTTCCAGATAATCACCGATCAAAACACTGAGCAATGCAACCTGGGGTACTGATATAGTAGGGGCACAAATCAGTTCCACTAGCTCTTTCAGCTGGACAGTCAGTTGCCATACAGGATCCTCTGTGTCTGTGATCTTTTCACCAATGATAATGGGGAGAAGTCTCAGCAAAGACCAGTTTTCTGTTGCCTGGCCACCTAATTTCACACCCTTCTCTGAAACTTCAGCTGGTTTAGAGCTACCATCAGATCCCTGGTAACTAAACTGTTTGATCCTTCGATTAAGCTGTGAATATGTGAAGAATTTCTTCACCTTGACAAAATGGTTCAGGTAAATGGCAAGGTCAAATGCCACGACACCCTCAAAGAGATCATGGCCAATACAGGGTGGGAGGCCTGGCTGGCAAACATGAAAAAATGTCAGTGAATTAAAGACAGAGTTACATTTCACACCTCTGACTACACTTGCATCCCCATTTTGCAGTTCTTGAACAGTGTCATTGTACTCTTGTACTGTACGGATTGGAGCATGGTGTTCCAAATTGTCTAGCTCACTTCTGGTTACATGACAATATCGGCAGAAATGTTGAGATGTACTGAAATTTTCTGTGAATCCACCAATGTTATGTGACCCTAAATTGTCACCGGCAATGCAAAAGACAGTTGCCTTAACAATGTTTCCAGAGATATTCAGTCCATTTGTCTCCAGTTCTCCAAGATCGGTTATCAATTGAGAGAACACTTTCTCGTGGCCAAAATATTTGAAATCAACTTCTCGGCACAAAAGCAAAAGCTGCAAGTTGTCAATAGTGGATCGATGAAAAGGTTCAAAATTTGCAAGAGTGAAGTAGACTCCAAGCATCTTATGTTTTTTCTTTGCCGAGCCGAGGGGATTTACCACCTCAAAAGCATCTTGATAAAGTATCACTTTTAATGTGAGACCTGACTCAGCAAAAAGAGGATTGGACTTAAATACTGATCCATCACACACATCATTTAAAATATGAGGTGTACTCTCATTCTCAGATGTAGAACCCTGTTCCAGCACATCAGTATTTTTTAGCAGAGTTGTCAATGTATGCTTTATGGGAACATACTGAGCATATTGCTCCTTTCTATTTTCATCAACCCCCAAAAAAATCGGTTGTGGATGCACGTATGGAAAATTCTCCTCAAAATACCGTTTTCTGTTGTAGTCTGTGGAAAGGGAGGAGCTGCAGGATCCATGAATATCTACATCATCTAGGGTCTTCAAAACATCTTCAATTTCAGTCTCAGATAGTTCAGTTTTTGTTTGAAGAGATGCTTTCAGTTGACTTTTCGTGTACTGCAGGCACATTCCATTAAGACTATTCAGTTCTTCTACGATCAACTGGATTGTAGAGGAAGGGATAAGTTGTTTGGCCTGTAGTTTCATATAAAACATGCACAGATTTTTCATGTACAAACTTTTCATTTGTGCAAGGTCTGGGACATCTGCCTCAGGCTCATCATCAGCTGACCCTTCATTTGCCTGGCTTTCAGCAACAGAGGACTGAGACTCACTAGGAACTGAAGGAGGGCAGTATGCACCAGAGACATGCAGAGCTGTGGGGTTTTTGTGCTTCCTAGATAGGTGGGCTGTGAAAGATGATGTCACTGAAAAAGTTTTATCACAGTCTTTAAAGGGGCAATGCACTACCTCTCTTCTTGAAATGTGAGATTTTAGGTGACAGAGAAGGTCTCTAAGGTCGATCAACTGTTTCTGACAATGTGGAAGCTGACATAGAAAGGGTGCCTGCAAAGTTTGAGACTGTGACACGGTAGATGACCGCCGATGATGGCGGTAAACATGACATTTAAAAGCATTGTAATTTCTGAACCGAAACTTACAACTTTCCATACAACATGCATACTGATAATGTGGCTCATTTTTATGAAAGCCCTTGATGCATCACGTACCCTTTTAGGGTATTCACTGACGCACCACAACTATGACAGGTGTAATGTTTTGACATCCTTAACTGCAGTGCAGTACTCACTTTTTCAGTTTACTCCATGAAATCAACTCATCATTTATCTGCAGAGAGAAAGAAAAAAATAAAAACACATTTATGAAACATGAAATTTGCCAAAATCAAAATAAATGCTATTGACTGTGAAATAGTTAACCTAAACTGTGTTCGCCAATCTCCCCTCAATTAACTAAAAGATGACCATTAGCTTATCCTTTACATATTTTTCAGTATTGTTTGAATTTCATGTTGACCAGTGACTAGTGTTGCACCAAAATGAAGATTTGAAAAACCTTGAAAAAGGCAAGAGGAAGATCAAAAAATTTGTTATAAGAAAGAGTAACTGGTTGAAATAAACCATTACCAAATCTCAGTATCATTTATAAAATATCTGTTCTCTCTTCTTTGGAAGAAAGTACACTTAAAATGGCTCTGAGCACTCGTGAAAAGAAAGGAACAGGTGGGGGCTAGAAGAGTTTTTTTTTTTTTTTTTTTTGCAATAGTGGATTATTGACGTTAAAAAAAAAATTCAAAACCAGATATTGAAAAGTTACATAAAATTAAGCTTCCTATTCTAGCCAAAAATCATGCCATTTCAAGTCATACAGTGGAAGTTATGGACAAAAAAACTAGTGAAAATGTATCTGTTCATTGTTGCAGCTCTAAACAACTGTTCATCTTTTTCTCCGCCTGTGTCAGTTAGTTCGCAAAAGCAAACGCAATGGCAAGCTAAAGTTAGTAGCTGGTCTGGCTGAATACTACAGTAAATGCAGCTGGCAGACGCCGGCGCCATGCTTTTGGCATCATAGTTAGCTAACATTTCAATTGACAACATGCCGGCGTATTCTGTGCCTTTTGCGGAGTGAGTAAACTCAGAGGCATGGTGGTAAATAAAACTAATGCTACTCAGCTTCAGTTTGATACTTGCCGTCTACCGTCGTCCTTCCTCGAGCCTCGACGTTAGCTGCTGTCCGCACAAAGTTCTGTCGGGCGAGCAGGAAGTCTGGAACCGCAACCGCGGTGCGTTGGTTGTTGATCTTGCTCAAGTGTCACGTCGAAACAGCTGACCAACCCAAACGGGAACCGCGCTTTTTTTTTTTTTTTAAACTTTATTCACAGAAATGTCCAGAACAATACTGTTGTGCCAGGGAAGAAAAAAAAAATGCTTTATTGAAAGCATTTAATTGCAGCTCACTTAGTGCTGATGCTGCATCAGTTCAAGTCCAACTCTTTATTATTCACCCTCTCAAGCTTTCCCCTTTCCCTGTGTCTCTTTAGATGTCCTTTCAAAATAAATATAATTTATTAATATAATGTTACCATCTAGAAATGAGAGTAATTGTATTTATTTTCAATGAAAATATTAGTCAAATAACAAAGAAATTATAGTAAAATTACAAATTTTTACTATTAATTCCTCAGTAATTTTAAATTATTTTTTCCTCTTTTTTAGGGTTTTAAAGTTGAATTTTACAGTTTATTCCCTTAAATAACAGACAAATATTTGTGAATTTACGATACATTTGTGAATGTATTTTAACAATAAATATATGTATTTCTAATGGGTTTTTTTGTAAAAGAACAGAAATATAGTGTATTTTCACAGTTACAGTTATTTAATGTTATTTTACATTTGACATGTAAAAACACAGTCTATTTTTGTAAATTAAATGGTATTTTAAAAATACAGAAAAAATCTGTAAAATAGAC